>NC_140987.1:254246179-254762677 GCF_052327205.1 Somniosus microcephalus | reverse complement strand
CCGACGATAACTAAGACATCTGATGATCCCAATGACCTCGAAGCCCTGACCCGAACCACCTGTTGTTGTTGAAAACACAGCCAGTCATGCCCCCGGGAGTCTTCAAAAAGGAAGATCTGTATGCACGTCGGAAGTGGAGGCAAGTTCAGTATATGTCAGACCTTTTCTGGACCAGATGGACAAGAGAATACTTACCTCTGCTACAGGAGCGTCAAAAATGGTCCAAAGTAAAGAGGAACTTCATTGTCGGAGACATCGTCTTAATCGTGGATGATTCAGCCCCAGAAATTCTTGGTTGATGGGGAAAATAATTAAGACCATGCCAGACTCCAGAGGCGTTGTTCGTCGCGTTTGTCTGCAAACCAAGACCAGTACCCTGGAAAGACCGATCACAAAGCACAGGCCTGCTACAAGAAGCAGTGTGAAAGGATCCCGAACAAAAAAAAAGGACATTTATATTGTAAACTAGCTGGAGTGCCCGGCGGTGCCGAGGCTTTTTTGAGGGTATGTTGTTGTTGGAAGAGAGAGAGAGCGACTGGGGGGAAGAGAGAAAGCGACTGGGGGGAAGAGAGAGAGTGACTGGGGGGAAGAGAGAGAGCGACTGGAGGGAAGAGAGAGAGCGACTGGGGGGAAGAGAGAGAGCGACTGGGGGGAAGAGAGAGAGCGACTGGGGGGAGAGAGAGAGCGACTGGGGGAGAAGAGAGAGAGAGAGACTGGGGGGAGAAGAGAGAGAGAGACGGGGGAGAGAGAGAGAGACTGGGGGAGAGAGAGAGAGAGACTGGGGGAGAGAGAGAGAGAGACTGGGGGAGAGGAGAGCGAGAGACTGGGGGAGAGAGAGAGAGAGACTGGGGGAGAGAGAGAAGAGACTGGGGGAGAGAGAGAGAGACTGGGGGAGAGAGAGTGAGACTGGGGGAGAGAAAGAGACTGGGGGAGAGAGAGAGAGAGAGACTGGGGGAGAGAGAGAGAGAGACTGGGGGGGGGAGAGAGAGAGAGACTGGGGAGGGAGAGAGAGAGAGACTGGAGAGAGAAAGAGAGAGAGACTGGGGGAGAGAAAGAGAGAGAGAGACTGGGGGGGAGAGAGAGACTGGGGGAGAGAGAGAGAGAGAGAGAGACTGGGGGAGAGAGAGACTGGGGGGAGAGAGAGGGGGAGAGAGACAGAGGGGAGGGAGGGGGGAGAGAGAGAGAGGGGAGGGAGGGGGGGAGAGAGACAGAGGGGGAGAGAGGGGAGATGAGAGGGGGAGGGAGGGGGAGAGAGAGGGGGAGGGAGGGGGGAGAGAGAGGGGTGGGAGGGGGCAGAGGGAGGAGGGAGGGTGAGGGAGGGGGTGGGGAGAGAGGGTGAGGGAGGGGGCGGGGAGAGAGGGGGAGGGAGGGGCAGGGTGAGGGGGAGGGAGGGGGCAGGGAGATGAGGGGAAGAGAGGGGCAGGGAGGGGGCAGAGAGAGAGGGGGGAGAGAGAGGGGGAGGGAGGGGGGGAGGGAGGGGGTAGAGAGAGAGGGGGAGGGAGGGGGCAGAGAGAGAGGGGGGAGGGGAGAGGGGGAGGGAGGGGAGGGAGGGAGGGGGCAGAGAGAGAGGGGGAGAGAGGGTGAGGGAGGGGGCGGGGAGAGGGGGAGGGAGGGGGCAGGGAGAGAGGGGGAGGGAGGGGGCAGAGAGAGAGGGGGAGGGAGGGGGGAGGGAGGGGGAGAGAGAGAGGGGGAGGGAGGGGGAGAGAGAGAGGGGGAGGGAGGGGAGACAGAGAGGGGGAGGGAGGGGGGAGAGAGAGAGAGGGGGAGGGAGGGGGGAGAGAGGTAGGGGGGAGAGAGGTAGGGGGAGGGAGTGGGCAGAGAGAGAGAGGGAGGGGGGAGAGAGAGAGGGAGGGGGGAGAGAGAGAGGGAGGGGGGAGAGAGAGAGGAGGGGGGATAGAGAGAGGGGGAGGGAGGGAGAGAGAGAGGGGAGGGAGGGGGAGAGAGAGAGGGGGAGGGAGGGGGAGGGAGGGGAAGTGAGAGAGAGGGGAGGGAGGGGGGAGAGAGAGGGGGAGGGAGGGGGAGAGAGAGGGGGAGGGAGGGGAGAGAGAGAGGGGGAGAGAGAGAGGGTGAGGCAGGGGGAGAGAGAGGGAGGGGGAGAGAGAGGGGAGGGGGAGAGGGGGAGGGGGGGAGGGGGTGAGAGGGGAGGGGAGAGAGAGGGGAGGTGGAGAGGGGGAGGGGGGAGAGGGGAGGGGGGAGAGGAGGGGGGAGAGGGAGGGGGAGAGGGAGGGGGGAGAGGGGGAGGAGAGAGAGACAGAGGGAAGGAGCAGAGAGAGGGTGAGTGGCCCACGGCCGCAAATGGAGCCAAGTCCCGGGAATGGGTGTGAGCCGGCTTGAGGCTGTGAGAGACGGCTGGGCCTGGTTGCCGGGTAAACCTTCCCCCCTTCCCGAGACCCGCCCCCCACCCTCCCGAGCCCCACTCTCCGCCCTCCCGAGCCCCGCCCTCCTGAGCCAGCTTCAAGACCGCCGATTGCGGCTGGGTCTGCGCTGGAGCCAAGACCCGGGAACGGGCGTGAGCCGCCTTGAGGCTGTGAGAGAGGGCCGGGCCCGGTTGCCGGGTAACCCTTCCCCCCCTTCCCGCCCTCATCGAGCCCCGCCCCCCGCCCGAGCCAGCTTCAAGACCGCCGATTCGCTCGTGCTCCGGGCCGACATTGACGCGTGCGCTGACTCCCGTCCCGCCCGCCTTTACTAAGATGGCGGCGATGGCTACGCTCACCTCAGTCCCGCGCCGCCAGCCTTTAGAAAGATGGCGGCGATCGCGGGCCGCTTGTTGAGCAGGACGGGAGGTGCGTAGCTCGGGCGTGGCTGGGCAACAGAGGCCCAGGCTTCGAGGCCTGCCTGCAAAAACGGTGAAAGGTAGGAAAATTATAGAGGTTAGAGAAAAGATTTACAAATTAATTAACTTTTTTAAAAAACAATTTGTGTTTTAAAAGCAACTTTTTTTTTGCTGGAAATCTAGATTTGAAAAGAAACGCGCAGAAAGTGGGAAAAAGAAATGAAGAGTTTGGAATCAAGATGGCGGCCACTCACCTCAACTTAGAAGCATTAGGCCCGCCCACACATGCACCGATTGGTCAACCGTCAGGTCACTGAACTGTAGGATTGGTCAATCGTCACGTCACTCAACTCTAGGATGGCCCGCCCGCACACGCAATGAACCCGCCCCCGTGACGCAGCGATTGGTCGACCGTCGGGTCGCTCGACTGTACGATTGGTCAACCTTCACGTCACTCGATGCTAATGAGCGGATAATGAGCGGAATTTTGAACGTTTTTTGGATACCATCGGCACAATTTTTGTCTGACCAAAAAGTAAATATGCCTATGAGAGTCCCCTAATGATAAGCTTTCTTTTGATATAACATATGTGTAGGTACGCTCTATAACTTTTGATTGTATAGCCGGACAGACAGACAGAGAGACAGACAGAGAGACATACTGTTTTATATATATAGATATGTTGAACTCATTAGTTTATGACTCTTAAGAATGTTTGAGTAATTGCTATGCTTCATGTGCCTAGTCAATTAGGGGCTGGAACGTAAGAGTCATGAAAGTTTAAGAAAGTGTAAAGAAGAAAGAAAATACCTTAAAGTATTGGTTAAATATTATAGTGCAGTATGTATGTACATTTGTTTATTATTGATGCATATTCTAGTATAATATAGTTAATTTACCTGACTGACTTGTTGTATTGAGAAACCCCCTCTTTTCTTGTTCCAATAGTATAGTCTGAGAGACCCCCTTTATTCTTGCTCCAATGGTATAGTCCTTAAGCTTGTCACATGATATATCCAGCCATTTTTACAGTTCAAGCACCACGAGGCTAGGAAAGGTAGAAGCTTTGATGGCTGTGGAGCAATACAGTTTTTGACCGTGTTTAAATGTGTTTTACTTTGAAATCCTGTTTGAAATGTATTACAGTAAACATTTAATGGACAAAGTTACGTTTTGGAACGTTTTATTTTGACACGCGTCTACTCGTTGCTAAAAGCCTCAAAGCTAAAGCTCAGTGGCTGCATATTGAAAACTACGGAGCGCCACTACACACTGCGTGCAGTTTTGGTCTCCTTATTTAAGGAGGGATATACTTGCATTGGAGGCAGTTCAGAGAAGGTTCACTAGGTTCATTCCTGAGATGAAGGGGTTGTCTTATGAGGAAAGGTTGAGCAGGTTGGGCTTATACTCATTGGAGTTTAGAAGAATGAGAGGGGATCTTATCAAAACATATAAGATTCTGAGGGGACACGACAGGGTAGATGCAGGGAGGGTGTTTCCCCTCGTGGGGGAATCTAGAACTAGGGGGCACAGTTTCAGAATAAGTGGTCGCCCATTTAAAACGGAGATGAGGAGGAATTTCTTCTCTCAGAGGGCCGTGAATCTTTGGAATTCTCTACCCGAGAGCTGTGGAAGCTGGGTCATTGAATATATTCAAGGCGGAGATAGACATATATTTGAGCTACAGGTGAGTCGAGCGGGCGGGAAAGTGGAGTTGAGGTAGAAGATCAGCCACGATCTTATTGAATGGTGGGGCAGGCTCGAGGGGCCAAATGACATACTCCTGCTCCTATTCCTTATGTAGAAGGAGGCCATTCGGCCCATCATGCCTGTGCCGGTTCTTTACTAGAGCCACTCAATTAATTCCATTCTTCTGCTCTTTCCCCATAGTCCTGCAAATTTTTTCCCTTCAAGAACTTATTCAATTCTCTTTTGAATCTGCTTCCACAATCCTTTCATGCAGTGCATTCCAGATCATAACTCGCTGCATAAAAAAATGTTTCCTCATTGAAACCTGAGAGGGAAACTCCCAGAGACCACCACTTGAACCTCACACAGCCCCAACCTTATATTGTGTTGATCATGTTTGGTGACTGTCAAATTACATTAAACCTTTATAAATTACTGGTTAGGCCTCAGCTGGAGTATTGTGGCCAATTCTGGGCACCACACTTTAGGAAGGATGTCAAGGCCTTGGAGAGGGTGCAGAGGAGATTTACCAGAATGCTACCAGGGATGAGGGACTTCAATTATGTGGAGAGACTGGAGAAGTTGGGATTGTTCTCCTTAGAGCAGAGAAAGTTAAGGGGAGATTTAATAAAGGTGTTCAAAATTATGAAGGGTTTTGATAGAGTAAATAAGAAGAAACTGTTTCCAGTGGCAGATGGGTCGGTAACCAGAGGACACAGATTAAAGGTGATTGGTAAAAGAACAAGCGGGGAGATGAGGAGAACATTCTTTTTACGCAGCGGGTTGTTGTGATCTGGAATGCACTGCTTGAAAGGGTGGTGGAAGCAGATTCAATAGCAATTTTTAAAAGAGAATTGGATAAATACTTGAAAAGGAAAAATTTACAGGGCTATAGGGAAAGAGCAGGGGAGTGGGACTAATTGAATAGCTCTTTCAAAGAGCCTGCACAAGCATGGTGGGCCGAATGGCCTCCTTCTGTGCTGTATGATTCTATGAATTTATTTTCTGGCAATAGACTGCTACATGTTATTCGATATACTTGCAGAGATTAGATTACAATCGCTATTCCTTCATTATGGAAGTCACGGTACATCAATCACATGAAGCACACTGACTGCCAGTATCTGTGCAACTATTGGCAATGAAAAATATTAATAAAACCACCACTATAAACTACATCACATTATTCCTCATTTGAATCCAGACCAATTGGGTGAGATCAAAGTATTTGTCCTCTTCCAGCTGTAACTGTCCACCATGGAATAAGTTTAGACCCTTCTAGTAGCACTAATTGGCAACCAGTGTCAGAATTAGGTGTCAGCCGTGGTTCAGTGGGTATCACTCTTGCCTCTGAGTCAGAAGGTTCAAGATCCACTCCAGAGACTTTGGCTGCGATTTCGCCTACCGAGGCGGGTCGGGGGAGGCGGCGGCAGGTCCTGACCCTGCTGCTAGCTCCATCCCGCTCTGTTGAAGTGATTTTACGATGATTGGGCTTGTTAAGCCCGCCCAGCGAGGTTCCCGGCCAATTAAAAGGAAGCGGGTCTGATGATGTCATTTGATGACGCGTCATCAGCTGGTTTCCTTAAAGGGGCCATGTCTAAATTTACTTTGACAGTTGTGCTGTCAGTGTTCTACAGCATTGAGGTGCTGCAAGCACTGACAAGTACTGCACAGAGGTGCACAGCTGCACCAAGGCTCTCCTATGACTCCCTCCATATGCTTATGGACGGGGTCACAGCACGCAGGGAAGAGAACCAATGGGCGGAAGAGACCTCCCCAGGAGATCAATGCAGCCTGGTTGCACATTGCACAGGAGGACACAAGCAGGGATGTCATCAGGAGGACCAATCTGCAGTGGTGCAAACCTTTCAATGATCTCAGTAGATCACAAAATGTTACTGCAAAGCCACATTCAACTTCATCCTGCCGTACTACTCATCACATCCCCATCACTCTGCCTTCCCTACCCTACTCCTGCACATTCTTACTCACACCAACTTACCTTGCACCTCCACCCATCCCTCTCTATCTACATTATCACTTCCCCATCTCACTCGCCTCCCCTCACACTCATCCTAGTGCAAACATACCGCTAACAACACACAAGGGTAGGCACTTGGGTATTTTATCCAATGTTCATGTGAAGTTTCTGGTAATGTGCTGTCAAACATTGAAATCTTTACTTTCAACACTGCGTTCTTCGACAGATCTCTGTGCACCTTTGGAAGTGGCTTAGTGAGTTGCAGTGAATGGTGAGACATAACATCCCCCCCCCCCAATGGTGATGAGTGTGAAAGGAACGGCTTGGGCATTGTAGGGATGCTTTATGGTGTTGGTGTTGGTGTGGGGTGGTGTCAACCTGGCGCATCATTTGGCATCGAGGGTGTACAGCGTCAAGTAAAGTAAATCTGGCCATGGTGAGGCCATCCCTGGCGTCCTGGGCAGCAGTGTGATCGGGTGCTGATGCCCTGTGTCCTGTGCAGCATCAGTTGATTGTGGAGATGGCTGGTGTTGTTGTTGTTGCTGCTGGTGTGCCCGGTGATGCTGGTGATAGCGCTGGCAGACCTGACACCTTGTTGTTTGTGGGAGCTTGCTGTGCGCAAATTGGCTGATGGTTTCCCTACCTTACAACAGTGACTACACTTCAAAAAGTACTTCATCAGCTGGAAGGTACTTTGGGACACCCTGAGGTTGTGAAAGGCGCTGTATAAATACAAGTTCTTTGTTCCTTTCAATCTCACCCAGTGGAAATACGAGTGACTGATCTGAGAAACAGTAAGTTCCTACGCGCTGAATCGTTGGGATGTGTGTGCCACAGAACTGCTCACTTGCAGCCGACGGATTTCACCTATTAAACCTAATGGACAGGAAATCGCGTGCTGGGAAGGCGCAATTCTGTGATGCACACTTCCTGCGTGTATGTACCAAAGTAGCAGCATGTGGGGAGGATTAGGGAGAGCTTCATTCTTCACCTTACCTGTGCTTGGTGCTAGCAGAGGCATAAAGTGAAAAAACAAATCAGATCCCCAGCACTAGGCATCTGCAACTTGATGAACTTCCCCCCCCCCCCCAAAAAAAGATATATAAAAATAGATAAGCTTGCATTAAAAAAGAAAAGAAAGACTTGCATTTATATAGCGCCTTTCACAACCACCGGTTGGTTGAGGGATAACTATTGGCCCGGACACCGGGGATAACTCCCCTGCTCTTCTTCGAAATAGTAGCCATGGGATCTTTTACGTCCACCTGAGAGAGCAGACGGGGCCTCGGTTTAATGTCTTATCTGAAAGACGGCACCTCCGACAGCGCAGCACGCCCTCAGTTCTGCACTGGGAGTGTCAGCCTAGCTTTATGTGTTCAAGTCCCTGGAGTGGGACTTGAACCCACAACCTACAGATTCAGAGGCAAGGATGCTACCAACTGAGCCACATCTGATTATTGACTTTACAATCATTATTCCTTCAATGTGAACATCACCAGGCATTGAGGGGAGTGAAGGATCATCATCGGCCAGCACAAATATAGCTCCAAAACTGAATACCCCTCCCATAAAAATATAATCGGTCATATCTTGCTGGAACAATAACAGTGTGTTAATGACATATGCCGTTATTAATGCAGTTACTAAGTGACATGAATCAGTCATTCATGGAAGAAAGACTTATGAAATAATACTGAGCAGCCTACAGGTGGCGCTGTCCAGGGAGAGTATAAATATTCGGGCACGGGCCCAGCTTGCGCAGGACATTCTCAACAGGAACTAGTGAAGGACACAACTAGACCTCCATGTTGTAAAACAGTTGATTAAAGCTTTTTTTAATGCTTAGACCAAGTGCCTAGTAGTTTTCTTACGTCACTAAGCACAGCTGTTTTTCAAAGAGCCGGCACAGACACGGTGGGCCAACTGGCCTCCTTCTGTGCTCTAAGTTTCTATGATTCTATGATTTTATGAAATCCGCCAGCGAGTTCAGGGGATGAAGAGATTCACTGTGAACTGCAAATCTCCAGAACTTGCTGGTCGATTTACGTCGCTCCGGCGACTGCCTCACACAAACGGTATCTCGCCCTTAGCCTCCCCGTTATTTTTAAGAACCTGCTGGACTTGCACATTAATTGCCCATTAAACTCGCTGCAGAAAGTTAACTCTGGTAATTAACAGTGTAAATACCTTTTTAACAATGTGATAATTGTTAATGTAATGTCAATCTACCTCTCTGGCCCAGAAAGGGAACAATTTAAACTGTGCAGTCTCATTCCTTCAGGAAGTGAATTGTTCTTAAGAGATTTAAAAAACCTAACATTTTAATTTTTTACATTTTTATCTTACTTTTCCTTTCTCTCTCTTTTCTCTCTCTCTTAATCCAATCTTTCCCTCTTTGTATTTCTCTTTCTGTACCTGATTTGACTCTAATTCACCCTACTTCATTCTCTGTCATTCCTGTTTCTTTATCAGTCGTTAAACCTCATTGGTCAGGAAGATAGACTGTTGGTTCTGTCGTTCACCGAGGTCCCAGCTGCCCCGCTGCCCCGGCCGCGCCGTTATCAGCTCACACTCCCAGCAAGTTACACAGCAAAAAAAATTTGAGCTGGAAAGGTGCAGGAAAAAGTCTAACTAATGGGGCACGCGTGAGATGCTCCACTCCAGCAAGATCTGGGCCATTATATAAATTGTGTGTGTGTGTGTGTGAGAGATTGCAAGAACCAGGGCTCTTGACAAAGGGTTCACCTGAAACGCTGACTCTATTTTCTCTCCACGGATGTTGCCTGGCCTACTGAGTTTTTCCAGCATTTTCTGTTGTTATTTCTCAAAAAAATAAGGTCTTTTTTATGAGTGAATCCTGTTTCTCACTCACTCAACTCAACCGTGATTTGCAACATTTTAGACCTATCTAGCAAGTCACACATGAAATGATACCATTTAATAAAACTTCTGTGTAAAACGTACACACAAATTGGGGTCGATTTTCGTTCAGGTGCGGGGAAATGGCGGTTTCCCCGAATTTAGTGATTCTGACACGATTGTAAATGGGTCTGTGAGATTGATGCAAATTTAACACAATTGGCCAATTGATTTCCTGCGTGTGGGAAGCCTTGGCAATTGAGTATCTCCAGTCAGAAAGTCGCAGAATATGACGTCATCATTGCTGCTGCTTTTAAGGTTTACAGCAAGCCTTGCTTCCTCTGCAGGCTTCCAACCTTCCACATTAAGATGGCACAGGAGCCTGCAGGAGGAACGGCCAGCGGGAGGGCCAGATCTGCGCCCAAATTTGATGAGGCTTCACTACAGGCATTATTGGATGGTGCTAGGGCCCACAGGGAGGTCCTCTTCCCTTCCTCAGGGAGGAAGAGGCCTCCCAGCCAGACCAAGGCTGTGTGGCTAGAGGTGGCAGATCAAGTCAACTCCTTGGGGCTAACACGAAGAACGTGGTTGCAGTGCAGGAAAAGATTCCATGACATTCTTCGCACTGGAAAAGTAAGTACTGTATAATGTTTCCATCACCCTCAATCTGATCCCCATTGCCTTTCCTCACCAGCACTCAGCTTTAGCAATCTCTTCCTGCACATCCCACTAGACACTCACATCCATGCACCCTTACCCATTCCCTCTCTCTCTATGCTCACATTCACAGAACTATGCCACCATGTAGCCCTCACACTCCCTCTCACTCTGATGATTTGAACACAACTGACAACACACAGGGAGGGCCCTTGGTCTTGCAACCTCACTCCATCTTTGTCTCCTTCTCCCAATAGATTGGGAGAAGGGGAAGTGCAAAGAGACCTGGGTGTTCTTGTGCACCAGTCGCTGAAGGTAAGCATGCAGGTGCAGCAGGCGGTTAAGAAGGCAAATGGTATGTTGGCCTTCGTAGCAAGAGGGTTCGAGTACAGGAACAAGGATGTCTTGCTACAGTTGTACAGGGCCTTGGTGAGACCGCACCTTGAGTACTGTGTGCAGTTTTGGTCGCCTTGCCTGAGGAAGGACGTTCTTGCCATGGAAGGAGTGCAGCGAAGATTCACCAGGCTGATACCTGGGATGGCAGGAATGACGTATGAGGAGAGATTGTGTCGATTGGGCTTATACTCACTGGACTTTAGAAGATTGAGAGGGGATCTCATCGAAACTTATAAAATTCTGTCAGGCCTGGACAGACTAGATGCAGGAAGGATGTTTATGATGGCCGGGGAGTCCAGAACCAGGGGTCATAGTCTAAGGATAAGGGGTAAGCCATTTAGGACTGAAATGAGGAGGAATTTCTTCACCCAGAGAGTGGTGAACCTGTGGAATTCTCTGCCACAGAGGGCGGTGGAGGCCAGTTCATTAAATATATTCAAAAAAGAGTTGGATATATTTCTTAAGGCTAAAGGGATCAAGGGATATGGGGAGAAGGCAGGGACAGGGTACTGAATTTGGATGATCAGCCATGATCTCATTGAATGGCGGAGCAGGCTCGAAGGGCCAAATGGCCTACTCCTGCTCCTATCTTCTATGTTTCTAAGTATCTATGCTATGCAATCTCTGCACTCACTCCTTCATTCTCACTCAACCTCCACTTGTCTCCCTCATTGCAGGAAAAGAGAGCTCACAACAGGAGAGAGCGAGCCAGGACAGGAGGAGGGCCGCCCTCATTAGCCCAGCTCACCCCCTGGGAGGAAGGCGTCCTGGAGATTGCCGGGGCTGACCGAGATGTGGACGTTGGGGAAGGACAGGCAGGAGCATCCCCGCAAGCTGGTGACAGAATAGTTTTCCATCTCTCTCATTGGCATTGCATGAGTCGCTGATAATGATTCTGAAGCTACATCATATGGACTTATGATCATCTGCAGAATGCAATGTGCATGTAACCTTGGCATCGCATCTCTAACTTTTTCCTTGACTCCCCCACAGGACCATCAAGAGCCCCCATCCCCACTCTGCAGGAGGAAGAGCCTGAGCAGCCAGACTCCTCAGAGGGATCTGCAACCTCTGAGGGCGCAGCGTCATCAGCAATAAGCACACCCAGCACCAGCGCAGACACCCACACCTCGGTGGGACCTTCGGGACATAGAGTAGAGTTGTCACCTGGTGTATCACAGCTCACAAGTGAGCATCAGCAAATAGTGGAGACAGGGACAGCAGTGGAGAGTCCTCGTTGCATGTCGACCCTCTGCCTCTCGGTTCATCCGTAAGATCAGAGGTGATGGAACTCCAGGCACAGATGCAGGAGTCTCTGGCAGGTTTTGTCTCTAGGGTCGCTGCGAGTGTGGAGCGAATGGAGGAGTCCATAGCGAACATGAGCAGAGCCTTTGTGGAGTCATTGGCGCATGAATGCATCACCACGGAAAGGGTGGCAACCTCCGTGGAAAGGATGGCCACAGTAGAGGAGAGGATGGAGGAGCTAAGTTGCCAGAGTGTTGAAAACATGGTGAGTGTTCAGAATAGACTGACATCTCTGGAGGAGCGATGGGCATCTATTGAACAGAGAAACCAGACCTTCATGGAAGTCCTTCTGAATAGGACAGCCATTGTAGATACGGGTCCCCATGGCCCCCCTGATGTGCAGCAAGGTGCTCTCAAGCCACTTGCAGGCACTGAGGGGGACCTGACCCATGAGAGGGAGGTTGGTGGCAGACCGCAAGGAAGTGGGGGCTCCTCTCCAAGCGCTCACACTTCCATGCCACTGCAGAGCCCTCGGTCAGAGCCCCGCCGGAGTCCACACTCAACAGAGATAGAGTTCTCAACCCCTGCACAGCCGCAGGAGCAGCAGACTGCTGGCGAGCCCTCACAGGCCATCCCAGAAGACGCCCGCCAAAGGTGTCGAGACAGGAGCTGCAGGAAAGTGAGCAAGGGGCCTCCACATCTGCTGAAGTCACAGGGGAACCACTACATAGGAGCACGCGTAAGAGGAAAATAAAGCACTAATAGTCACAAGGGTAGTCACTTGAGTGAAATGTTGTGTTTATTTTTAAAATGCCATCAGTTGGTTATTGTAAATAAAATTTCTGATGGCAACTTCTGCAGTTGTGGCGTGTGTCATTTCACGAATGGGACTGGAGGTCCTCTAATGCCAAGAGGGGAAGGAAAAAAAGGCCTCCCATGCTTCTGGTAGGTGTCTCAGTTGAGGAAGCGCTGAGTGAGGGTGGCGAGAGGGGTCTCGCAGGAGGTCACACTGGAGATGGGTGTCAGGCTTCAACCTTCCACAGCTGTGGTTATGCCTTCTAAAAGTTCCCCCAGACCTGAGACAACAAAGTCCTGCCACCTGCAAGTGATGACTGATCAAATATCCTCTTTAATGTTGGACCTGCAGCTGATAGTCAGCAAGCCAATAGTGTTCACGCCAGGTTTCACAGGCGTCATCCCCACCAGGCGCGTTTTGCGTGGGAAAAGGGTTAAACAGGCAAGGGCCTGTTAAAATGGGATTATAAAGGCCAGTCAGTGCTGCTTAAGGACCCTAAAGACCAGTCCCGCCTGTTGCAGGCGGGACTGATTCGGGTCAATCAGACACACCTAGGTTAAAATGGCGTGGAGGCGGGAACCAGGCGGGGGGTGTCGCGACCCCCTAGGTTTTGCGATTTTAACCCCCCGCACGCCTAAAAGCCCGCCTCACGGCCCAATGAAAATCGAGGCCATTATGTCTCGTCTATGCATTGGAGAACGATGGCTGTGTCAGAGAGGAGCATGCTGGATTTTGTTCTGCATGAGGGCAGGTCTTGGCTTTTAATGACAATGCAGAACATTATACAGCACAGGAAAATCCATTTATCTTGCTTTCAACAATTTTGCTAGGGGTTTTGACACGTGTCCATCCATTGCATTGTTGGGTGCTTTCTGCCCTTATTCCTCCAGTTTTTTGACTTCTGTATCTTAAGATTATTGTGCGAGGTAAGTCCCTGCTCCCTAAGCATGTCCTTCCCACTGATATCGAAGTAGGTTTTGATCGACTGCCCAGAATAATGAACAGAGAACCCTTTTTGTAATTACATCGGCAACTATAATCATAGAATGATACAGCACAGAAGGAGGCCATTCGGCCCATCGTGCCTGTGCCGGCTCTTTGAAAAAGCTATCCAATTAGTCCCTGCTCTTTCCCATAGTCCTGTACATGTGTTCCGTAGACTAGATTTATGCCATGACCCTGCTTGGGCCTCCAAAGACTCTTCCTTGACCTTGAAAGTGGCAGATTAATATTAACTACAGACCTTGTTTCAATGTAAAAAGAAATGTCTTAAAATGTAAGTAAACAAACAAATGAGATATATATACACACACACACACACACACACATCATTATATATATATAATAATATTTAAGGGAGTTGTTACACTGTGCTGAATCCCTCGATAAAGACATTTATAAGCAATTTACAACATCTATATTAAGCTGAATTTCTAAATAACTTTATATATGTTGTACTTTTTAAAAATTGTTTCATCAACTACAGGAAAGTCAGAGACTCATTACACACATCTCCTCAAACTCAAAAGTTGTTGATAGGTCCAGGCTAAAAAGTAGCCAAAAACAGTTACCGGGCTTACTGGAATTTGAATACCGGTGGATGTAAAAGATCCCATGACACTATATTGAAGAAGTTCTCCCCGGTGTCCTGGGCCAATATTTATCCCTCAATCAACATCACAAAAAAAAAACCAGATGATCTGGTCGTTTATCTCATTGCTGTTTGTGGGAGCTTGCCGCGTGCAAATTGGCTGCCTGGTTTCCCGCCATTACAGCAGTGACTACACTTCACTGACTGCAAAGCACTTTGGGACATTCTGAGGTCGTGAAAGGCGCTATATAAATGTAAGTTCTTCTGACTGAAACACAGCACTGCTCATTCAACAAACCTTCACTTGCAAAGTGGATTTTTTTTTAACCTGGGTGAATTTATCGAGGGTGAGAAAATTTATATCCTGTGCATTTTTTAATGTCAGCAGTTGCTGACGGTTGGCATCCACGTGTCTGTCAAACAGCTGATGCGGAGACTCTGAGATCTGGGATGGCAGCTGTTCGCCGGAGGCTGGAATATGTGAACATGAACTCAAATATCCAGGGTTTGGTGGCGACAGACCGCGGATTGGGTTGCAGGGAGTGGCTGCAGAAACTCTACACTTTCAACTGGAGCATTTCCTGTGGTTGTGCTGTGTGGACAGAGTGCAGCTAGGCACGATGGTGGCAATGCACTCCCGTGCTTCGTGGTGACTTTTACCGTTCACTATGCTGCTGGGGTGGAATGGGTGTCCACCGATCATGGGCTCAAACTCAATTCCCAGAGACGAAAGGCCATCCAGGTCCCTACACAACATTTTTTAAATTCATTCTCAGGAAGTGGGTGTCACTGGCAAGGCCAGCGTTTATTGCCCATCCCTAATTACCCTCGAGAAGGTGGTGGTGAGCCGCCTTCTTGAACCGCTGCAGTCTGTTAGGGAGGGAGTGCCAGGATTTTGACCTAGCGACGATGAAGGAGCGGCGATATACTTCCAAGTCAGGATGGTGTGTGACTTGGAGGGGAACTTAGAGGCGGTGGTGTTCCCATGCGCCTGCTGCCCTTGGCCTTCTAGGTGGCGAAGGTTCTTTCATGGTTCAACTGAGACCATTTAGGAATCAGGAGAGCCGTTCCCCAATCTGTTGTGTTTGGTTCTTTCCTAGTGAGGCAATTCTCGACAAATCAAGAGCCAACTAGTAAAAGATGCCCTCTAGCAGTTCAAGCTCATCATTGACCTACATTGGCTCCCATCGATTTTAAAATTCTCATCCTTGCATTGAAATCCCTCCATGGCTTCGCCCCTCCCTATCCATGTAATCTCCTCCAACCCTACAACATCAAAGCAGCGGCGAGAGGATAAAGAGCGGCCCGAGAGCGGACCTGAATTAAAGCAGCGGCAGTGGCGAGAGGATAAAGAGCGGCCTGAGAGCGGACCTGAATTAAAGCAGCGGCAGTGGCGAGAGGATAAAGAGCGGCCCGAGAGTGGACCTGAATTAAAGCAGCGGCAGTGAGTGAGAGGATAAAGAGCGGCCCGAGAGTGGACCTGAATTAAAGCAGCGGCAGTGAGTGAGAGGATAAAGAGCGGCCCGAGAGTGGACCTGAATTAAAGCAGCAGCAGCGGCGAGAGGATAAAGAGCGGCCCGAGAGTGGACCTGAATTAAAGCAGCAGCAGTGAGTGAGAGGATAAAGAGCGGCCCGAGGGCGGACCTGAATTAAAGCAGCGGCAGCGGCGAGAGGATAAAGAGCGGCCCGAGAGTGGACCTGAATTAAAGCAGCGGCAGTGAGCGAGAGGATAAAGAGCGGCCCGAGAGTGGACCTGAATTAAAGCAGTGGCAGTGAGTGACAGGATAAAGAGCGGCCCGAGAGCGGACCTGAATTAAAGCAGCAGCAGCGGCGAGAGGATAAAGAGCGGCCCGAGAGTGGACCTGAATTAAAGCAGCAGCAGCGGCGAGAGGATAAAGAGCGGCCCGAGAGTGGACCTGAATTAAAGCAGCAGCAGCGGCGAGAGGATAAAGAGCGGCCCGAGAGTGGACCTGAATTAAAGCAGCGGCAGTGAGTGAGAGGATAAAGAGCGGCCCGAGGGCGGACCTGAATTAAAGCAGCGGCAGCGGCGAGAGGATAAAGAGCGGCCCGAGAGTGGACCTGAATTAAAGCAGCGGCAGTGAGCGAGAGGATAAAGAGCGGCCCGAGAGTGGACCTGAATTAAAGCAGTGGCAGTGAGTGACAGGATAAAGAGCGGCCCGAGAGCGGACCTGAATTAAAGCAGCAGCAGCGGCGAGAGGATAAAGAGCGGCCCGAGAGTGGACCTGAATTAAAGCAGCAGCAGCGGCGAGAGGATAAAGAGCGGCCCGAGAGCGGACCTGAATTAAAGCAGCGGCAGCGGCGAGAGGATAAAGAGCGGCCCGAGAGTGGACCTGAATTAAAGCAGCGGCAGTGCGAGGCACCAATTCAAAAACATCAAAGAGTGACATCACAGGAGAGCTGGTAGGTGTTTGGTTGGTGAGTATTACAGCTCTTTTTTGCTAAGTTAGGGAAAGGGGTTAAATTATGAGCTGAGAAACTGTAACTTGCTAGTACTTATTAAATTAATAACTTAAACTAAATTAAATAAATTAAACAATAAACCTAAAATGTCAATTGAATAAAATCTTTAACTAATTAATTAATAAATAAAACAAGGTTAGGGATGGCAGGGCAGGTGGTGTGTTGTAACTGCAGCATGTGGGAGTCTGTGGAGAGCATCGCGATCCCGAGCAACCACATCTGCAGTAAGTGTCTGCAACTCGAGGAACTTCTGCTCAGAATTGTTGAGCTGGAGTACGAGCTGCAGACATTGCGATGCATCAGAGAGGGGGACAATTACCTGGACACGTTGTTCCAGGAGGCAGTCACACCCTTTCGGTTAAGTAGTATTTTAGAGTTCATCAGTGGTCATGGACAGGAGGGTGTGACTGCGAGTCAGGAAGGTATGGGGACCCAGCATGTAGTGATGGAGGAGCCTCAGCCCTGGACCTTGTCCAACAGGTATGAGATACTTTCTGCCTGTATGGATGAGGAAAAGGACTGCAGGGAGGATGGGCAAACTGACCACGGCACTGTGGTACAGGGGGCCATCCAAGTGGGGGGAGAAGGAATGAATGTAGTAGTAGTAGGGGACAGTATAGTCAGGGGGATAGATACTGTTCTCTGCAGCCACGAAAGAGACTCCCGAAGGCTGTATTGCCTGCCTGGTGCCAGGGTTAAGGATATCTCCTTGCGGCTGGAGAAGAACTTGGAGTGGGAAGGGGAGGATCCAGTTGTCGTGGTCCATGTAGGAACCAACGAAATAGGTAGAACTAAGAATAAGGTTCTGCTGAGGGAGTTTGAGGAACTAGGGTCTAAATTAATAAGCAGAACCACAAGGGTAATAATTTCTGGATTACTACCTGAGTCACGCGCAAATTGGCATAGGGTCAAGCAGATCAGAGAGTTAAATGCGTGGCTCAAAGAGTGCTGTGGGAAAATGGGGTTTCAATTCATGGGGCACTGGCACCAGTACTGGGTAAAGAGGGAGCTGTTCCATCGAGACGGGCTCCACTTAAATCGGGCTGGGACCAGCGTCTTGGCAAATCAAATAACTAGGGCTATAGATAGGGCTTTAAACTAAAGAAAGGGGGGGGGGGAGGGGTCAGGTGAGGGGAAATTTCAAAATCTAAAGAGAAAGGTCAAGGCACTAGAGCAGTGTAGCGATTTGGGTAAAAATAAACAAGAGTGTGACAGGAAGGGACACAGGCCTAGAAATTCAGTTGCTTGCGCCAGCCGGTAGCGCCTTAGGAGGAGGAGATGTTGGGCGATAGGCGGCTAGCGGCCGGGCGCAGCACGATCTGCGCCTCTCCCCAACTTCACTAGAGATTTAGCGTCGGCGCAAAGTCTTTGCGCGCGCTCAGCTGCGCGCGCAGATCCTGACGTCATTTCATCGTGCAACGCCCTTTGTGCGCCCCAAACTGGAACTTCAGTGGCGCCGCCCTTCTTTGCGCCTGGCGCCCCCAGCGACTGGTAGAGGGGAACGGTTCCCAGTCGCTGCGGGGTGCGGGGGGCGCTATTTAAAGGGGACTCCTCCTGCATTATAAGTGACAGCCATTTTGTGCCAATCCTTCTGTGTGAGAGACAAAGGCAGAGAGCTTTCTGCTTTGACTCAGCGCTCGCACAGGTACTTCTGGCTTCAGGCCAGAGCTTTGCACTTGGATTTCACTTTCAGTGCCATAGCCTTGAGTCGCCACATATACTGTAATGGGGGCTACAATGGGTGGAAACGTTGGCTTTCTGCATTGCATTCAAAGGGATCAGAGATGCCGTGAGAGAGTGCCAGTCATGGCCAGACGGAGAAGGGCCAACAGGTGTCGGCACAGGAGGCCTTACCCACCCAGGGTATACCGCCAGCAGTTCTCATATCTGAACATGTCTGAGGAGCAGTGTGTTCGGAGGTTGCGATTCAGAAGGGAGGTGGTCACTGAGATCTGCCACCTGCTTCGCAGAGATCTGCAGCCACAGCTGAGGAGCAGGACGTCTCTGTCGGTGGCAGTGAAGGCGACGGTGGCTCTCAACTTCTATGCCACCGGCTCCTTCCAATCCGCTACTGGGGACATTGCCAACATCTCCCAGTTCGCGGTACATTGCTGCATGCGACAGGTGAACAATGCCCTTTTCAGAAGGAGACGTCAGTACATCTCCTTCCCCATGACCCTGGACAAGCAGCAAGAGCGTGCAATGGGATTTGGAAGAATAGCGGGCTTCCCCATGGTCCAGGGCGTAGAACTGATGAACCAGCATTGGTCAGGCCTTGCTTCAGGGCTGCAGTGCGCAGGGCATGGCAGCCAGACAAGTCCACCCTGCCCCTTTAAGAGCTGACCGGCGCCAGAGTGTCTGCCGTCAATCAGCAACTCGCCGCACCTGCGCTGCGCCCGCCCTCAGGGGTATCGCCCCGGACCGCCGGCTTAGCGCCTAATGATAGTCGTGCATCGCCTGTTTTAGCGCAGCAGCAACCTCTTGGGGCGATGCGACTAAATATCGGCGAAGGTGGCGCGAACTTGCGCCGGGCGCAAACTTTAGCGGCCGCCCGACTGTAGCGCCCCGAACGTGGCTATACTGAATTTCTAGGCCACAGAGTTTAATGGTAGTAGTGCAGCAGAGAATAAGGTCAAAGCAGGGAATAATGGTAAAAAATTTAAATTAAAGGCTCTTTATCTGAATGCACGAATCATTCATAACAAGATAGATGAATTAGTGGCACAAATAGAGATAAATAGGTTTGATCTAATAGACATTACAGAGACATGGTTGCAAGGTGGCCAAGGTTGGGAACTAAATGTTCCAGGGTACGTGACATTTCGAAAAGACAGGTAGAATGGAAAAGGAGGGGGAGTAGCCTGATAATAAAGGATGACATAAGGACAGTAGCGAGAAAGGATCTCGGCTCGGAAGATCAGGAAGTAGCATCAGTATGGGTGGAGATAAGGAATAACAAGGGGCAGAAAACACTGGTAGGATTAATATATAGGCCCCCTAACAGTAGCTATACTATTGGACAGAATATTAATCAAGAAATAGTAAGATCTTGCAACAAAGGTAATGCAATAATCTTGGGGGACTTTAATCTTCATATAGACTGGACAAATCAAATTGACAAAGGTAGTCTGGAGGACAAGTTCATGGAATGCATTCAGGACAGTTTCGTAGAACAATATGTCATGGAATAAACCAGAGAACAGGCTATTTTAGATCTTGTATTGTGTAATGAGACAGGGTTAATTAGCAATCTCACAGTAAAGGATCCTCTGGGCAGAGTGATCATAATATGATAGAATTTCACATTAATTCTGAGAGTGACTTACCTAAGTCCAAAACTAGAATCTTAAACTTAAATAAAGGCAATTACATAGGTATGAGGGGCGTGTTGGCTAAGGTAGATTGAAAAAACAGATTAAAAGGTATGGCGATAGATAAGCAGTGGTTAACATTTAAAGAAATATTTCATAATTCTCAACAAAAATACATTCCATTGAGAAACAAAAACTCCACGGGAAAAGTGATCCATCTAAAGAAGTTAACGATAGCATTAAATTGAAAGAAGAAGCTTATAATGTTGCAAAGAATAACAGTAAGCCTGAATTTGGGAGAGTTTCAGAAACCAGCAAAGGTTGACCAAAAATTGATAAAAAAGGGAAAAAACAGAATATGAGAGAAAACTAGCAAGAAATATAAAAACAGATTGTAAGAGCTTCTACACGTATGTAAAAAGGAAAAGAGTAGCAAAAGTAAACATTGGTCCCTTAGAGGCTGAGACAGGAGAAATTATAATGGGGAATAAGGAAATGGCAGAAACATTAAACAAATATTTTGTATCTGTCTTCACAGTGGAAGACACAAAGAGCATATCAAAAATGGTGGGGAACCAAGGGTCTAATGAGGGTGAGGAACTTAACGTAATTAATATAAGTAGAGAAAAAGTACTAGAGAAACTAATGGGACTAAAAGCTGACAAATCCCCTGGACCTGACGGCCTACATCCTAGAGTTCTAAAAGAGGTGGCTGAAGAGATAGTGGATGCATTGGATTTGATCTTCCAAAATTCCCTAGATTCTGGAATGGTCCCAGCAGATTGGAAGGACGCAAATGTAACATTGCTATTCAAGATAGGAGGGAGAGAAAAAACAGGGAACTACAGGCCAGTCAGCCTGACATCAGTCATTGGGAAAATGCTGGAATCCATTGTTAAGGAAGTGGTATCAAGTCACTTAGAAAATCATAACATGATTAGGCAGAGTCAACATGGTTTTATGAAAGGGAAATCGTGTTTGACAAATTTATTAGAGTTTTTTGAGGATGTAACTAGCAGGGTAGATAAAGGGGAACCAGTGGATGTAGTATATTTGGATTTCCAAAAGGTATTTGATAAGGTGCCACATAAAAGGTTATTACACAAGATTAGGGCTCATGGGGTTGGGGGTAATATAATAGCATGGATAATGGGCAGAAAACAGAGGCTGGATTTACATTCAGCAGTCGGGAAGGAGGCGGGACTACAACTTTCAGGTTTTAGTCCCGCCTCCATCGAGATGCGGCCAATCCACGCGATTTTCCCTTGATTGACCTTGTTGAGCCCGCCCAGCGGGCTCAGCAGGCCAATTAAGGGCCACCCGGCAACAGGTGACGTCACAGACTGAAATTTCATCTGTCAAGACGTCTTGACAGATGAAATATCAGTGTTTCACAGCTGTTTGAAGCTGTCAAACACTGACAGTCTTACTTCTAACCTGAGTCCTTCTACGCAGACTCAGTTAGAAATCACGCCGGCACTGAAAGCTGAAGGCTGTCACTTTTGACAGCTCGCGGCCATTCTGCTTTCAGTGCCGGCTGAATGATGGACTCCCGAAGCCTAGAGGAAGAAAGGCTGTAAAGGTAAGTACAGGTAATTTAAATTTCTTTACACACTTTAGACACACCAAACACACTTACCTTTTCACCCATCACTCACCTGAACACCGACATCGCGACCCCTCCAAGTCCTTCAACCCGACGGCCCGCCTGCTCTAACCTGGCATGGTTTGGAGCCGTCG
Source organism: Somniosus microcephalus (assembly GCF_052327205.1). NCBI lineage: Eukaryota > Metazoa > Chordata > Chondrichthyes > Squaliformes > Somniosidae > Somniosus > Somniosus microcephalus. The sequence goes on along the minus strand of NC_140987.1, from coordinate 254,741,157 downwards.
GGAATCCCACACGACACCCTTCAAAATAGGGATTAGGCTAAAAACTGCCTGTTAACTACCTGTTAACAGGCAGTTAATTGGCACTAATCCCTTCCCGCCTCGGGTCGGCGGGTCCCAGTGCGGGGCGGGTACCCACCTCCTTTGAAACTTACGTGGAAGCGGGTTTTGGGCGGGATGGTGTCGGGACCCCCAAAGTCGGGATTTTTGCCCCCCGCATGCCTAAAAGCCCGCCTCACGGCACACTGAAAATCGACCCGAGAGTAGGGATAAACGGATCTTTTTCAGGTTGGCAGGCTGTAACTAGTGGGGTGCTGCAAGGATCAGTGTTGGAGTCTCAGCTATTTACATCTATATTAATGACCTAGATGAAGGGACTGAGTGTAATATATCCAAGTTTGCTAATGATACAAAGCTAGGTGGGACAGTAAGCTGTGAGGAGAACACAGAGTCTGCAAAGGGATATAGATAGACTAAGTGAGTGGGCAGTAAGGTGGCAGATGGAGTATAATGTAGGGAAATGTGAGGTTATTTACTTTGGTGGGAAGAATAGAAAACAATATTTTTTAAATGGTGAGAAACTTTCAAATGTTGGTGTTCAGAGAGATTTGGGTGTCCTCATGCAAGAAACACAGAAAGCTAGCCTGCAGGTACAGCAAGCAATAAGGAAGGCAAATGGCATGTTGGCCTTTATTGCAAGGGGGTTGGAGTATAAGAGTAAGAAAGTCTTGCTACAACTGTACAGGGCCTTGGTGAGACCACACCTGGAGTATTGTGCACAGTTTTGGTCTCCTTATCTAAGGAAGGATATACCTGCCTTGGAGGCAGTGCAACAAAGGTTCACTAGATTGATTCCTGGGATGAGAGGGTTGTCCTATGATGAGAGATTGTGTAGAATGGGCCTATACTCTCTGGAGTTTAGAAGAATGAGAGGTGATCTCATTTAAACATACAAGATTCTGAAGGGGATTGACAGGGTAGATGCTGAGAGGTTGTTTCCCCTGGCTGGAGTGTCTAGAACTAGGGGGCATAGTCTCAGGATAAGGGGTAGGCCATTTAAGACTGAGATGAGGCAGAATTTCTTCACTCAGAGAGTTGTGAATCTTTGTAATTCTCTGCCCCAGAGGGCTGTGAATGCTGAGTCTTTGAGTATATTCAAGGCTGAGATCGATAGATTTTTGGACTCTAGGGGAATCAAGGGATATGGAGATCGGGCGGGAAAGTGGAGTTGAGGTCGATGATCAGCCATGATCTTACTAAATGGCGGAGCAGGCTTGAGGGGCCGTATGGCCTACTCCTGCTCTTATTTCTTATGTTCTTATGTTTTTAACCATCTGAGATCTCTGTGCTCCTCCAATTCCGGCCTCTTACACATCCCCGATTTTCATCACTCCACCATTGGTGGCCGTACCTTCAGCTGCCGAGGCCCTAAGCTCTGGAATTCCCTCCCTAAACCTCTCCGCCTCTCTCTTCTCCTTGAAGACGCTCTTTTAAACCTACCTCTTTGACCAAGCTTTTAGTCACCTGTCCTAATATCCCCTTATGTGGCTCGGTGTCAATTTTTTGTTGGTTAACACTCCTGTGAAGTGCCTTGGGGCATTTTACTGTATTATATAACGTATTACTGCGCTATATTGAAAACTGGTTAACAGACAGGAAACAGAGAGTAGGAATAAATGGGTCTTTTTCGGGGTGGCATGCGGTGACTAGTGGGGTACCGCAGGGATCAGTGCTTTGGCCCCAGCTATTCACAATATATATTGATGACTTGGATGAGGGAACCAAATGTAATACAGGCTGACTATCCCTTATCCAAAAACCTTGGGACCAGCTGTGTTTCGGATTTTGGAAATTTTCGGATTTCAGAAGGTATTATTTCAGACTGGGAAACTCTGAACATTAAATTAATTTGGTAATTAGTATTTGTATTTAATATAAATTTTAAAAGTTCAGGCTACCTCTTGCGACTGTTCCGTGTCTCATTCCCCTTCCTGCTTCTCTGTGCTGCCGCTCCCAGTCTGTTTACAGCTCCCCCTGCTCCGTATCTGAATTCCTTGACTTAGCGGGGGTCTGGGGCTCGACTGCCGCCGCCAGTTGTGGGAAAGCCGGATATCGGCTGACTCCTACGCTAAGCTGGCCCGCAAATCAGGTCAGAAAAGCATCGGCCGCGTCGGGTCATATTTGGCGCCACTCGGGTTATGTCGTGCGCACGACTTACGCTCCACAAAAAAACTTTCGGTTTTCAGAGGTTTTCGGTTTTCAGAGGTTTTCGGTTTTCAGAAGTGCGGATAAAGGATAGTCTCAAATCAAATCAAATCAAATCAACTTTTATTGTCATTGTTAGTGCACAAGTGCAGTACAACGAAATGTAGGCTTGCGGCTCCCGAGAGTGTACAATTTGGATTAGGACTCTTAAACATTCAACATACATTTATACATTTGGCTTGCAGTATATTAGCATAAATATGACCATAATAAAGTGCATTGGCAGATGTGCAGGCTTTAGTGTTTATTTGTGGAGTTCAGTAGGATGACAGCCCTGGGAAAGAAGCTGTTCCTAAATCTGGTCGTACGGGTGCGAATGCATCTGTAGCATCTTCCAGATGGTAGGAGGGCGAACAGACTGTGGCTGGGGTGGGTAGGGTCTTTGATGATGGACCGTGCCCTCCGTAGGCAGCGTTTCTGATATATATGCTCTATGGTCGGTAGCCGGGTGCCGGTAATGCGTTGGGCAGTTTTGACTACCCGCTGCAGGGCTTTCCGGTCATGGGAGCTACAGCTGCCATACCGTACCGTGATACAGCTTGTCAGGATGCTCTCTATAGTGCAGCGGTAGAAGTTAGAGAGGATCAGGGGTGACAGATTACATCCCTTCAGCCTCCTCAAGAAATATAGGCGCTGCTGGGCCTTCTTCACCAGAGAGGAGGTGTTGAGGGACCAGGAGAGGCCTTCTGTGATGTGGACTCCGAGGAACTTAAAGCTGGCCACCCTTTCCACCTCCGCCCCATTGATGTGGATGGGGGTGTGACTTCCGCCTTTGGACTTCCTGAAGTCCACGATTATTTCCTTTGTTTTCTTGGTGTTAAGGGCCAGGTTGTTGTCGGCGCACCACTTCACGAGATGCTGGACCTCCTCCCTGTAGGCTGACTCATCGTTGTTGGTGATCTGGCCTACTACCGTGGTGTCATCTGCAAACTTGATGATGGTGTTGGAACCATTAACAGCCACACAGTCGTGGGTGAAGAGGGAGTAGAGGAGGGGGCTCAGCACACATCCTTGTGGGGCCCCCGTGTTCAGGGTCAGGGGGGGGAGGTGTGGTTACCTAATTTGACAGACTGGGGTCTGTTTGTTAGGAAGTCCAGGGTCCAGTTGCAGAGGGAAGTGTTCAGGCCAAGAGTTTGGAGTTTGGTGGCCAGCTTGTTGGGGACGATAGTGTTGAATGCTGAGCTGTAGTCTATAAACAACATTCTGATGTAGGTCTCCTTACCATCTAGGTGATTCAGTGCCGAGTGTAGAGCAGTTGTGATTGTATCCTCCGTTGATCTGTTTGCCCGATAGGCAAACTGGTGTTGGTCAAGGGAGGCAGGAACACTGGCTTTGATGTGGGCTAAGACCAGTCTCTCGAAACACTTCATTATGATGGGTGTGAGTGCGACAGGTCGATAGTCGTTCAGACACGTCACAGCCGCTTGTTTAGGCACAGGAATGATGGTGGCGGTCTTGAAGCATGTAGGGACTACTGCCTGGGCCAATGACAGATTGAAGATGGCAGTGAAGACATCAGCCAGCTGATCAGCACATTCCTTGAGTACCCGTCCAGGGATGCTATCCGGTCCAGCAGCCTTTCGTGTGTTCACTCTGCGTAGAGCGCCCCTTACGTCGGAGGTCGACAGAGTGAGCACCTGGTCTACTTGTATTTCCAAGTTTGCTGATGACATGAAACTAGGTGGGATTGTGAGTTGTGAGGAGGATGCAAAGAGGCTTCAAGTCGATTTAGACACGTTGAGTGAGTGGGCAAATACATGGCAGATGCAGTATAACATGGATAAATGTAGGAAATTATCCACTTTGGTAGGAAATGAATATGATATGATTGGAATTACGGAAACATGGCTCCAGGGGGACCAAGGCTGGGAACTCAACATCCAGGGGTATTCAATATTCAGGAAAGATAGGCAAAAAGGAAAAGGAGGTGGGGTAGCATTGCTGGTTAAAGAGGGGATTAACACAATGTAAGGAAAGATATTAGCTCTGATGATGTGGAATCTGTATGGGTAGAACTGAGAAATACCAAAGGGCAGAAAACATTAGTGGGAGTGGTGTATAGACCCCCAAACAGTAATGCAGAGGTTGGGGATGGCATTAAAAGGGAAATTAGAGAAGCGTGCAATAAGGGCACAGCAGTCATCATGGGTGGCTTTAATCTACATATAGATTGGACTAACCAAATTAGTAACAATACTGAGGAGGAGGAATTCCTGGAGTGTATACGGGATGGTTTCCTGGACCAATATGTCGAGGAACCAGCTAGGGATCAGGCCATCTTAGACTGGGTATTATGCAATGAGAAAGGATTAATTAGCAATCTTGTTGTGCGAGGCCCCTTGGGGCGGAGCGATCATAATATGATAGAATTCTTCATTAAGATGGAGAGTGAAGTAGTTGACTCAGAGACTAAGGTCCTGAATTTAAATAAAGGGAACTATGATGGTATGAGACGTGAGCTGGGTAGGATTGATTGGGTAATGTCACTCAAAGGGTTGACGGTGGATAGGTAATGGCAAACATTCAAAGATTGCATGGATGAACTACAGAATTTGTTTATCCCAGTTTGGCATAAAAATAAATCAAAAAAGGTGACTCAACTGTGGCTAACAAGGGAAATTAGGGATAACATAAGATGCAAAGAGAGGACATATAAATTGGCCAAAAAAAGCAGCAAACCTGAAGATTGGGAGCAGTATAGGATTCAGCAAAGGAGGACAAAGGGATTAATTAAGAGGGGGAAAATAGATTATGAAAGTAAGCTTGCAAGGAACATAAAAACTGACTGTAAAAGCTTTTATAGATATGTGAAGAGAAAAAGATTGGTGAAATCAAGCGTAGGTCCCTTACAGTCAGAATCAGGGGAATTTATAACGGGGAACAAAGAAATGGATGACCAATTAAATACATATTTTGGTTCTGTCTTCACGAAGGAGGACACAAGTAACCTCCCAGAGACGTCGGGTAATATAGGGACTAATGAGAGGGAGGAACTGAAAGAAATCAGTATCTGTAGGGAAATGGTGTTGGGGAAGTTGACGGGATTGAAGGCCGATAAATCCCCAGGGCCTGATAATCTACATCCTAGGGTACTTAAGGAAGTGGCCCTGGAGATAGTAGATGCATTGCTGGTCATCTTCCAGAACTCGATAGACTCTGGAACAGTACCCATGGGTTGGAGGGTAGCTAATGTTACCCCACTATTCAAAAAAGGTGGTAGAGAAAAAGCGGGGAATTATAGACCGGTAAGCCTGACATCGGTAGTGGGGAAAATGCTAGAGTCCATTATAAAAGAGCATTTGGAGAGCAGTGACGGGATCGGACAAAGCCAACATGGATTTACAAAGGGTAAATCGTGCTTGACTAATCTACTGGAATTTTTTGAGGATGTAACTGGTAAAATAGATAAGGGAGAACCAGTGGATGTGGTGTATTTGGATTTTCAGAAGGCTTTCGATAAGGTCCCGCATAAGAGATCAGCTTGCAAAATTAAGGCACATGGGATTGGGGGCAAGGTATTGACTTGGATAGAGAACTGGTTGGCAGATAGAAAGCAAAGAGTTGGAATAAACGGGTCATTTTCCGAGTGGCAGGCAGTGACTAGTGGGGTACCGCAAGGATCGGTCCTAGGACCCCAGCTGTTCACAATACATATTAATGATCTGGACGAGGGAATTGGATGTAGTATCTCCAAATTTGCAGACGACACAAAGCTGGGTGGGAGGGTATGCTGTGAGGAGGATGTCATGAAACTCCAGTACGATTTGGACAGGTTGGGTGATTGGGCAGAAACATGGCAAATGCACTATGTGGATAAATGTGAGGTTATCCACTTTGGTGGCAAAAACAGGAAGGCAGATTATTTTTTGAATGGCAATAGATTGGGAGAAGGGGAAGTGCAAAGAGACCTGGGTGTTCTTGTGCACCAGTCACTGAAGGTAAGCATACAGGTGCAGCAGGCGGTTAAGAAGGCAAATGGTATGTTGGCCTTTGTATCAAGAGGGTTCGAGTACAGGAACAAGTTTCTCTTGCTGCAGTTGTACAGGGCCTTGGTGAGACCGCACCTTGAGTATTGTGTGCAGTTTTGGTCGCCTTATCTGAGGAAGGATATTCTTGCCATGGAAGGAGTGCAGCGAAGATTCACCAGGCTGATACCTGGGATGGCAGGAATGACGTATGTGGAGAGATTGTGTCGATTGGGCTTGTACTCACTGGAGTTTAGAAGATTGAGAGGGGATCTCATCGAAACCTGTAAAATTCTGTCAGGCCTGGACAGACTAGATGCAGGAAGGATGTTCCTGATGGCCGGGGAGTCCAGAACCAGGGGTCATAGTCTAAGGATAAGGGGTAAGCCATTTAGGACTGAAATGAGGAGGAATTTCTTCACCCAGAGAGTGGTGAACCTGTGGAATTCTCTGCCACAGAGGGCGGTGGAGGCCAGTTCATTAAATATATTCAAGAAGGAGTTGGATATATTTCTTAAGGCTAAGGGGATCAAGGGATATGGGGAGAAGGCAGGGACAGGGTACTGAATTTGGATGATCAGCCATGATCTCATTGAATGGCGGAGCAGGCTCAAGGGGCCGAATGGCCTACTCCTGCTCCTATCTTCTATGTTTCTATGAAAGACAGAAAGGTAGAGTATTATTTAAATGGTGATAGATTGGGAAATGCTGATGTACAAAGGGACCTGGGTGTCCTTGTACACCAGTCACTGAAAGCAAACATGCAGGTGCAGCAAGCAGTTAGGAAGGCAAATGGTATGTTGGCCTTCATTGCAAGAGGAAGAGAGTACAGGAGCAAGGATGTCTTACTACAGTTGTACAGTTGGTGAGACCACAACTGGAGTACTGTGTGCAGTTTTGTTCTCCTTACCTAAGAAAGGATATACTTGCCATAGAGGGAGTGCAGCGAAGGTTCACCAGACTGATTCCTGGGATGGCAGGACTGTCGTATGAGGAGAGATTGGGTCGACTAGGCCTGTATTCACTAGAGTTTAGAAGAATGAGAGGGGATCTCATTGAAACGTATAAAATTCTGACAGGGCTAGACAGACTGGATGCAGGGAGGATGTTTCCCCTGGCTGGAGTGTCTAGAACGAGGGGTCACAGTCTCAGGATACGGGGTAGGACATTTGGGACTGAGATGAGGAGAAATTTCTTCACACAGAGGGTGGTGAACCTGTGGAATTCTCTATCACAGAAGGCTGTGGAGGCCAAGTCACTGAATGTATTTAAGAAGGAGATAGATAGATTTCTAGACACAAAAGGCATCAAGGGGTATGGGGAGAGAGCGGGAATATGGTATTGAGATAGAGGATCAGCCATGATCATATTGAATGGCGGAGCAGGCTCGAAGAGCCAAATGGCCTACTCCTGCTCCTATTTTTCTATGTTTCTATGTTTTTTTCTATATAAATGCCAGTGGATGTTGTTGTTGTTGTCATTGTTGTTGTCAAGTAAAGCCTGAAAAGCTTCTCACAAGCTACAGCGGTGCTCAATTCCAGCTGCGTTCCTCTTGGTAAGGGAGTTAAAACACTGGATGTATTTTTAGTTTTTTGCAGGAGTCTTGACCCCCTGCCATTTGAAAAGTGCATGGTCAGGAACAGTCTCTCCTGCTTGGAACTCTGACTAACGGAACGGATGAGTCATTAAATGGAGCTCTCAAGCTCATTTTTTTTCCAAAAGGAAATGTGATTTCATGATCTTATGTTCCCAGCAAGAGGCTGAACTCACGGGGAGCACTTGACAACAACACCAACAACTTGCATTTATATAGCGCCTTTAACGTAATAAAAGAATCCCATAGGAGCGATTATCAGACAGAATTTGACACCAAGCCACATAAGGAGATATTAGGACAGCTGACCAAAAGCTTGGTCAAAGAGGTAGGTTTTAAGGTGTGTTTTAAAGGAGGAGAGAGGGGCTGAGAGGTTTAGGGAGGGAATTTCAGAGCTTGGGGCCCAGGCAGCTGAAGGCACGGCCACCAATGGTGTTGTGATTAAAATCGGGGCTGCACAAGAGGCCAGAATTGGACGAGCACAGAGATCTTGGAGGGTTATAGGGCTGGAGGAGGTTACAGAGATCAGGAGGGGCGAGGCCACAGAGGGAATTTAACATGAGGATGAGAAGTTTAAAATCGAGGTGCTGCCGGACCAGGAGCCAATGTAGGTCAGCAAGCACAGGGGTGATGGGTAAATGGAACTTGGTGCAAGTTACGACACAGAGTTTGGATGGGCTCAAGTTTACGGGTAGAAATTCATTAGGTTCGGGCGCAAAGCTGGCCGCAATAAGTGCCCGAACTGGGAGTCCGGAATTGGCCTGAACGAAATAATCCAGGCAAGCCGTCAGAACCTGTCGCACCTCCACAAGCAGCTCGCCCTTCTGTATGATCAAATTCCGGGCTGCCACACTTGCCAACAGCAGCTTCAGTAATGTCCCAATAGTGGGGGAAGGGTATGGGGGGGCCGTTCGTGTCAGTCAGTGGCACTGGTGTGATGGGGGTGGTGGTGGTGGGGGGGGAACACTCCTGCTCCTCCTGGCTCAGTATCAAAATGAATTGCGTGTGTGTTTTTTTTTAAGTACCTATTTGGTGGCGTCTGCTTGCTAGACCACATCCAGGCCTGCACAGCCTGAGCAGAGTAGGCCCAGCGCCTTTCCTAAACCAGACATTAGCCCCTCATTGGCACATGCGATGAGCCTAACACCTGTTTTAGTCGGACACTTGAAAAATGACCCGAACCAATATCATGTTCGACGTCTTTCAGGGGTCTTCAGGGCACAGTTCGATGGTCCCTGAAATTGGCCCTCATTGGGCCTGTTTTACACCCGTAAAATAGGTGCAACGAGGGCCAATTTCTAAGCCCGGATTTCTAACATATAACAATAGGCATTTAACTATAAATTGTTGTACTCTCCTTCATCCTAACAAGTAAAGCAATAGATGTGGTAGTGAGCATGTTGTGTAGGGTTGCCAACTATGGTTGAATGTATTCCTGGAGGTTTCATCACGTTGCCCGCCCCCACACTCCCGCCATTGGTCGGCCAACAGGTCCGTCCTCACGGTGTCCAGTCCCCACACTCCTGCCATTGGTCGCCAATCAGGTCCATCCTCGCGGTGCCCAGTCCCCACACTCCCGCCATTGGTCGGCCAACAGGTCCGTCCTCGCGGTGCCCAGTCCCCACACTCCCGCCATTGGTCGGCCAACAGGTCCATCCTCGCGGTGCCCAGTCCCCACACTCCCGCCATTGGTCGCAGAACAGGTCCGTCCTCGCGGTGCCCAGTCCCCACACTCCCGCCATTGGTCGCAGAACAGGTCCATCCTCGCGGTGCCCAGTCCCCACACTCCCGCCATTGGTCGCAGAACAGGTCCGTCCTCGCGGTGCCCAGTCCCCACACTCCCGCCATTGGTCGCCCAACAGGTCCATCCTCGCGGTGCCCAGTCCCCACACTCCCGCCATTGGTCGCCCAACAGGTCCATCCTCGCGTTGCCCAGTCCCCACACTCCCGCCATTGGTCGGCCAACAGGTCCATCCTCGCGGTGCCCGCCCCCACACTCCCGCCATTGGTCGGCCAACAGGTCCGTCTTCGCGGTGCCCAGTCCCCACACTCCCGCCATTGGTCGCAGAACAGGTCCATCCTCGCGGTGCCCAGTCCCCACACTCCCGCCATTGGTCGCCCAACAGGTCCATCCTCGCGGTGCCCAGTCCCCACACTCCCATTGGTCGCAGAACAGGTCCATCCTCACGGTGCCCGCCCCCACACTCCCGCCATTGGTCGCCCAACAGGTCCGTCCTCGCGGTGCCCAGTCCCCACACTCCCGCCATTGGTCGCCCAACAGGTCCATCCTCGCGGTGCCCAGTCCCCACACTCCCATTGGTCGCAGAACAGGTCCATCCTCGCGGTGCCCAGTCCCCACACTCCCGCCATTGGTCGCAGAACAGGTCCGTCCTCGCGGTGCCCGCCCCCACACTCCCGCCATTGGTCGGCCAACAGGTCCATCCTCACGGTGCCCGCCCCCACACTCCCGCCATTGGTCGCCCAACAGGTCCGTCCTCGCGGTGCCCAGTCCCCACACTCCCGCCATTAGTCGGCCAACAGGTCCGTCCTCACAGTGTCCAGTCCCCACACTCCCGCCATTGGTCGCCCAACAGGTCCATCCTCGCGGTGCCCAGTCCCCACAATCCCATTGGTCGCAGAACAGGTCCATCCTCGCGGTGCCCAGTCCCCACACTCCCGCCATTGGTCGCAGAACAGGTCCGTCCTCGCGGTGCCCAGTCCCCACACTCCCGCCATTGGTCGGCCAACAGGTCCATCCTCACGGTGCCCAGTCCCCACACTCCCGCCATTGGTCGGCCAACAGGTCCGTCCTCACGGTGCCCGCCCCCACACTCCCGCCATTGGTCGCCCAACAGGTCCGTCCTCGCGGTGCCCAGTCCCCACACTCCCGCCATTAGTCGGCCAACAGGTCCGTCCTCACAGTGTCCAGTCCCCACACTCCCGCCATTGGTCGGCCAACAGGTCCATCCTCGCAGTGCCCAGTCGCCACACTCCCGCCATTGGTCGCCCAACAGGTCCGTCCTCACGGTGCCCAGTCCCCACACTCCCGCCATTGGTCGCCCAACAGGTCCGTCCTCGCGGTGCCAAGTCCCCACACTCCCGCCATTGGTCGGCCAACAGGTCCGTCCTCGCGGTGCCCAGTCCCCACACTCCCGCCATTGGTCGCAGAACACGTCCGTCCTCGCAGTGCCCAGTCCCCACACTCCCGCCATTGGTCGCCCAACAGGTCCATCCTCGCGGTGCCCAGTCCCCACACTCCCGCCATTGGTCGCCCAACAGGTCCATCCTCGCGGTGCCCAGTCCCCACACTCCCGCCATTGGTCGCCCAACACGTCCGTCCTCACGGTGCCCAGTCCCCACACTCCCGCCATTGGTCGGCCAACAGGTCCATCCTCGCGGTGCCCAGTCCCCACACTCCCGCCATTGGTCGGCCAACAGGTCCGTCCTCGCGGTGCCCAGTCCCCACACTCCCATTGGTCGGCCAACAGGTCCGTCCTCGCGGTGCCCAGTCCCCACACTCCCATTGGTCGGCCAACAGGTCCATCCTCGCGGTGCCAGTCCCCACACTCCCGCCATTGGTCGCCCAACAGGTCCATCCTCGCGGTGCCCAGTCCCCACACTCCCGCCATTGGTCGGCCAACAGGTCCGTCCTCGCGGTGCCCAGTCCCCACACTCCCGCCATTGGTCGGCCAACAGGTCCGTCCTCGCGGTGCCCAGTCCCCACACTCCCGCCATTGGTCGCCCAACACGCCCATCCTCGTGGTGCCCCACCTTCCCACGGCCAATTGAAAAGTGAAAAAGACTTCATCACCCAATTGGATGATTCTGCACTATCAGTCAAACTGCATTTTTTCCCATCTGCAATATTTAAAAAACGAATAAACAGAAGTGTTCAAAGAAAATGAAAAAAAAGCACAATTTGTTTAATGCTCCGATGATTTTTCTCCCTGGTGTTGCTCGCAGCCAGTGTCCTGGAGATTAATCTTCAATTCCTAAAGACTCCAGGGCAACCCTAATATTGGATCTTGTCACTCTACACATTGTGCCTGGGAAATGGGTTGGGAGGTCTAGGTAAGCTGCTTCAGCCCACCCACCTAACTACCGTCAGGGAGGGGTAGCAGTCAAGGATCACAAGCTTCATCAACTCTTGAACACCAACGCCCCTCCGGAACCTTCTTCCCTTTCACTTTCCTCTGAACCCCCTTCTCCCAATCTCACCCACTGCCGCGTTTTCACTATCCCCTCTGGCCTTCCCCTCTGTGACCCCGAACGATCAGTCCTCAGCAAAGGCCTGAGCTTCATCCCCTTACGCCCCCACCTCAATGAATTTCGAGCTTAGCACGATGTTGAGCTCATTTTCTGCCGCCTTCGTCTCCGTGCCCACTTCTTTGGCCAGGAGTCTTCCCCCCGCATGGCTGATCCTTTCTCCCACTTTCAGAATTCTCGTCCTACCTGGACCCCTCCCCCTGGCCTCTTACCCTCTCTAGATCTTTTCATTGCTAACTGCCGCCGTGACATCGGCCGTCTCCATTTCTCTGCTCCCCTCTGAACTTGCAGCACTCCATTCTCTCAGATCCAACCACGACATTGTCATTAAACCTGCTGACAAGGGTGGTGCTGTTGTTGTTTGGCGAACCGACCTCTACCTAGTGGAAGCTGAACGCCAACTCTCCGACACCTCCTACTACCTCCACCTGGATCATGACCCCACTACCGAACATCAAACCACCATTTCCAAGACTGTCACTGACCTCATCTCCTCTGGAGATCTTCCCCCTGCTGCCACCAACCTCATAGTTCCCCAACCCCGCTTCTACCTCCTTCCCAAGATCCACAAACAGGACTGCCCTGGTAGACCCATCATTTCAGCCTGTTCTTGCCCCACGGAACTTATCTCTTCCTATCTCGACTCTATCTTTTCTCCACTTGTCCAGTCTCTTCCCACCTACATCCGCGACTCTTCTGACGCCCTCCGCCACTTTAACAGTTGCCAGTTTCCTGGCCCCAACCGCCTCCTTTTCACCATGGACATACAATCCCTCTACACCTCCATCCCCCACCAGGATGGCCTGAGGGCACTCCGCTTCTTCCTTGAACAGAGGCCCAACCAGTCCCCATCCACCACCACCCTCCTCCGCCTGGCTGAACTTGTTCTCACATTGAACAACTTCTCCTTTGACTTCACTCATTTCCTCCAAATTAAAGGTGTTGCTATGGGTACCCGCATGGGTCCTAGCTATGCCTGCCTTTTTGTGGGATATGTGGAACGCTCTTTGTTCCAGTCCTACTTAGGTCCCCTCCCTCACCTCTTTTTCCGGTACATTGATGACTGTATCGGTGCCGTTTCTTGCTCTCGCCCCGAACTAGACAACTTCATTCACTTTGCCTCCAATTTCCACCCTTCCCTCACCTTCACATGGTCCATCTCCGACTCTTCCCTTCCCTTCCTCGACTTCTCCGTCTCCATCTCTGGGGATAGGTTATTGACCAATATTCACTACAAGCCCACCAACTCCCACAGCTACCTGGACTACACTTCCTCCCACCCCGCCTCCTGTAAGGACTCTATTCCATTCTCCCAGTTTCTCCGTCTCCGCCGTATCTGCTCCGATGATGTCACCTTCCACACCAGTGCTTCCGACATGTCTTCCTTTTTCCTCAACTGAGGATTCCCTTCTACCGTGGTTGAGATGGCCCTCGACCGTGTCCGTTCTATCTCCCGCACTTCTGCCCTCACCCCGCCCCTCCCTCCCGGAACCACGATAGGGTTCCCCTTGTCCTCACCTTTCACCCCACCAGCCTCCACATTCAACGGATTATCCTCCGCCATTTCCGCCACCTCCAACGTGATCCCACCACCAAACGCATCTTCCCCTCCCCTCCCAGCATTCCGTAGGGACCGCTCCCTCCGAGACAACCTAGTTCACTCCTCTATCACCCCCAGCACCCCTTCCCCTGGCACCTTTCCGTGCAAACGCAGGAGATGCAACACCTGCCCTTATACCGCAACCCTTCCCACTGTCCAGGGCCCCAAACACCCCTTCCAGGTGAAACAGCGATTTACTTGTACTTCTTGCAATTTAGTATACTGTATTCGCTGCTCACAATGTGGTCTCCTCTACATTGGGGAGACCAAATGCAGATTGGTTGACCGCTTTGCAGAACACCTCCATTCAGTCCGTAAGGGTGACCCCGAGCTTCCGGTCTCCTGTCATTTTAATTCACCGCCCCATTCCCACTCAGACCTCACCGTCCGCGGCCTCTTGCATTGTTCCACGGAAACCCAGCTTAAACTCGAGGAACAGCACCTCATCTTCCGATTAGGCACTTTACAGCCTTCCGGACTCAATATCGAGTTCAACAATTTCAGATCATAACCTCGGCCCCTATTACATTTTAATATATTTTTTATCCACACCTTTGTTTTGGCCCTTCCCCCTTTTTTCTCTCCCACATGGCAGCTGTCTCTCATTCTGCCAGCGCATTTCACAATTCACACTGCATCAATTTAATAAACTTCTGGAGCCGTCTTTTGTCTCTTTACTAGTCCTATCACCATCTCGTCTCATCTTGAATACCTCTTAATGTCTCTTCACTTCTCTTTTGTTCTTTCATCCCCATTTCCCAGCCCCCAAACTGGCCTTTTAATCTGTTTCATTTCCCGTGCTTTCTCTCAGTCCTGACGAAGGGTTTCGACCTGAAACGTTGACTCTATTTCTCTCTCCACAGATGTTGCCTGGCCTGCTGAGTTTTTCCAGCATTTTCTGTTGTAGCAGAATCACTACTTGCTCTAAATTTTTAATGTAAAAAATGTCTTCATGGGATGGATAGTACCACAGCATATTATAATTACAAAGCACAGTGCTACGAGACTGGGTCAACTCTGGCCCATCCCAATAATTCCATACACCATCACAGACCTTGCTGATAGGGTGAGATGAAGAGGGGTGGGAGGAGGCTCGTGTGGAGCATAAACACCGGCACGGACCAGTTGGGCTGAATGGCCGGTTTCTGTGCTGCAAGTTCTACATATCTATCCTCTTTTGTTCTTCCCCCGTACCCGCTCCCGCCACATCCCCCTTTTCTCTGGCTCTGTACTTGCTTAAAAACTGTTAAATCTCTTAACATCTTCCAGTTCTGATGAAAGGTCACTGACCTGAAACGTTAACTCTGTTTCTCGCTCCACAGATGCTGCCAGACCTGCTGAGTATTTCCAGCATTTTCTGTTTTTATGATCGGTTGTAACCCCAGCCATGGCGGTCTACTGCTGAGCATGGACAACCCTTTCTTTAAAGGTTTTATGTGGGCCTCAGGGGGCACATTCTTATATAAAACTTTATCTTTGGGCCGTTTGTTTTTTATTGAGCGGCCTCCGGTGGCCCCTTTAAAAACAGCTGGTTAAGCTGCTCAACACTGCTGCCAATAGGCAGAGCCTGTCGGATTTCTCGGAAGGGGACCTTGACTAGGCGTCAGGCTCCTCGTTTACATATTCCAAGGATGAGACGTTAAACCGAGGTCCTGTCTGCCCTCTCAGGTGGACGTATAAGATCCCATGGCACTATTTCGAAGAAGAGCAGGGGAGTTCTACCATTATTTATCCCTCAACCAACATCACTAAAAAACAGATTATCTGGTCATTATCACATTTCTGTTTGTGGGAGCTAGCTGTGCACAAATTGGTTGCCATGATTCCAACATTATAACAGCGACTACACTTCAAAAGTACTTCATTGGCTGTAAAGCACTTTGGGACGTCATGGAGTCATGAAAGGCACTATATAAATGCATGTTCTTTGAAGTTCTTTAAAGGTTAAGCATTGAAAATTGGAGAAAGATTGATTCAATTGCCTCAAACACATCAAACACCAGAGGACAACTATAAACCAGGATTGTCTGGGAGCAGGATTTCTACCCTGCCTCTCAATTAGAATCAATGTGTGATACGAAGAGACCAAGAGAGGGGAAGAAAAAAACTTAACGCCCTGCTTGAAAAAGAAGTCAATAAATGTCTATACTTTTATTTGTCAGATTGTTCAGTTATGTGGAGAGATTAGAGAAGCTGGAATTGTTCTCCTTAGAGCAGAGAAGGTTAAGGGGAGATTTGATAGAAGTGCTCAAAATTATGAAGGGTTTAGATAAATAAGGAGTAATTGTTCCAGTGGCAGGAGGGTCGGTGACCAGAGGACACAGAATTAAGGTGATTGGCAAAAGAGCCAGAGGAGAGATGAGGAGAGATTTTTTTACACAGCAAGTTGTTGTGACCTAGAATGCACTGCCTGAAAGGGCGGTGGAAGCAGATTCAAAAGTAACTTTCAAAAGGGAATTGGATAAATACTTGAAGCAAAACATTTTACAGGGCTATGAATAAAGAGCAGGAGAGTGGGACTAATTGGATAGCTCTTTCAAAGAGCCAGCACAGGCACGATGGGCCGAATGGCCCCCTTCTGTGCTGTGTCATACTATGATTATTAGTAAGAATATCACACCAACAAATGCTAAATCAAAGCATAACACTCCTTTATGAATGGGGCTTCACCTCATTCAATTCAATTCTAGCTCTTCAGAGGTGCACTTAACAGTTCAAATCATTGCCAATATTGAATCCCATTACCAGAGTCAGTCACCCCCATAGCGCTAATCGATATGAGACATCCCCACTGCACTCACCAGCTTACAGTCCACGATGCCAGATACAAACTGAGCACTCTGGCATGAGAGAACGAACCCGGCCAAGTTCAGCAGGATGCAGACAACAGACAGCAGGATGAACAGGTTCACCTACAGCAAGAGAAGACACCAGTCAACAAAGGTTCACTTTTCCACCAGTTTAACACAAAATGACATGGACATCCACGTATTCCTTCAAAGGGGAAATCAGATAGTGGCTTGCAAACGATTATCAAAAAGACTGAACCGGCTGGGGCTTTTTCACTCTAGAAAGGAGAATGCTGAGGGGCAATGTTCCCCTTTAACAGGCTGCGCGGCCCATTCAAATCTCCGCGCATGCGCGTTTTTTCCATTCAAAAGCCGGTGAGCCGGCTGCGCGGGGCCTCCAGACCGCTGCACAGCTGCGCAGTTTAACAGGAACATTGCTGAGGGGTGACCTGATAGAGCTTTTTAAGATTATGAAAGGGTTTGATAGGGTAACCACAGAGAAGCGGTTTCCACTTGTGGGGGCCAGGTTGGTGGGGGGGGGGGGCGGTGGCAGGGGGGAGACTAAATCTAGGGGCCATAAATATAAGATAGTCACCAATAAATCCAACAGGAAATTCAGGAGAAATTTATTTACCCAGAGAGCGCTGAGAATATGGAACTCGTTACCACAGGGAGTGGTTGAGACGAATAGCATAGACGCATTTAAGGGGAAGCTAGATAAGTATATGAGGGAAAAAGGAATAGGGTGGAATGAAGAGGGGTGGGAGGAGGCTTGTGTGGAGCATAAACACTGGCACGGACCTGTTGGGCCAAATGGCCTGTTTCTGTGCTGTACATTCTATGTACTGGTGGGAGAACATGGTAGGGACCTCGATAGTTCAAACTCTGAGCTCCGAAACTCAACAGCAACTCTGATACAGCAAAAAATGGAGAGTGAAAAGGCAGTCAGTAACCTTCAGCACCAAGATTTGAAATGCGTGAAATGACAGGACTGGATACCACAAACTAATTTTGAAAAATATGCCACAGCTTGAATAATTTTTAATTGAAATTGCAGTTTGGGAAACTCCCAGTAGGGACAGGGAGGAAAACCCACTCTGGGAACTACTGAAATCCCCATTAACAGTCAAACCAAAATTTGTTAAGTGCAGCTTTAAAAGATGTATGGTGTGAGTAGAACAATCAATAAGCAGTTCACAAATACCACTTCCATCCATTTATTGATTAAACTGGCAGTCCATAGAGTTTCCTCTCTACCCATTTACTACTCGAAAGAGCAGATGTACGAAGAGCTGGTTAAATGCACATATACCCTCTAATCACAAGTGGCAACCATCAGAATTTCACACTGACTGTCAGCATATCAATGTTCACTGACAACAATCAGCGGAAACTGGGCTCTACTGAGCTGGATAGTTCTACCAAAGAGCCGGCACAGGCACGATGGGCCAAATGGCCTTCTTTTGTGCTGTATCATTCTATGATTCTATGATCATTGTCACATTACTGTTTGTGGGAGCTTGCTGTGCACAACTTGACTGCCGCATTTCCCGACATTACAAAAGTGACGACACTTCAAAAAAGTACTTCATTGGCATTAAAGCGTTTTGGGAAGTCCTGAGGTCGTGAAAGGCGCTATATAAATGCAAGTCTTTCTTATTTTTCTTATTTTACTGTACAATGACCGGAGCATACAGTGTGACAGTCTGCTCCATCCGTCTACGTTTAAACATGTGGCCTGGACAACATAAAAAAAGCAGGACCGCCACACTGTTTCAAATCATTTTAGTTTTAAAATTATTTTTAACTGGCAGATTATTTGCGATACTTTGGTGACCCCAGCTAAATGACTTCTGCAAGCCAACGATAATACACCACTCATTTAAAGGTCAAGAGACAGCAGAGAAATTTTTTAATAACTCCACTGGAAGCAAGAAGTTTTTGTTTCTTCATTCACAGGATGTGGGCGTTTATTGCCCATCCCTAATTGCCCTTGAGAAGGTGGTGGTGAGCCGCCTTCTTGAACCGCTGCAGTCCGTGTGGTGAAGGTACTCCTACAATGTTGTTAGGGAGGGAGTTCCAGGATTTTGACCCAGCGACGATGAAGGAACGGCAATATACTTCCAAGTCAGAATGGTGTGCGACTTGGAGGGGAACTTGGAGGAGATGGTGTTCCCATGTGTCTGCTGCCCTTGTCCTTCTAGGTGGTAGAGGTCGCGAGTTTGGGAGGTGCTGCCGAAGAAGCCTTGGCGAGTTGCTGCAGTGCGTCTTGTAGATGGTACACACTGCAGCCACAGTGCGCCGGTGATGGTACACACGGTGTGGAGATGGTGGAGGGAGTGAATGTTTAAGGTGATGGATGAGATACCAATCAAGTGGGCTGCTTTGTCCTGGATGGTGTCGAGCTTCTTGAGTGTTATTGGAGCTGCACTCATCCAGGCAAGTGGAGAGTATTCCATCACACTCCTTACTTGTGCTTTGTAGATGATGGAAAGGCTTTGGGGAGTCAGGAGGTGAGTACAATGTGTTGTGTATGTATCTTTAAGGGAATAACTGGTCTTAGACTGCAGTACCGGCAGTGACCACCCCTGTATAAAAGGCCCTAGCAGGCTTCTGTAGTTTCAGTTTCAAGCTGCCTCTTGTTCAGTAAAGTACCTGTTAAACTGTTCTCCCGAAGTCCGTGTATTATTGAGGCGCGGACTTTACAGTGGCGACGAGTAAGTTCGAACTCACCTGCAGTGTGGCATCATCTCACGGGGATCTCGCCTGAAAGGAAGGTCCTGGAAGGTCGTAGTCTGAGCAACGGGCGTTGACCGAGGGCAACCGCCCAAAGAATCCATCGGTGTTTGGAGAATTGCGGGAGAGACTGTGGTTCCAGCGAATCGTGCTGGTAGCAGGTAGCGCGCTGACCCTTCCGGACTGCGGCGGGCTCAAGCTCGATCGAGCAGCTCTACAAATCGGGCCGCGCAGCGTTGCCGGGAAAAGAAAACAAGAGAGAGAGGGTGGAGCGCACAGGGCGCGGTCGGTGCTCGAGAACAGGACAGCGGAGAGAAACTAAACGGGGGGGAAGGAAAGCGAGACGCACCGAAGCTGCGGGTCACCGCCATTACCCCGTAGAACGCTAGGAGCAACGTGGCAGTAAGGGGAAAAAGCAAAAGCGCGGGAGGCGCCATTTTATCCCGTTGGGGAAGAAGCAAAAGCGCGGGAGGCGCCATTTTATTCCATTGGTAGAAGAAGCAAAAGCACGGGAGGCGCCATTTTAAATCGCCCAAGATGCCGAAAAGTGGCAGTATCACTGCTTTTGACAACGCGGTAGAAGACTGGACCACGTATGTGGAAAGAATTGAAGTGTACTGCAAGGCAAATGAGGTGGCTGATGGAAAGAAGGCGTCGGTATTATTAAATCTGATGGGTGCGAATACATACGGCCTATTGCGGAATTTAATTACCCCAGCTAAACCAATGGAGAAAAGTTTTGAGGAGATTGTTCATATCTTACAGGAACATCTAAGCCCTACACCACTGCTGATAGCAGAAAGATTCAAGTTCCATAAAAGGAACCACAAAGATGAGAGCAATGCTGACTATCTTACGGAACGACGCAAGTTATCGAAGCACTGCCAGTTCGGAGCAGGACTGGCAGACACCTTACGGGATAAGTTTGTCTGCGGGCTCCAGAGTGAAGGAACCCAGAAATGACTACTTTCAAAAAAGGACCTGACGCTAGAACAGGCTTTCAGCGTGGCAGTATCTTACGAAGCAGCAGCACAGGGAGCTGCGGAAATACAACAGAAACCACAAGAATACAGCGCAAACGAAATGGCATATGGAGCCGAAAAGTGCTATCGCTGCGGCAGAACAACCCATGAGCAGAAGGACTGCTGGTTTAAAGACAAAATATGCAGGCAATGCGGGAAAATGGGACATATAGCAAGAGTTTGCAGGTCGGGAAAAAAGACCAACACGACAAGAACTACTAAGGAACAGTACAGGAAAGTAAAGAAACTGACAGATAGTAGTTCAGAAGATCAGGAGAGTGATAAGGACTCCGGGAGCAGGCGACTAAGTTGTTTAAAGTTACACAACGTGATCGCAAAAGAAGATCACCGAACCATTTGGGTCACCCTCATGATAGCAGGGTCCCCAGTGAAGATGGAATTGGACACAGGATCAGCCCTAACTGTCATGAATCGACGAGACTATGAGCGGCTATTCTCACACATACCCTTAAAGGACACGTCCATTGTATTGAAGACATACGCGGGGCAAAAGGTCTACCCCAGAGGAAAAATAAGGGTGCCAGTTGAATATAACGGAAAGGAAACACAGAAACTATACATGTATATACTACGAGATGGAGGACCACCATTAGTGGGACGTGAATGGGTCCGAAGACTACAATTGGATTGGCATTCCATTCTGGCACTAACTGTGACTGACAAAAAAGATGATGACGTCGCACCTGGACGTCTGTCACAAATTCTATCTGACGCGGAAGAGGTGTTCCAACAAGGACTTGGGACTCTAAAAGGAGTAAAGGCAACCATAAAGATTGAGGATAACGCAACCCCAAAATTTTTCAAGGCCAGACCGGTGCCATACGCGATACGCCCAGCTGTGGAAGCTGAACTGGAGAGTCTGGAGCGTTCAGGGGTGCTGTCTAAGGTGGACTGGAGCGAGTGGGCCACACCCATCGTTCCTGTAATGAAGAAAGCATTGAGCAGCATGCCTGGGGAGCCAAGGAAGGTTCGCATCTGTGGGGACTTCAAGGTGACTGTGAACCCAGTCCTGCACACAGTACAGTATCCGCTTCTGCGGATAGAAGATATTTTCGCCTCACTATCTGGAGGGAAACGTTTTACAAAGATTGACCTGGTTCAAGCGTATCTACAAATGGAGGTGGAAGAAGCATCTAGGAAATACCTCACGATAAACACTCACAAAGGCCTTTACCAGTACAATCGACTGGTATTTGGGGTAGCATCGGCCCCGGCTATGTGGCAGAGGGCAATGGAACAAGTCCTGCAAGGGATTCCGGGGACCCAGTGTTATTTGGACGACATCCTGGTTACGGGTGAAAATGACAATGAACACCTTGCCAACCTGGAACAGGTGCTCACGAGATTGCAGGAATATGGGCTACGAGCCAACCGTCCCAAATGCGAGTTCTTCAGGAGACAAATCTCGTATTGTGGCCACATGATTGATGAGGAAGGGTTGCATAAGTCGCCGGACAAGATTGAGGCTGTAGTCAAGGCTCCAGCACCAGAAAATGTGTCGCAACTGAGGTCGTTCCTCGGGTTGGTGAACTACTACCATAAGTTCTTGCCGAATTTATCTACAATTCTGCACCCATTGAATGCCCTTCTTCAAACTGGTGTAACATGGAAATGGAGTGATGAGTGTAAGCGTGCCTTTCAGGAATGTAAATGCCAAATCACTTCAAAAGAAGTATTGGCCCATTACAACCCAACACTACCGATTCGGTTGGCATGTGATGCGTCACCTTACGGCATTGGAGCGGCGCTGTCACACAAATTCCGTGACGGTTCAGAGAGGCCAATAGCCTTTGCATCGCGCTTGCTAACCTCAGCTGAGCGTAACTACGCCCAGATTGACAGGGAGGCCCTCAGCCTGGTGTGGGGGGTGAAGAAGTTCAATCACTATCTGCACGGGCAGAAATTCACCCTACTGACTGATCATCAACCCCTGGTCTCAATTTTTAACCCAAAGAAGGGCGTTCCGGTGATGACGGCGCAACGGCTGCAAAGATGGTCACTTTTTCTAGGGGCACATCAGTATGACATAGAGTACAAAGGTACGAAACAACATGGAAACGCTGATGGGCTGTCGCACCTACCATTGCCTACGGGGAAGAAGCACCTGCAGTGGACCCGGTGGAGATATTCCATGCGACCATAGTCGAATGTTTGCCTGTTACAAATGCAAGTATTGAGAAGGAAACCCGAAATGACCCGACACTCTCTCGGGTCTATGATTTGACGGTGAAGGGATGGCCAGCATATGGCGACTCACTGTTGCCAGCATTCTCGCCAAGGAGGGAACAGCTGTCAGTGTGCCGGGGAACCTTGATGTGTGGATCCCGAGTGGTAATTCCACCCAAGTTGAGAGATAGAGTACTCAATGAGCTTCACGAGGGTCATCTGGGAGGGGTAAAAATGAAGAGCCTAGCCAGGGCGTTTGTGTGGTGGCCGGGAATCGATAAAGAAATCGAGGATATGACCAAGAGATGCACAGGATGCCAGAAGGTCCAAAACGCTCCACCACAGGCCCCGCTACATCCATGGGAGTGGCCCTCATCTCCATTTCGCTGGTCCATCTATGGACTCAATGTTTCTAATCGCTGTGGACGCCCATTCGAAATGGCCAGAGGTCATTAAAATGTCCTCCACCACCACGGAGAAAACTATTGCAGTCCTAAGGACCATCTTCGCCAGGAATGGGTTGCCAGAACAGATCTGTTCCGACAATGGCCCACAGTTTGTGTCTGAGGATTTCCGGAGGTTCCTGAAGAATAATGGGGTGAAACATTACACATCTGCCCCATATCATCCAGCCACAAATGGATTGGCTGAGAAGTTTGTTCAGACCTTTAAAAAGGCCATAAAGGCAATGTATAATGACGACATACCACTGCAACACAAGGTGGATAACTTCCTGTTTGCTTACCGGAATGCGACACATGCAGTAACCAACCAAACTCCAGCCGTACTGTTTTTCAACCGGAGACTAAGATGTCGCTTGGATTTGCTCAAACCAAACATAAGACGAGATGTTGAGGATAAGCAGTTCCAGCACATAAATGAGAAGCCAACCAGGAGCTTCAAGATAGGGCAAGCAGTCTTGGCCCGCGATTACCGAACAGAAAAATGGCAGCCAGGCACGATATGCACACAGCAGGGACCACTAATGTACACAGTGGACGTTGGAGAGAGCATCGTGAGACGCCATGCTGACCAGATTCTAGAGTCACAGGAACAAGCCAAACCTGTACCACAAGCATGTGCACCTGGTAATGAGCCCGAAGTACAGATTGCGTCTACCTCAGAAGCAGGGGTATTGGAAGCTGACGAACCAACCAATGACTATGAGCCAGAATTGACTCCACCGCCAGAACAGGATACTCGTGAAAGGCGCTATCCAGTCCGGATCAGGAAGCCTCCTCAAAGGCTGAACTTATAAATGACTATTTCAGTTGATGTATATATTACTGAGAAAATTGTAATTGTAATTAGTTATTATTTAGTTGTTAAATGAATGTTATGTACTGTTTATCTAAAAGGGGAGGAATTGTTGTGTATGTACCTTTAAGGGAATAACTGGTCTTAGACTGCAGTACCGGCAGTGACCACCCCTGTATAAAAGGCCCTAGCAGGCTTCTGTAGTTTCAGTTTCAAGCTGCCTCTTGTTCAGTAAAGTACCTGTTAAACTGTTCTCCCGAAGTCCGTGTATTATTGAAGCGCGGAATTTACACAATGTTCAACCAATAACCATAGCAACATATGTTCCTGCTGTAGCTAAAGTAAGCTTCACTTAATGTTTGTTCAGTAATGGTTAGCTTATCTTATTCACAAAGAAAAGAACTTGCATTTTTTAGCGCCTTTCACCACCTCAGGACGTCCCAAATTGCTTTACAGCCAATGCGGTACTTTTTTGAAGGGAAATTTAGGTCTGGGCAGTGAGTCAGTGGTAGGCCTCACCATATAACTACTCCCTCCCGCCCCCCACATCCAGTGCCGTACTGCCCAATACTGCCCAGTGACAATAGCCATGTAGATGTCCTGGCAGTTTTGAGATATTGGGGGTGAAATTAGTCTTGGTGGGTAGTGCAAAACAGGCGACAGAAAATCAAGCGGAGTGTAAAACAGGCTGTCGATTCGCAATCGCCATTTTGCGTTATCAAATTTCTGCCCCCCCCCCAATAACTTACAGAACCATACAGGACAGAAGCAGGGCCACGGGGAAGAAGGCAGGTGAGTGGAACTAATTGAATAGCTCTTTCAAAGAGCTGGCACAGGCACGATGGGCGGAATGGCCTCCTGTGTTGTATTATAGAATCAGCGAAATATTACAAATGGACAATTACAAAAGAGCAGTTAACTGAAAGGGCAGGATGAAATGGGGGATGGAGGGTATACACAGAAATGTCACTTCAAAGTTAGCGAGCGGCTTTCTTTCTTCAGCTTGTTAAAGCTGGACAGTAACTCATTCCTGGTGCAGTGGCAATAACTCTGTTCTGGTTACCTAATGTCTACAAGAAATGCTGGAAAAATAAGAGGTGTTTCTGTACCCCATGGAACATGGCTGCACCCTAGCCAGGAAATGTAATTTCTTTTTTACTCCCTTTTCATGGAGGACACTGTACTGCTCAATCTGGTTCGTCATTTGAATGTATGTCAGCTGTGGCTCAGTGGGTAGCACTCTCGCCCCTGAGTCAGAAGGTTGTGTGGTTCAAATCCCACTCCAGGGACTTGAGCACAAAAATCTAGTACTGAGGGAGTGCTGCACTGTCGAAGGTGCCATCTTTCAGATGAGACCTTAAACCGATGCCCTGTCTGCCTTCTCAGGTGGACGTATAAGAATTTTGAAGAGGAGCAGGGAAGTTCTCCCTGGAGTCCTGGCCAACATCACTAAAACAGATTATCAGGTCGTTATCACATTGCTGTTTGTGGGAGCTTGCTATGCGCAAATTGGCTGTTGTGTTTCCTACATTACAACAGTGAGACCTTAAATTTTAAAATGTGAATTTAATTTATTAAATAATAAACAATCAAGCAATCAGATATATTTATAGTAGAACCTTTTTTATCTACCTCCTTGAATCGATTAACATCATAAAAGATAGCAACTCTTTAAAAACAAATTTAACAATAATGGACTTTTAAATACACATGCTGGAGAGAATCTAAAGAGGCAGAGACTTGGAACAGCAGCACAATATAAAACCATCCGCTGCTTAAAGGGGCAATGTTAGCAATGGAGGAGGCAGGCGACCTGGATAACAAGGACAGCAGTCGGTCTAAAGAAACTGGTAGCAAACTTCACTGCCCCACTAGGGTTGCCAACCCTCCAGGATTGCCCTGGAGTCTCCAGGAATTAAGGATTAATCTCCAGGGCACCGCTGTAAGCAAAATGGCAGAAAAATCTTTGGGGCATAAAAATAATTGTTTTTTGTTTCTTTTCTTTGAACACTTTTATTTACTAGTTATAAAAATATTGGAGATGAGGAGTAAACAAGGTGGTTTGACTGACAGTCGAGAATCATCCAATCAGGTGAAGAAGAACCTGTCTGCCTTCCAGTGGGGCGCCGTGGGGATGGACGTTCTAGGTGATCGATGGTGGAAGTTTGAGGGCGGGTGGCAATGTTCTCTATAAGCTGCACGGCCACATAGCGCTCTGGAGGTTCCGTGCTGCCAGCTCACTGGCTTTTAAAATTGAAAAAAACTCATCTGGTTGGCCACTCATCAATGGACTGTCCAAAGACAGCCGTTAAAGGGGCTGCGTGGCCCAAACAAAATTAGAGGGAACATTGACGGGGGGGTGGGGGGGTGTTGGTGTTTGGAGGTAGGAAGTCATGTGATGAAACCTCCAGGAACACATCCAACCAGAGATGGCCACCCTACTGCCCTTGTGATAAAGGTGGGGAGCAGGAGTGGCCGAGGGTCGGAATTCCACCAAGAATGCGACACGCTCTTCACGGAGAGAGGCAGCTGTGGCAGTGAGTGCCACCTCCAAGCAATGGGAGACTGGCAAGTTGAACCAAGTACTGGGGTGCATCTTGAGGACGTTGGACTATAAGGGAAAACATAGTGTACACCTGTATAACTCTTTGGTATTGATCAAAAGAACCAAAGTATCAAATTGTTATGCCTTAAGCAAAGCTGGAAGAGTTTGCCTACCAACAGAATGGTAGAGACTCCTATCAAAATTAGTTAATGTCGCATCAATCTCGAGGGCAATTAGGGACGAGCAATAAAGGCTGGCCTTGCCAGTGACGTCCACATCCCAGGAACAATTTTTTTTTAAATTACTTTCTTTGAAAGGGAACTTAGTAATATCTATTAAGATTGAGTTTGAATGTTACAAACATAAGTATAGACGATCAAATGACACTCGCTCAAGTCGGGCTGCAGTCATGGGAATGTCATCTGTGGAATGTAACTGCTCAGGGTTGAATAATGTAGGCTATAATGTTACATCAATATCCTGAGCTTTTGTTTATTTATCTCAGTGGGTCATGGAGAAGTTTCAACATGTTGGCCCAGTAATTCCTGTCACAACGCGTGAGTAAGGATGGTGTACTCACGCGTGTGCCAGGAGGAATGCCGGTTTTCAGCATGCACAGCGCATGCGCTGAAAACCGGCATTTCCTGTCCTCTGACCCAAGGGGTTAAGAGGCTGAACGCATGCGCGGTATCGGGCAGCGCGTGCGACTTGGATTTCCTGTATTTTTACAGATTTGCGCATGTGTAAAGGCCTCCAGTTTTTATGCATTGAAAAACCACACGTAAGTACTTAGTTTTAAAGGTAAGTGGTCTTTTAGTACAATTTAGAATTTTTTTTCCACAGGTTTATTATTTTTAAAGAATCTACAGTAAGGTAAGTTTAGTTTTAGACCCTATTTTTAAAAAATTTATTTTTTTCAAAAATTTGATTAATTGTTTAAAATAGTTTTTTAAAGTTATTCATAGTTAATTTAATTATTGGGATGCTTTTTAAAATTTTATTTAAAGTTTAAGTAGTGTTTTGGGGTGCAGTACTTTTCATGAGTTTGACAGTCTTTACTATCAAACTTATGAATGAAGTTTCCCCTCCCCTGATTGGCTGAACAGTGCTCACCTGATCCCAGCCGGCACATCGCACTAACTACGCCGCTGGGTCAGGTTAGCACAGCGCGCCGAGATCAGAACCTGGCCACTGACAGGAAATCCACTGCGGGCCAGATTTCAGATGTCGGCGCGCCGGGTAAGTGCACATCGGGGGCTTGCACACGCGGCAAGCCCCCGACCCGAATTACTGCCCCGTTGTCTTATTGTAAGTTATACCTATAGTTAGTTACTTCCCTAATTCGGTTGACGAGTTCATGACAAGCCCTACAACTCTCCGATATCTCGGCGCTCCCCTAATTCTGGCCTTTTGCGCATCCCTGATTTTCATCGCTCCACCATTGATAGCCTAGGCCCGAGGCCCTGGAATTCCCTCCCTAAACCTCTCCGCCTCTCTCTCTCTCCTCCTTAAAAGACGCTCCTTAAATCCTACCTCTTTTACCAAGCTTTTTGTCACCTGTCCTAATATCTCTTCATGTGACTCAGTGTCAAATTTTTGTCTGATAACGCTCCTACATTAAAGGTGCTATATAAATGCAAGTTTGTTGTTGAAAGAGCTCCAGAGTAGAGATGAGTTGGTTGAAAGCTCTGTCATCAATTGTGGAGTAAAAGAAGCAGACAAAACCAAAGGACATAGGGTTTGAATGGACGAAATCTCAGTGAGGAGGCCAGCGTGGGATTTGTGCTGGTGACTTATGCTGGGAGTGCGGGAAATTTGGGGCCATCATGTTTAACACTGTCTATTTTACAGAGTGGCTTCCTTTTTAAAAATTATTGAACCATATGTGGGAAAGGAAACAGTTTGGCACTGTTATCTGTTCTGCACATTTATGATGGCATTTTGGAAGATAGACTTGCATTTATATAGAAAGAAAGACTTGAATTTATATAGCGCCTTTCACGACCACTGGAACTCTCAAAGCGCTTTACAGCCAATGAAGTACTTTTGAAGTGGACTCACTGCTGTAATGTAGGAAATGTGGCAGCCAATTTGCACACAGCAAGCTCCCACAAACAGCAATGTGACAATGACCAGATAATCTGTTTTTGTTATGTTGGTTGAGGGATAAATATTGGCCCAGGGCACCAGGGATAACTCCCCTGCTCTTCTTCAAAATAGTGCCATGGGATCTTTTACGTCCACCTGAGAGGGCAGACAGGTCCTCGGTTTAATGTCTCATCCGAAAAACGGCACCTCTGACATGTAGCATCTTTCATGACCTCAGGACCTGTTTTAATGTAGGGAAATGTAGCGTTGGGTCTTGCCCTACAAGAGATCAAGCAGGACAACCATCATTTAGGTTAGCCATTATTGCCCAATTCATCATCTGATGTCATTGGGATTATTGACATGGTTATTCGGACCTATTCGGTGCTATAGACAGTGACGTAATAAAACTCACTACGCACTTGGTTTGAGCATAAAGCAAGGCTTTAATCAACTTGTTTCAGAACATGGCGGTCTAGTTGTACTTCACTAGTTCCTGTCTTTACAAAATGTCCCTGGCAAGCTGGGGCCAACACCCGAGTATTTATACTCCTTGGACGGCGCCACCAGCTGGCCGTCCAGCGTTATTTCATAGGTAGTTTCTCGATGATGAGATTTATGACAAACATTATACCACTGGTTGCATGTCATTGAATATTTGTAGGATTTCCAGTGTGAGTGATAATGTTAATCGGGAGACTTCTTTTGCAAAGGCCTTTTATCTTTCGATTCTTAAAAAATTCATGAGGGTGTTTTTTCCCCAGCTATTTCCCTCTTGCTCCTATTACTTCTACTGCTTTCGAAGACTGGAAGTGGTATCTTGTAACGGTCTAAGATTAATCCTGTACCTGAAGAAACTCTACCCCATGACAAATATTCAGTGGTTTGTTTTGGAAACTGCGGGGTTAGGCATGGGATTTCTGCTGTGTCTGTGCCAGTCCTTGTTCCCCCACCCCACCCCCATTCATTTTAAATGTCAGCTGACAAGTGCAGAAGAGGAAGGAATGAAGGAAGGAAGGAAGGAAGACAATCTCTGGAGTGGGACTTGAACCTTCTGACTCAGAGACGAGAGTGCTACCCACTGAGCCACAGCTGTCTCCTAAACCCCAACCATATTCTTTAAGAACCTTAGAAGCAGAACTTTGTCAAACGTTTTCTAAAAATCCAAGTTAATTATATCCACTAAACTGCCCTCATCCACTTATTTAGTTTCTTTCTTAAAGAATGCCAGTAGATTTGTGGGGTGAATGGAAGTGGAAGAGAGACCTGGATGAATCCTCCTTTATACACAGCAGCCTATTGAGCCATCAAGCACTACAGTCAGACTCTTCTAATGCTTCAGAAAAGTTTTTGACAAGCACCTACGTTATTAATGAATGGGAAGCGAACTTTCTACTGCAGCTCCAACAAGACTCAAGAAGCTCGACACCATCCAGGACAAAGCAGTCCTGGATGGTGTCGAGGATACGCAAGAGGCCAGAATTGGTATTGAATGTCTGAAAGTGTCACATCTAACTGCCACCCCTCAGTTATCTGCTATTTTACAGGCCCTCAACACTGTCAACCGTGAGGGATTATGGAGTGTCCTCCTCAAATTCAGCTGCCCTCAAAAGTTTGTCACCATCCTCCGCCTGCTTCACGACGACATGCAAGCCGTGATCCTGACCAACGGTTCCACCACAGACCCAATTCACGTACGAACCGGGGTCAAGCAAAGCTGTGTCATCGCACCAATGCTCTTCTCAATCTTCCTTGCTGCAATGCTCCATCTCGCCCTCAGTAAGCTCCCCGCTGGAGTGGAGCTAATTTACAAGAACAAACGGGAAACTGTTCAATCTCCGTCGCCTCCAGTCCAGATCCAAGGTCGTCCCATTCTCTGTCGTCGAATTACAGTATGCAGACAACGCTTGCATCTGCGCTCACTCAGAGGTCGAACTCCAAACCATTGTCAACACCTTCACCGAAGCGTACGAGAGCATGGGCCTTATACTAAACATCCGTAAGCCAAACCTACCAACCTGCCCCCGCCACACAGTACTGCCCCCCGATTATCAAAATACACAAAAAGGCCTTGGACAACGTGGACCACTTTCCATACCTTGGGAGCTTACTGTCAACAAGGGCAGACGTCGACGACGAAGTCCAACACCGCCTTCAGTGTGCCAGTGCAGCCTTCGGTCGCCTGAGGAAGAGAGTGTTTGAAGACCAGGACCTCAAACCCGGCACTAAGCTCATGGTCTACAGAGCAGCAGTGATAACCGCCCTGCTGTATGCCTCAGAGACATGGACCATGTACAGCAGGCACCTCAAAGCACTGGAGAGGTACCACCAATGCTGCCTCCGCAAGATCCTGCAAATCCATTGGCAGAATAGGCGCACCAACATCAGTGTTCTTGCTCAGGCCAACATCCCTGTGGTGTATGTAACCTGTTCCACCTTAAGAGAACTTAAGCCTGTTCCACCTTAAGAGATGCACTACTTTCTCTGGCTGCTGTATACGTAATACCGGTGGTGACCACCGGTATATAAGCACTGTGTAGTAATATTGTATTTAGTAGTAGTCCTGACCTCCAACCAGTAAAGACCTGTTGAACTTTAATCTTGTAGTCTGTGTTAGTAATTACAACTAGAACACACAGACTTAACAGTGGCGACGAGTCCGATTCTTACCCTGCGGCAGTTTATATCCACGGCGGCTTCGTCCACAGAACGGACGTCGAAGAGAGGCTTCCACCCTCATCACCCTGCTGGAAGACACGTCGCGCGGCAGACATCGAGAAACCAGAGTGCAGAAGACATCCTGAACTCGAAGCCTCCATCAGCGGCTGTCAGCTATCTTCTTTCTACCTCGGTGGTGGGTAAGCCGGGCAGCGATGTGACCAGAAAGTCGGCCGCGTTGGCTGTACAGACAGGGAGGGAAGACGGAGGAATAAGGGCGGTGAGATCGATCGCGGCCGGAGATAAGGGCCGGGCCGCATTCGGGCCGAAAGGCGCAGCGCGGGGACATCTCGCGGCTGGTGATAAGGGCCGGGCCGCATTCGGGCTAAAAAGGCGCAGCGTCTGGGGCAACTGAAGGCGCGAGAGCCGCGGTGAAGCGGAGACAGCGTCGGGGGACGGGTGAAGACCGCCAAGCGCGGGCAAACCGCCATTTTGTAGGCGGAGGACGAAGACAAGAGCGGGAAGCCGCCATCTTGGATAAAAATAAAAATAAATTAAATTGCAACGATGCCTAAACATGGGAACATTAATACCTTTGATAGCGACATCGAAGATTGGGCCATGTATGTAGAACGCATACAAAATTATTGTAAAGCAAATAAAATCCCAGATGAAGAGAAAGCACTAACATTATTAAACTTAATGGGTGCGAAGACATACGGGCAATTGAAACACCTTTTATCACCAGATGAACCGACGGATAAGACGTTCGAGGAGATTGTTACTGTCCTGAAAAATCATCTAAACCCCACGCCGCTGATGCTAGCGGAACGATTTAAATTTTACAGCAGAAGGCAGCTGAAGGATGAAAGCAATGCTGAATATTTAATGGAATTGCGTAAGCTAGCAAAGTACTGTCAGTTTGGAACGAGACTGACAGAGGCGCTACGAGATAAATTTGTGTGTGGTTTATTAAAAGAAGATACACAAAAGCGACTGCTCGAGGAGAATGAGCTGACGCTTGAGAAAGCGGTCACTATGGCAGCAGCACACGAAGCCGCAGCGAGAGGCACGGCAGTAATGCAGCTACGGTCACCGGAACTCAGTACAAATAAATTGGGTTTGAGTACTGTAAAATGTTATCGTTGTGGAAAGACAACGCACGATCAGAACCAGTGTTGGTTTAAAAACCAAGAATGCAGAACGTGTGGCAGGCTTGGCCACATAGCTAAAGTATGCCGGTCAGGAAAGAAGACCAGCAACAAAAAGTCACCGCAAGGAAAATACATAAAGGTACACAAGGTGACAAAGAACAGTTCGACCGAACAGAAGTCAGATTCAGACGCTAGCAGTAATGAACTGGGTAGCTTAAGAGTACACAACGTTGGTAAGGATGCAGATCTCCAGACAATTTGGGTCACCCTTCAGATAGCAGGAGTCCAAGTAAAGATGGAATTGGACACTGGATCGGCATTGACGGTCATGAATAAGAAAGATTACAAAAGGTTATTCCAACATATTCCCCTACGGGATACGGAGATTATATTGAAAACATACACGGGGCAAAGAGTGTACCCCATCGGAAAGATAGAGGTAAAAGTGGTCCACAAGGGCGAAGAAAGCCAAGTAATGGACTTATATGTGCTACCTGAAGGAGGTCCACCACTACTGGGACGGGAGTGGATTAGGAAAATGAATATGGACTGGCACTCCTTGAAGGCACTAACAGTAGATTCTGGGGAAACAGATGTCAAACCTAAACGATTGTCCAAAATATTGGATGATGCTAGAGGTGTTCCAGCAGGGACTGGGAACACTGAGAGGAATTACAGCAAACATCAAGATTGATGAACATGCACACCCAAAATTTTTTAAAGCCAGACCGGTACCCTATGCAATACGACCTACTGTAGAAGCGGAACTGGAAGCGCTAGAACGTTCAGGTGTACTGTCTAAGGTAGATTGGAGTGAGTGGGCTACGCCCATTGTTCCCGTTATGAAACGTCCTTCGAGCAACAAGCCAGGAGAAGCAGGGAAGGTTCGCATCTGTGGAGATTTCAAAATCACCGTTAATCCGGTGCTTCACACGGTGCAGTATCCGCTTCCGCGGATTGAGGATATTTTTGCTTCGTTGTCTGGCGGGAAACACTTCACCAAGATAGACCTGGCGCAGGCGTACTTGCAGATGGAGGTTGAAGAAGAGTCACGCCAATACCTCACGATCAACACGCATCGAGGTTTGTACCGGTACAATAGGCTGGTTTTTGGAGTGGCATCGGCTCCAGCAATTTGGCAGAGGGCCATGGAGCAGGTATTACAGGGAATTCCAGGCACACAATGTTACCTGGACGATATTCTGATTACAGGTGATGGTGATGAAGAACACCTCGCAAACTTGGAACTGGTGCTCAACAGACTGAAAGAGTATGGACTTAGAGTTAATCGGCAGAAATGTGAGTTCTTCCAGAAGCGGATCTCGTACTGTGGTCATGTCATTGACCGGGAGGGGCTTCATAAGTCTCCTGACAAGATAGAGGCAGTTGTAAAGGCTCCCGCTCCGGATAATGTCTCTCAGTTGAGGTCGTTTCTAGGATTAACTATTACCATAAATTTCTACCAAATCTATCCACGGTACTGCACCCGCTAAACACTCTTTTACAGAAGGGGGTACCATGGGAATGGAGCGAAAACTGTAAGAAGGTATTTCGCAAAAGCAAAGAATTGATCACCTCAGAGGAAGTGTTGGCTCACTTCAACCCGACACTGCCTATTCGGTTGGCTTGTGATGCTTCTCCATATGGTATTGGGGCAGTACTCTCACACAAGTTGCCAAATGGCACGGAAAGGCCAGTCGCGTTTGCATCCAGATCATTGACCTCCGCTGAGCGCAACTATGCGCAGATCGATAGGGAGGCTCTCAGCCTTGTATGGGGAGTGAAGAAGTTTAATCATTACCTGCAGGGCCAAAAATTCACACTTCTGACAGACCATCAGCCGTTGGTATCCATTTTTAACCCTAAGAAGGGTGTTTCAGTGATGACAGCACAGCCTCTCCAGAGATGGTCCCTTTTCCTAGGGGCACATCAATATCAAATAGAATTCAAAGGTACGAAGCAGCATGGCAATGCTGATGGGCTGTCGCGCCTGCCACTACCTGAAGAAGAAGAAACGACGAAAGTTGACCCTGTTGAGTTATTTCATTCGACCATCATCGAGTGTTTACCAGTCACCAATGCAAGTATTGAAAGAGAAACCAGGAACGACCCGACACTGTCCAGAGTCTACGAGGTGACAGTGAAAGGATGGCCAACACGTGGTGATCCTCTGTTACTGGCATTCTCGGCAAGGCGAGACCAGCTGTCCGTCTGCCATGGTACTTTGATGTACGGGACAAGAGTGATTATTCCTCCCAAGTTAAGGGAAAGAGTTCTAAAAGAACTGCATGAAGGTCATCTGGGGGGAGTTAAGATGAAAAGGCTTGCTAGGGCTTATGTATGGTGGCCGGGTATTGACCAACAGATAGAGGAGTTGACGAAAAGCTGCGCTGGGTGCCAAAAAGTGCAAAATGCACCTCCGATCGCACCACTACACCCATGGGAATGGCCTTCAGCCCCATGGCAACGCGTACATATTGACTTTGCTGGTCCATTCATGGACTCCATGTTCCTAATTGCGGTGGACGCACATTCTAAATGGCCAGAAGTGATCAAGATGAATACCACTACTTCAGAAAAGACAATTGCGGTGTTAAGATCAATATTCGCAAGGAACGGGTTGCCAGAACAGATCTGTTCGGACAACGGACCACAGTTCGTGTCGGAAGAATTCCAAAAATTCTTAAAGAAGAATGGGGTGAAACATTATACCTCTGCCCCATATCATCCGGCGACAAACGGGTTGGCCGAGAGATTTGTCCAAACATTCAAAAAGGCAATAAAGGCCATGAATGATGATCAGATTCCGCTACAGCACAAGGTGGACAATTTCCTAATGGCATATCGAAACGCCTGTAGTGTCCGTGTGTAGATAAAGACACTGAAGACAGGAGTTGGTTCATAGGTATTTACTAAGCAAGTCTGGGGGGGGGGTTTCTAAAGGATATACACAATACACAGGCTTATATAGCCCAAGTGGCAATTACCGGCATTACGCACACCTGGGCTCTTAAAGGCACATACACCATAATTGCTCTTAAAGGCACATACACCACAATTCCTCCCCTTCTAGCTAACTAGTACATCATATTTTAAGTAATTATTAATTACATGTTATATGTAAAATAATATACATTGCTGTATTAATTAATTATAAGTTAGTCTCTCAGGAGGCTTCCTGACTTGGTCCGGATAACGCCTCGGGGGTGTAGTAGTTTCTGGTGGTGTAGTAGGTTCTTCTGGCAAGGCTGTTTCGGCTTCAAGGCCAGTGTCGGGTTCATCGGGCTCCAGTATCACCGGATCAGAGGTAGATATGGGTATCTCTACTTCATCGTTAGGTGTATAGAGTGGTGGTGTAGGTTGTCCCTTTTCGGATGACTTGATGATTTGGTCAGCATGGCGCCTTATTATGCTGTCTCCGATGTCCACGGTATACATCAGTGGTCCTAATCGTGTGCAGATAGTTCCAGGCTGCCATTTCTCGGTACGGTAGTCCCGGGCCAAAACCGGTTGGCCTATCTGGAAGGCCCTAGTTGGCCTTTCATTCATGCCCTGAAACTGCCGGTTCTCCACGTCCCTTCGGATGTTGGGCTTGACCAAATCCAGCCGGCATCTTAGGTTTCTATTGTAGAACATCATGGCGGGAGTTTGGTTAGTAACCATATGCGTTGCATTCCTATATGCAAATAAGAAGCTATCCACCTTGTGCTGAAGTTTTATGTCTTCATTACCCATGGCCTTGACGGCCTTCTTGAAGGTCTGGACAAACCTTTCATCCAATCCATTGGTGGCGGGATGGTATGGGGCGGACGTGTAGTGCTTTACCCCATTGTTCTTTAAGAACTTTCTGAATTCTTCGGACACAAATTGCGGTCCATTATCAGAACATATCTGCTCTGGCAGCCCATTCCTGGCAAATATGGTCCTTAATACTGTGATGGTTTTTTCCGTGGTGGTGGAGGACATCTTTATTACCTCCGGCCACTTGGAGTGTGCATCAACTGCGATTAAGAACATTGAGTCCATAAATGGACCAGCAAAGTCGATGTGCACCCTTTGCCAGGGAGATGAGGGCCACTCCCATGGATGTAGAGGGGCCTGTGGCGGAGCCTTTTCGACCTTCTGGCATCCTAGGCAGCTCTTGGTCATGTCTTCGATGTCTCCATCGATACCTGGCCACCATACAAACGCCCTAGCTAGGTTCTTCATTTTCACTCCACCCAGATGCCCCTTGTGAAGCTCCTTTAGCACTTTATCCTGGAATTTGGGTGGAATCACCACTCTGGATCCACACATCAAGGTTCCTCGGCATACTGACAGCTGTTCTCTTCTTTGCGAGAATGCTGGTAACAGTGGTTCGCCATGTGCTGGCCATCCCTTCACTGTTAAATCGTAGACCCGTGAGAGAGTAGGGTCATTTCTTGTCTCCCTTTCAATGGCAGAATTTGTCACCGGTAGACATTCCACTATGGTAGAGTGGAATATCTCTACTGGGTCTACTGTAGGTGCCTCTTCTATCGTTGGCAACGGTAGGCGTGATAAACCGTCAGCATTCCCATGCTGTTTTGACCCTTTGTATTCAATGTTGTATTGGTGTGCCCCTAGAAAAAGGGACCACCTCTGTAGTCTTTGTGCCGTCATAATGGGGACACCTTTTTTAGGGTTGAATATGGAGATGAGGGGTTGGTGGTCAGTCAGCAAGGTAAATTTTTGTCCGTGTAGGTAATGGTTGAATTTCTTCACTCCCCATACCAGGCTGAGTGCTTCCCTGTCTATCTGGGCATAGTTACGCTCAGCTGAGTTCAATGAGCGTGACGCAAAAGCTATCGGCCGTTCCGAGCCATCAGGGAATCTATGGGACAATACCGCTCCTATGCCGTAAGGGGATGCATCGCACGCCAGTCTGATTGGTAGTGATGGGTTGTAATGAGCCAAAATTTTCTCGGATGTGATTAAGTCTTTACATTTATGGAAGGCACGTTTACAGTCTTCGTTCCATTTCCAAATCACTCCTGTCTGTAGAAGATCATTAAGAGGGTGTAGAATAGTTGATAAGTTCGGTAAAAATTTATGATAGTAATTTATTAATCCCAGGAATGACCTTAATTGTGAAACATTTTCAGGTGCTGGGGTTTTATAACTGCTTCAATTTTTCCAGGTGACTTATGCAACCCTTCCTTATTAATTATGTGGCCACAATATGATATCTGATTTTGGAAAAATTCGCACTTGGGGCGATTTGCTCGTAGGCCCCGTTCTTTCAGCCTAGTGAGCACCTGCTCCAAATTGGCAAGGTGCTCGTTGTCGTTTTCTCCTGTTATAAGGATGTCGTTTAGGTAACATTGAGTCCCCGGAATCCCTTGCAGGACTTGCTCCATAGCTCTTTGCCAGATAGCTGGAGCTGATGCTATTCCAAAAACCAGTCGATTGTACTGGTACAGGCCTTTGTGTGTGTTTATTGTGAGATATTTTTTAGAGGTCTCCTCAACCTCCATCTGTAGATATGCCTGTGCCAAGTCAATTTTTGTGAAACGTTTCCCTCCGGATAGTGAGGCGAAAATATCTTCTATCCTCGGAAGAGGATACTGTACCGTGTGAAGGACCGGGTTTACAGTCACCTTAAAGTCCCCACAGATGCGAATTTTTTTCTGTTCCTCAGAGTTATTTTTCAATGTTTTTTTCATGACTGGAACGATGGGTGTTGCCCATTCGCTCCAATCTATTTTGGATAATACGCCTGCCTTT
Source organism: Somniosus microcephalus (assembly GCF_052327205.1). NCBI lineage: Eukaryota > Metazoa > Chordata > Chondrichthyes > Squaliformes > Somniosidae > Somniosus > Somniosus microcephalus. Next base: position 254,703,289 of record NC_140987.1, on the reverse strand, counting down.
TCCAAATTCTTCAGCTCTGCCTCGACTGCCGGACGTATTGCGTATGGCACCGGTCTTGCCTTAAAAATTTTTGGAATTGCTGTATCTTCCACTTTTATTGAGGCGGTGATGCCTTTCAAGGTTCCTAGTTTCTCGTGAAACACTTCTTTGGCGTTGGCCAAGATGTCTTTTAATCGTTCAGGTATGATGTCATCATTGTTTTTTTCCTTACTGGTCACCGTCAGTGCCTGAATGGAGTGCCAGTCTAAACGTATCTTCCTTATCCATTCACGTCCCAACAACGGTGGACCACCATCTTGTAGAATGTATAAATACAACTTTTGTATTTCTTTGCCGTTGTATACCACAGGCACCCTTATTTTTCCTTTGGGGTAGACTTTCTGCCCCGTATATGTTTTTAAGATAATGGATGTGTCTTTTAGAGGTATATGCGAAAATAGCCTCTCGTAATCTCGTCGATTTATTACGGTTAGAGCTGATCCTGTATCTAGCTCCATTTTAACTGGGGACCCTGCTATTGTGAGGGTAACCCAAATGGTTTGGTAATCCTCTTTGGCAAGTACATTATGTAATTTGAGACAGCTTAGTCTCTTGTTTCCGGAGTCGCTATCGCTATTCTGGTCTTCGGAGCTATTGTCCGTCATCATTTGTACCTTCCTGTACTTTTCTTTATTGATTTTTTGTTTTCTGTCAGTGGATTTATTTTGTCCAGATTGGCATACCCGTGCAATGTGTCCAATCTTACCACATTGCCTGCATGCTTTGCCCTTGAACCAGCAGTCCCTCTGGTTATGGGTGGATCTGCCGCAGCGATAACATCTTCCGAACTCCTGTGTCATTTTATGGGTGCCGAAGTCCTGTGTCTCTTGTTGTATCTCTGCAGCTCCTTTTGCTGCTGCTTCGTATGATACAGCCATACTGAAAGCTTTGTCCAATGTTAAATCTTTTTCAGAAAGCAGTCTTTTTTGTGTTCCTTCACTTAAGAGACCGCAAACAAATTTGTCTCGAAGATAATCCGATAGTCCTGCTCCGAATTGGCAGTACTTTGATAGCTTTCTTAATTCGGTTAGGTAATCAGCGTTACTTTCATTCTTGTGTTGATTTCTCCTGAAGAACTTGAATCGTTCCGCTATCAGCAGCGGTGTTGGGTTTAAATGCTCCTGCAGGGTATCAACAATTTCTTTAAAAGTCTTGTCCTTTGGTTTGGCTGGAGTGATTAAATTTCATAACAGCCCGTATGTCTTCGCGCCCATTAAGTTCAGAAGTACTGAAGCTTTTTTTTCATCTGTTATTCCATTTGCAGTGCAATAAACCTCTACTCTTTCCACGTATGTGGTCCAATCTTCTATTTCGCCATCAAAAGCCTCAATATTACCAGATTTAGGCATTTCAGAAAAGATATGGCGCTTCCCGCGCTTTTTTTTTTCTCTCTGTAGCAACGATATGGCGCTTCCCGCGCTTTCCCGCCGCTGCTACCGATAACAACGCTGTTTTACTGTGGTTTCCGTTTATTCACTGTTGGAGACTCGTTCCCGACGGAAGTCTAAACGCTGACCTGCTTGCCGCGCCGGCCGTCTCCCGAGTGCACCCTCCCAGTCCGTTATTGCTTGCCTCCGATTTCGCTGCCTGTCTCAGCTGTAGAGCCCGCCGCTGGAGCTCCAGCCTGACACCCAGGAAGGATTAGTGCAGTACCTGTCACCAGCTTGGCCAGCTGGTGAAACCACAGTTTCTCTTACTTCCTTGAGTCTTCTGGACGCTGGAGGAATCGATGTCCTTGAGGTGCTGCCGAATTGCAGGTAAGTCCGTTTCCACTTCGTCGCCACTGTAGTGTCCGTGTGTAGATAAAGACACTGAAGACAGGAGTTGGTTCATAGGTATTTACTAAGCAAGTCTGGGGGGGGGTTTCTAAAGGATATACACAATACACAGGCTTATATAGCCCAAGTGGCAATTACCGGCATTACGCACACCTGGGGCTCTTAAAGGCACATACACCATAATTGCTCTTAAAGGCACATACACAACAACGCCGCTCATGCAGTGACTAACCAAAGTCCTGCCATGATGTTTTATAACAGGAGGTTGCGGTCCAGGTTGGACTTGTTAAAACCAAATGTGCGGAGGGAAGTGGAAAACAAACAGTTCCGGCATATTAATAACAAGACCACTCGAAGTTTCGACGTAGGACAACCAGTGTTGGCAAGGGGCTATGGAAACGAAAAATGGCAGTCCGGAACAATTCGGGCCAGACAAGGACCTCTGATGTACACAGTAGATATTGGTAACAATGTGATAAGGCGTCATGCGGATCAACTGGTAGAATCGAGAGCAAGGGTCGAACCCATGGTTGCGACAGAGACAACTGTGGAAGACGTTAATGAACCTGAAGCATCTACCTCGGCAGGGAATGTACCTGATGATGATAACACCCAATGCATGGGAGACCAACTAGAGGAGTCACCTCAGCAACAGGAATCAGAAACCACTGAAAGGCGTTATCCAAACCGAATCAGAAGGCCTCCTGAGAGACTGAACCTTTGAACTGTTTACACCTGAAGTTATATATGTTATTATGTTATGTTAAATGGGGATATGACTGTTAAGCTAAAAAGGGAGGATTGTGGTGTATGTAACCTGTTCCACCTTAAGAGAACTTAAGCCTGTTCCACCTTAAGAGATGTACTACTTTCTCTGGCTGCTGTATACGTAATACCGGTGGTGACCACCGGTATATAAGCACTATGTAGTAATATTGTATTTAGTAGTAGTCCTGACCTCCAACCAGTAAAGACCTGTTGAACTTTAATCTTGTAGTCTGTGTTAGTAATTACAACTAGAACACACAGACTTAACAATCCCCAGCATCGAAGCTTTGACCACGCTCGATCAGCTCCGATGGATGGGTCGCATTGTCCGCATGCCCGATACGAGACTCCCAAAACAAGCGCTCTACTCAGAGCTCCGGCACGGCAAGAGAGCTCCAAGTGGGCAGAGGAAACGCTTCAAGGACACTCTCAAAGACTCCTTGAAAAAGTGTAACATCCCCACCGACACCTAGGAATCCCTGGCCCAAGACCGCACAAAGTGGAGGAGAAACATCCGGGAAGACACCGAACACCTCGGGTCTCTTCGCCGGGAGCAACCGGAAGCGAAGCACAAACAGCGGAAGGAGCGCACGTCAACCCAAGCACCCCACCCACCCACCCCTTTAACCACCGTCTGCCCCACCTGTGACAGAGACTGTAGGTCCCGCATTGGACTCATCAGTCACCTGAGAACTCATTTTTAATGTGGAAGCAAGTCATCCTCAGTTCCGAGGGACTGCCTAAGGAGAAGGTTTTACAGAATGCTTCCTCACCATTTCTTTTATTTTGGTTGTACTGAACTTTGCTTCAGAAGTATTCTTCTGAGATCTGGGAGATGGAGGGCGGGGGCGGTGGTGGGTGGTGAGTCTCTCTAATTGTCTCATCTACCGGTATCCAGCTTTTGGATTTTTGTTAGGAATATTTTAGGGGTTTTTTTTCGGAAGGGGGAGAGAGGGAGAGGACGAGAGTTCAAAGCTAAAAGTTTGAATTCATCTTGTCCTTAATATTGGCTTAATATAAATGAGGTCATTATATCATAGCATATGTTCGGGACTGGGATCAAGCTCAGGAATTGATGATATTGAATAAATGGCACTAACATCACCAAAAGTTTCTGAGAGAATCAACAAAATCTGTTTCCACCTCAAGTTGTGGCACAGACACAGGCCATCTGGCCCAACAAAAGCAAATAACAGTCAAAGTCATTTTGAGAGACTATGAACAGAGGCTGATGGCTGACTCCATCACTGGCATCATGTTAATGCTTTACACATCATTGACTTCAAGCCATCCTTCGCATCAGGCAAATCAAAACTAAGAACTGAATGCATTACAATTCCTATGTCCTCAAGACCAAGATTCGGAGCAAATTAAACCAACAAGTGAGATCAGATTGTCAAACTGTCGGTTACACCAGCCCGCATAGTAAGCCTGATCGCTGTCATACAGGAATCTAGTACCTCCAGCAAACCATTAATGGAGCTTTGCACATCTGTCGACATCAGCCCCAGCATGTCATTGCGCTGAACGCAGTTTCTGCTTGGCTTAAAGATCATCAGTCTCCAATGCCTCGATCCTCCCATTGATGCAACTTAATCCTTTCCCCAAAGGTAGGACTGCACTCCCACAAGCAGCCAGTAGTAAATCCAAAGTTGTCTTTTTTTTAATTAATTCATGGGATGTGGGTGTCGCTGGCAAGGCCAGCATTTATTGCCCATCCCTGATTGCCCTTGAGTAGGTGGTGGTGGGCCGCCTTCTTGAACCTCTGCAGTCCGTGTGGTGATGGTACTCCCACGGTGCTGTTAGCTCCCAACAGGTGCAGAGTTCCAGGATTTTGGCCCGGCGATGATGAAGGATCGGCGATATACTTCCGAGTCAGGATGGTGTGTGTGTGACTTGGAGGGGAACTTGGAGGTGGTGGTGTTCCCATGCGCCTGCTGCCCTTGTCCTTCTAGGTGGAAGAGGTCACGAGTTTGGGAGGTGCTGCCAAAGAAGCCTTGGTGAGTTGCTGCGGTGCATCTTGTAGGTGGTACACACTGCAGCCACGGTACACCGGTGGTGGAGGGAGTTAATGTTTAAGGTGGTGGATGAATGCAGATGAAGCATGGGGTGTCAGTCTAGGCCAATGCCAAAAGAAAACTCCCAACAAGTTGTTCCAAAATGCTATTCACACTTTCGGCAATCTTCAGTTTCATTAAAATCCTCTTTTATGTCAGTCTTGGCCGATCCTGCCAACAGCTGCACCTTATATTTCTCACTGTAACGTTAAACCCCCAGTGCATTGCGAGTGTAAATCCAGCAAATATGGGGCTTGTAATCATAGATGGTAATTAGGCTCATGGGGGACTTGGTGGATGGAATGCAGGGAAAACCAAATCATGCGAGGGAAATTTGGGGTGGTTGGGGGCAGAAAACCAGTGGAATCTGTTTCCATCCCAATTTGGTGGTGGACAAATTACTCGCCCTAATTTCATGCTGAAGCCCTGCCGAATATGGGTTGGAATTTCAGGGCCTCTGTCTTTAACTCTTTTGTTAAACTGTGTACGCGTGGAAGCATTGCAGCATTCTTGTGTACTCGTACCCCCAAATGCCTGTAGCTGGAGAGCTGCTTCACTGATACTACGGTGTGTAACTAAAGCAGATCCAACTTCAATGATTCAAAAGAGTTCAGCCCAGAATCTTGGGTGTCACAATGGGTCAGTTCTCTCACTGCTGTCACTCTGGTTCTCTCACTGCTGGAGTTATGGTTCTCTCTGTTGAATAGTGGCTAATGTGAACTTGGGAGGGGTCAATTGATAACAATGTTAAAAAAAAGAAAGACTTGCATTTATATAGCACCTTTCATGACCTCAGGATGTCCCAAAACACTTTGCAGCCAAACAAGTACTTTTTGAAGTGTAGTCACTGTTGTAATGTAGGGAAACAAGGCAGCCAATTTGTGCACAGCAAGCTCCCACAAACAGCAATGTGATAATGATCAGATCATTTGTTTTTTGGTTGAGGGATAAATATTGATCAGGACACCGGGGAGAACTTCCCTGCTCTTCTTCTAAATCGTGCCAAGGGATCTTTTACATCCACCAGAGGGGGCAGACGGAGCCTTAGTTCAACGTCTCAGCCGAAAGACCACACCTCCAACGGTGCAGCGCTCCCTCAGTACTCAGGGAGCATCTGCCTCAATTTTTATGCTCAAGTCTCTGGAGTGGGACTTGAACCCACAACCTTCTGGCTCTGATACGAGAGTGACAGCTGAATGACAGCTGACAACTGTTAACTTAGGAGGGCCTCAGTAGATATTAACTTGGGAGGGAGGTGGCAGCTGATCTGGACTTTTTGTACAGCTTATCTTCCCTGCCTTATGATGAAAAGAATTTTTAAACTGTGGTTAAAGAATGGCTGTTGGCACAGTGAATATCCTGACAGGATCTGGCAGTTCATTGGCCTCAGCATGTTGCTCAACATATCTCTGCTCCCCTCAGGTGACAGGTTGTGAATCTTTGAGCATACATAATGATGTATTCGACTCTAATCCAGGCCTTACAGCAAGGGAGGACCTAATTCAACTGGTGGAACTAGGAGCATGTTGTATAATTGAGTTATCATTTAAGCTCTCCTGAACACACTTCAGAATGTCTTCCCACTCTCTGCCCTTCACACTATTACTATCCCAATCTATATTAGGATAGTTGAAGTCCCCCATTATCACTACTCTATATTTCTTGCACCTCTCTAATTTCCCGGCAAATTTGCTCCTCAATATCCTTCCCACTAGTTGGTGGCCTATAGAATACACCTAGTCATGTAATGGCACCTCTATTATTTCTTAACTCTAACCAGACTCTGTCCTTGATTGGGCACCGCACTTTAGGAAGGATGTGAAGGCCTTAGAGAGGGTGCAGAAAAGATGGATGAGAATGGTTGCAGGGATGAGGGACTTCAGTTACGTGGATAGACTGGAGAAGCTGGGGTTGTTTTCCTTAGAGCAGAGAAGGTTGAGAGGAGATTTGATAGAAACATAGAAGATAGGAGCAGGAGTAGGCCATTCGGTCCCTCGAGCCTGTTCCGCCATTTAATGAAACCATGGCTGATCATCTAAATTAAGTACCCTGTCCCCGCTTTCTCCCCATATCCCTTGATCCCTTTAGCCTTAAGAAATATATCTAACTCCTTCTTGAATATATTTAATAAGTTGGCCTCAACTGCCTTCTGTGGTAGAGAATTCCACAGGTTCACCATTCTCTGGGTGAAGACATTCCTCCTCATCTCAATCCTAAATGGCTTACCCCTTATCCTTAGACTGTGACCCCTGGTTCTGGACTCCCCGCCATCGGGAACATCCTTCCTGCATCTAATCTGTCTAGCCCTGTTAGAATATTATAAGTTTCAATGCGATCCCCTCTCATTCTTTTAAACTCTAGCGAATATAAGCCTAATCGACCCAATCTCTCTTCATACGTCATTCCTGCCATCCCAGGTATCAGTCTGGTGAATCTTCGCTGCACTCCCTCCATGGCAAGAACATCCTTCCTCAGACAAGGCGACCAAAACTGCACACAATACTCAAGGTGTGGTCTCACCAAGGCCTTGTACAACTGCAGCAAGACATCCTTGCTCCTGTACTCGAATCCTCTCGCTACGAAGGGCAACATACCATTTACCTTCTTAACCGCCTGCTGCACCTGCATGCTTACCTTCAGCGACTGATGCACAAGGACACCCAGGTCTCGTTGCACTTCACCTTTTCCCAATCTATTGCCGTTCAGATAATAATCTGTCTTCCTGTTTTTGCCTCCAAAATGGATAACCTCGCATTTATCCACATTGTACTGCATCTGCCATGCATCTGCCCAATCACCCAACCTGTCCAAGTCATACTGGAGTTTCTCTGCATCCTCCTCACAGCACACACGCCCACCCAGCTTTGTGTCGTCTGCAAACTTGGAGATATTACATCTAGTTCCCTCATCTAGATAATTAATATATATTGTGAATAGCTGGAGTCCTAGCACCGATCCCTGCGGTACCCCACTAATCACTGCCTGCCACTTGGAAAAAGACCCGTTTATTCCAATTTTTTGCTTCCTGTCTGCCAACCAGTTCTCTATCGAAGTCAGTACCTTATCCCCAATCCCATGTGCATTAACCTTGCACGCCAATCTCTTATGCGGGACCTTATCGAAAGCCTTCTGAAAGTCCAAATGCACCACATCCACTGGTTCGCCCTTATCTATTCTACCAGTTACATGCTCAAAAAATTCCAGTAGTTTAGTCAAGCATGATTTACCTTTTGTAAATCCATGTTGACTTTGTCTGATCCTGTCATTGTTTTCCAAGTGCTCTGCTATTACATCTTTTATAATGGACTCTAGCATTTTCCCCACTACCGATGTCAGGCTTACCGGCCTATAATTCCCCATTTTCTCTCTACCACCTTTTTTGAATAGTGGGGTTACATTAGCTACCCTCCAATCCATGGGAACTATTCCAGAGTCTATAGAATTTTGGAAGATGACCAGCAATGCATCTACTATTTCTAGGGCCACTTCCATAAGTACGCTGGGATGTAGATTATCAGGCCCTGGGGATTTATCGGCCTTCAATCCCATCAATTTCCCTAACACCATTTCCCTACAAACACTGATTTCATTCAATTCCTCCCTCTCATTTGACCCTATGTTGCCCGACATCTCTGGAAGGTTATTTGTGTCCTCCTTTGTAAAGACAGAACCAAAGTATGTATTTAATTGGTCTGCCATTTCTTTGTTCCCCATTATAAATTCCCCTGATTCTGACTGCAAGGGACCTACGCTTGACTTCACCAATCTTTTTCTCTTCACATATCTATAGAAGCTTTTACAGTCAGTTTTTATGTTCCCTGAAAGCTTACTCTCATATTCTACTTTCCTCCTCTTAATGAATCCCTTTGTCCTCCTTTGCTGAATCCTAAACTGCTCCCAATCCTCAGGTTTGCTGCTTTTTCTGGCCAATTTATATGTCCTCTCCTTGGATCTTATGCTATCCCTAATTTTCCTTGTTAGCCACGGTTGAGTCACCTTTTTTGTTTTATTTTTATGTCAAACAGGGATGAACAAATTCTGTAGTTCATCCATGCAATCTTTAAATGTTTGCCATTGCCTATCCACTGTCAACCCTTTAAGTAACGTTCCCCAATCCATCCTAGCCAACTCGCACCTCATACCATCGTAGTTTCCTTTATTTAAATTCAGGACCCTAGTCGCTGAGTCAACTACTTCACTCTCCATCTTAATGAAGCATTCTATCATATTATGATCCTCCTCCCCAAGGGGCCTCGCACAACAACATTGCTAATTAATCCTTTTTCATTACATAATACCCAGTCTAAGATGGCCTGATCTCTAGTTGGTTCCTCGACATATTGGTCCAGGAAACCATCCCGTATACACTCTAGGAATTCCTCCTCCACAGTATTGTTACTAATTTGGTTAGCCCAATCTATATGTAGATTAAAGTCACCCAGGATAACTGCTGTGCCCTGATTGCACGCGTCTCTAATTTTCCATTTAATGCCATCCCCAACCTCAGCATTACTGTTTGGGGGTCTGTATACAACTCCCAGTAACGTTTTCTGCCCCATGGTATTTCTCAGCTCTACCCATACAGATTCCACATCATCAGAGCTAATATCCTTCCTTGCTATTGTGTTAATCTCCTCTTTAACCAACAATGCTACCCCACTGCCTTTTCCTTTTTGCCTGTCCTTCCTGAATATTGAATCCCCCTGGATGTTGAATTCCCAGCCTTGGTCACCCTGGAGCCATGTCTCTGTAATTCCAATTACATTATATCCGTTTACATCAATTTGCGCTGCTAATTCATCCACCTTATTACGAATGCTCCTCGCATTAAGACACAAAGCCTGCAGGCTTGTTTTTTTAACACTCTTAGTCCTTTTAGAATTATTATTTACTGTAGCCCTGTTTGATTTACACCCTTGATTTCTCTGCCTTCCACTTTTGCTTGGCTCCTTCCTGTCTTTTGTTTCTATCCTTGCTTCCCTTTCCTCTGTCTTCCTGCACAGGTTCCCAACCCCCTGCCGTTTTCATTTAAACCCTCCCCAACAGCACTAGCAAACACTCTCCCTAGGACATCAGTCCAGGTCCAGCCCAGGTGCAAACCATCCAGTTTGTACTGGTCCCACCTCCCTCAGAATCCAATGTCCCAGAAATTTGAATCCCTCCCCCTTGCACCATTCCTCTAGCCACGTATTCATCTGAAATATCCTTCTATTTCTACTCTGACTAGCACGTGGCACTGGTAGCAATCCTGAGATTACTACCTTTGAGGTCCTATTTTTTAATTTACCTCCTAACTCCCTATATTCAGCTTTTAGGACCTCATCCCAGTATTTACCTATATCGTTGGTACCTATATGCACCATGACAACTGGTTGTTCACCCTCCCCCTCCAGAATGCCCTGCAGCCGCTCCGAGACATCCTTAACCCTTGCACCAGGGAGGCAACATACCATCCTGGAGTCTCGTTTGCGGCCGCAGAAACGCCTATCTATTCCCCTTACAATAGAATCCCCTATCACTATAGCTCTCCCACTCTTTTTCCTCCCGTCCTGTGCAGCAGAACCACCCATGATGCCAGGAAGTTGGCTGCTGCTGCCTTCCCCCGATAAGCCATTTCCTTCAACAATATCCAAAGTGGTATATCTGTTTGAGAGGGTGATGGCCACAGGGGACCCCTGCACTACCTGCCTACTCCTACTAATCTGCCTGGTGGTCACCCATTCCCTTGCTGCCTGTGCAGCCTTTACCTGCGGTGTGACCAACTCCCTAAACGTGCTATCCACGATGTCCTCAGCATCAGATAGAGGTGTTCAAAATCATGATGGGTCTAGACAGAGTAGATAGAGACTGTTCCCATTGGCGGAAGGGTCGAGAATCAGAGGACACAGATTTAAGGTGATAGGCAGAAGAACCAAAGGCGCCATGAGGAAAAACCTTTTTACGCAGCGAGTGGTTAGGATCTGGAATGCACTGCCTGAAAGGGTGGTGGAGGCAGACTCAATCGTGGCTTGCAAAAGGGAATTGGATAAGTACCTGAAGGAAAAAATCTGCAGGGCAACGGGGAAAGGTTGGGGTAGTGGGAGTAGCTGAAATGCTCTTTCTGTCCTGTAACCATTCTATGATTCATTGACTTAGTAACCAGGAAAGACAGAGTTTAGTATATTTTGTGATTGGTTAATTATAACGTGTAATTGGTTAATGTTCTGATGACACGCAAGTTATGACACATTTTATATTAAACTGATAGAATAGGAGGATATGGGTGAACGGCAAGGGATGGTTGAATTTGCTATTTGTATGATTTAGTCACTTATTTGGTACAATTTTTAAAATGTTAATGATGCTTTTTAACTGCTTTGTTCAGCATGAACCTAGAGTTGGACAATAGCAAAATGATTTGAGATTCAGTTGGGCGGCAGACACCCCATTCACCACCTTAAACATTCACTCCCTCCACCACTGGCGCGCCGTGGCTGCAGTGTGTACCATCTACAAGATGCACTGCAGCAATTGGCCAAGGCTACTTCAACAGCACCTCCCAAACCCACGACCTCTACCACATGGAAGGACAAGGGCAGCAGGTGCAGAGGAACACCACCACCTCCAAGTTCCCCTCCAAGTCACACACCATCCTGACTTAGAAATATATCGCCGTGCCTTCAACGTCACTGGGTCAAAATCCTGGCACTCCCTCCCTAACAGCACTGTGCGAGTACCTTCACCACATGGACTGCAGCAGTTCAAGAAGGCAGCTCACCACCACCTTCTCAAGGGCAACTAGGGATGGGCAATAAATGCTGGCCTTGCCAGGAATGCCCACATACCGCGAATGAAAACAAAAGGCTGGTGTGAAGCAATTTCTAAGCCATGGGGCAGGATTTTCATTGGGCCGTGGAGGCGGGATTGGAGGCGTGTGGGGGTTAAAATCCCGAAATCGGGGGTCCCGACACCATCCCGCACCCAACCCGCCTCCATGCCAGTTTCAAGGGAGGCGGGTACCCGCCCCGCACTGGGACCCGCCTCCCTGAGGCGGGAAGGTGATTAGTGCCAATTAACTGCCTGTTAACAGGTAGTTAACAGGCAGTTTTTAGCCTAATCCCTATTTTCATTGGTGAAGTGTGGGATTCCCAATGGCTCCAAACCACGCCAAGTTAGAGGAGGCGGACCATCGGGATGAAGGGCTTGGAGGGGTCGAGATGTCCGGTGTTCAGGTGAGTGATGGGTGCATGAGTGCAAAGGTAAGTGTGTTTGGTGTGTGTAAAGTGTTTAAAGAAGTTTTACGTACCTTTACTTACTTTTACAGCCTTCCTTCCTTCAGGTCTCGGGAGTCCCTCATCTCACCGGCACAGAAACCAGAATGGCTGCGAGCTGTCAAAAATTGCAGCATTCAGTTTTCTGTTCCAGGGAGATCTCTAAATCATCCTGAGAGGAAGGAATTAACTTAGAATACAGATTGTCAGTGTTTGACAGCTTCAAACAGCTGTGAAACGCTGATATTTCATCTGTCAAAAGGTCTTGACAGACGAAATTTCAATCTGTGATGTCACCTGTTGCTGGGTGGCCCTTAATTGGCCTGCTGAGCCCGCTGGGCGGGCTCAACAAGGTCAATCAAGTCAAAATCGCATGGGTTGGCTAGAACTTGATGGAGGTGGGACTACAACCCCGTAAGTTGTAGTCCCGCCTCCAACCCGACTCCTCAATGAAATTCCAGCCCATGGTGTGCGAAATAGAAATATCATGGAGGTGGTGGTGTTCTGAGGTTTGGGTCAGGGCATAATGTTAAAGAGGAAGAAGAGCTTGCATTTATATAGCGCCTTTCACAACCTCAAGACTTCCCAAAGTGCTTTACAACCAATGGAATACTTTTTGACGTGTAGCCACTGCTGTAATGTAGGAAACGCAGCAGCCAATTTATGCACAAGAAGCTCTCTCAAACAGCAATGAGTTAATGACCAGGTAACCCTTTTTTTTTAGTGATGTTGGCTGAGTGATAAATATTGACCAGGACACTGAGGAGAATTCCCCTTCTCTTAAAAATAGTGGTTGTGGGATCTTTTACGTCCACCTGAGAGAGCAGACGGGGCCTCGGTTTAATGTCTCATCTGAAAAACAGCACCTTCGACAGTGCAGCAATCCCTCAGTACAGCGCTGCAGTTGGGGCACAGCAGAAGGTCATTATTATGTTCATTAATAACTGGTCGTTTTTATTAAGAACAGCTAGCTTTTGCTAGACACTTTATTGAGCACATGTGGACTAGGTACAGTATCTGTAGAGGCCTCCATCTTCACTGCTGCCTTGTGGGTAGCCTAGTGCATCATGGGTAGCCCACTCTTATATACATACAGCACCACCTAGTGTACCATTCCAGAATGACAGGTTACTGATCAATATATCCCCCTTTCTTTGAGGTTAAAGAAAATCAGTATCAATCAATATCAATCAATAACAACATAAACATCTTCAACAGTCAATACATTTTCAATGTAGTTTTCTTTGTACTCAAAGATTAAGTCTATCAGGCTTTTTTACTTCACGTGTGGATCTTCTCAGCACAGGTAAGTCTGATGTGTTTTCATGAGAGCCTGTATGTGTATTTGTGTTAGATTGTTCTGGTGGTGAGTGACAAGATTCAGTTGCGGCATTGTCATCGATTTGCTCTTCGATAGTCTCTTGTGTTTTTAGGAGGGAACGGCGGTTCCTCCTGAGAATCTGTCCTTCCTCAGTTCTAACAGTGTATGACCTTGGTCCTACTTCCTCAAGAACTGTAGCTTTCCTGTTCCATGCATCTGGATCCTCAATCCTGACAACATCATCCCTTGTCAATGGTTTCAGAGTTTTGGATGACTTGTCACAGTATGATTTCTGTTTCAGCTTTAACAGTTGAAGTCTCTGTCTCAGTTCCTTACTCTGCTTTGCTTTTGCACAGCAGGGTAGTGTGGTCCGCAACTTGCGACCCATTAGGAGTTCAGCAGGTGAAGAACCAGAGTCTAAAGGTGAGGCTCGGTAGCTCAGTAGGGCGAGATAAGGATCAGACTTGCTTTCTGTCGCTTTCTTCAGTAGCTGCTTGAGAACTTGAACACCTTTCTCTGCCTTACCATTCGACTGAGCATACGAAGGACTGGATGTGATGTGTTGAAAGTCATAATGTGCTGCAAACTGTTGCCACTCCTTATAGTTGAAGCACGGACCATTGTCGCTAACGGCAATCCTGGGAATTCCATGTCTGGCGAAGATGGATTTCACATGCATTATGACACTGCTTGCTGTGGTGCTTGAGAGCAGCGCCATCTCAGGATAGTTAGAATAGTAGTCAATCACTATTAGATAGTCTTTACCATTTAAATGAAAAAGGTCCATACCAACCTTTTGCCATGGTGCTGTTGGTATGTCAGCTACTATCATTGGTTCCTTTGCTTGTTTGTTTTGGTGTTTCTGACATGTCTCACATTTGCCTATCATGTTCTCAATGTCCTTATTTATGCCAGGCCAATAAACAGTGTCTCTTGCTCTCCTTTTGCATTTTTCAATTCCGAGGTGTCCCTCATGAATCCTTTTGAGCATGTCTTGACGTAGAGCCTGTGGAATTACTATTCTGTTCTGTTTTAGTAATAGTCCACTTGTGACACTCAATTCTGACCTTATGTGAAAATATTTTGGACAGGAACCTTTTGGCCAACCATGATGAATGTTCTCTATTACTGTTTATAATACTGTATCTTTTACTGTTTCTTCTGCTATTTGCTTTGATTTTGTGTCTGACACGGGCAGCGCAGCAGTGACCATACTCACATGAACATCCACGTCTTCTTCAGTAGAGCTCACATGACTCATTGTGGGTGCTCGGAATAGTGCATCTGCTAACACTATGTATTTGCCTGGTGTGTAGATCAGTTCAAAGTCATATCTTTGCAGCTTCATCATGAGTCGTTGAATCCTTGGAGACATCTCATTCAGGTTCTTTTTTATGATGGCAACCAGTGGGCTGTGGTCTGTCTCAACTGTGAAGGTGGGAAGTCCATATATGTAGCCATGAAACTTTTCTAGTCCAACTACCAAGCCTAGACATTCCTTTTCAATCTGGGCGTATCGACACTCAGTATTAGTCATAGATCTGGAGGCATAGGCAACAGGCTTCCAATCTTCACCCTCTGCTTGTAGCAAGACCACACCTAGGCCATCTTTTGATGCATCCGTTGACACTTTGATTCTTTTTGTTGGGTCAAAGAAGGTGAGTACAGGTGTGGTTGTCAGCACTGTTTTGAGGTTTATCCACTCTTGTTCATGTCTTTCTGTCCATGCGAACTCATTTGTTTTACGTAGCAGGTCTCACAGACAGGCTGTCTTGGCTGACAAGTTAGGAATGAACTTTCCAATGATGTTTATCATCCCCATGATGCGTAGCACTCCTTTTTTGTCAGTGGGTCGGGGCATTTTGAGTATGGCGTTTACTTTTTCCATATCTGGCTCTATTCCTTTACCAGATAGATTATCTCCTAGGAAAGTGACTTCCTGAACGCCAAACTGACACTTGGCTTTGTTGAGCTTCAGTCCATTCCGGCGTATGCTCTGTAGCACTTGAGTCAGTCTCTCATTGTGTTCTTTCAGTGTGGAGCCCCAGATGATGATGTCATCAACATAGACCCGAACTCCTTCCAGACCTTCAATTATGTGTTCCATCGCTCCTTGAAAGATTTCAGATGCAGATATTATCCCGAAAGGCATTCTGAGGAAACAATACCTGCCAAATGGTGTGTTGAAGGTACAGTATTTGGTGCTCTCTTCATCCAGTTTTAGTTGCCAAAATCCTTGTGAGGCATCGAGCTTTGTAAAGTATCTGGCACCTGACATTTCACTGGTGATTTCTTCTCGCTTGGGAATCTGGTAGTGTTCACGTTTTATGTTTGCATTTAAGTCCTTTGGATCCATGCATATTCTTAGATCATTGTTCTTTTTCTTTACACATACCATGGAGTTAACCCAGTCTGTTGGATCTTCGACTTTCCTGATGACTCCTAGTGTGGTCATTCTGTCCCGTTCATTCTTGAGCCGGTCACGCAGGGGTGCTGAAACTCTTCGTGGAGCATGTACCACTGGCTGAGCATCCTCCTTTAGCTGGATCTTGTAAGTGAATGGTAGAACTCCAAATCCTTTGAACACATCCTGGAAATTATTCACTACAGAATCCACCGAGTCATCTGGTCTGCTTATGGCACAGTTTATACGGTAGACTCTCTTGACCAGTTCTAAGTCCTCACAAGCTTTGTCACCCAGTAGTGAATCAAGTCCTTCAGCCACAACAGAAAACATGAGATGATGCACTTTGTCTTTGACTGTCACTTTAAGTCTGCATACACCTAAGCTATCTATTTTCTGTCCATTATAGTCCTTCAGTAGTACTGACTTTTTCTGTATTTTGGGCTTTTCTTTCATATTGTTAATGTCACTCATACTGATTAAGTTTGCTTTTGTCCCAGTGTCTAGTTTCAATGTAACTAATGCTCCATTTACCTGCAGTGGGATCATCCATTTGTCCTCTTTTACTGCATTAACTTTATGTTCAGCATTGTTAATTCCTGAGGGCTGCACATTTTCTGTATCATTTTTGATATTGTCACATGACACCATTCCTACAAAACGTGTCTCACTTAAATCAGTGTCCTCAATTACATTAGCTCGTTGTCCTTTCTTAGTTTTTACTTTTGAAAAGCATTGTTTGGCAAAGTGATTCTTTCCATGACATTTTGTGCACATTTTTCCAAACACTGGACATTGTTTTAACTGGTGTTTGTAACCACAGCGCTTACAATTAAAAATTCCTTCCTCCGATTGCTTTTCACTTCTGTTCTGCCCATGTTTCTTCCCCTTGTAGGACACAGCACCGACAGCAGCACTTACTGCAATCGCATCATCATTGATTTCACTGAAAGTCTTCGCATGCTTTTGAGCTAGCTCGCTAGCTTGGCATATTTTCACAGCAATTTCCAATGTTAGTTCGGTTTCTCTCAACAGACGTTCCCTGACTTTTTTATCATGAATACCAAACACAATCTGGTCACGAATCATGGATGCTTTCAGCTCAGAGAAATTACATGTCTGTGCTTTCAGTTTCAGATCAGTCAAAAAGCTATCAAAAGTCTCATTTTGCTGCTGTGTCCGAGAACGGAAGATGTACCTCTCATAGGTTTCATTCTTTTTGGGAGAACAATGTGTATCAAACTTCTTTAGCACATTGTCTAATTTTTCTCTGTTCTCCTCTGGATTAAATACAAATGTATTAAATACCTCTATCGCCTGTGGGCCTGCAGCCGTGAGCAGCAACGCTATTTTCCTTGCGTCTGGCTTCGTACCGTACCCGATGGCAGCAATGTAGAGTTCGAATTGTTGTTTAAAAGTCTGCCAATTGTAGTCGACATTTCCTGTGAGTTTCAAACGCTCTGGTGGCTTCAAATTCTCCATGTCGCGTTGCACAATATTCAGCAGATCTTACCAATCCTGGTACCATGTTATGTTCATTAATAAGTTAATTCCTTCCTCTCAGGCTGATTTAGAGATCACTCCAGAACAGAAAGCTGAATGCTGCAACTTTTGACAGCTCGCGGCCATTCTGCTTTCTGTGCCGGTGAGATGAGGGACTCCCAAGACCTGAAGGAAGGAAGGCTGTAAAGGTAAGTAAAACTTCTTTAAACACTTTACACACACCAAAAACACTTACCTTTGAATTCATGCACCCATCACTCACCTGAACACCGGACATCTCGAACCCTCCAAGCCCTTCAGCCCGAAGGCTGGCTCGCTAACTTGGTGTGGTTTGGAGCTGTCAGGAATCCCACACTCAATTAAAATATGGATTAGGCTAAAAACTGCCTGTTAGCTGCCTGTTAACAGGCAGTTAATTGGCACTAATCCCCTTCCCGCCTCGGGGAGGCGGGTCACAGCACAGGTCGGGTATCCGCCTCCTTTGAAACTGGCATGGAGGCGGGTTGGGGGCGGGATGGGTTCGTGCCCCCCGATTGAGATTTTAACCCCCACACGCCTCCAATCCTGCCTCCACAGCCCAATGAAAATCCTGCTCATTGTCTTTGCGGAGTCGCAATGTGGAATTCTTTACACAACACCGTTGTGAGAACGCCATAAGGTTATGCCAGTTCAAGGAGAAGTCTCCCCCTCTCAGGACAACTAGGGATGGCCAATAAATGCCAGCCTTTCCAGCCCACATACTGAGAAGAATTTTTTTTTTAATTCAGTGTCATCCACTGAAATGCTATTGTTTAATGACAAGAGGACTGCATATTTTGCTAACAGTATTCTAGCTGTAAAGTCAAGATTTTGATTTGTTGAATGCAAGACGGCCTATTTCCACCTCCATAACATTGCCCGTCTCTGCTCCTGCCTCAGCCCTGAAACCCTCATTCATGCCTTTGTTACCTTCAGACACGACAGGCAATGCTCCCCTGGCTGGCCTGCCACCTTGAACCCTACATTTTCCAAAACTCTGCTGCCCATATCCTAACTCGCACCAAGTCTCATTCACCCATCTCCCCTGTGGAAGGAGTGCAGCGAAGATTCACCAGGCTGATACCTGGGATGGCAGGAATGACGTATGAGGAGAGACTGTGTCGATTGGGCTTATACTCACTAGAGTTTAGAAGATTGAGAGGGGATCTCATCAAAACCTATAAAATTCTGTCAGACCTGGACAGACTAGATGCAGGAAGGATGTTTATGATGGCCGGGGAGTCCAGAACCAGGGGTCATAGTCTAAGGATAAGGGGTAAGCCATTTAGGACTGAAATGAGGAGGAATTTCTTCACCCAGAGAGTGGTGAACCTGTGGAATTCTCTGCTACAGAGGGCGTTGGAGGCCAGTTCATTAAATATATGCAAAAAAGAGTTGGATATATTTCTTAAGGCTAAAGGGATCAAGGGATATGGGGAGAAGGCAGGGACAGGGTACTGAATTTGGATGATCAGCCATGATCTCATTGAATGGCGGAGCAGGCTCGAAGGGCCGAATGGCCTACTCCTGCTCCTATCTTCTATGTTTCTATGTCGATGTTTCTATGTGCTCGTTGACCTACATTGGCTCCCAGTCCAGCAATGCCTCAAATTTAAAATTCTCTTCCTTGTTTATAAACCCCTCCATGGCCTCACCCCTCCCTATCTCTGTAACCTCCTCCAGCCCTACAACCCTCCAAGATCTCTGTACTGTGCCAATTCTGGCCTCTTACAGGTCCCCGGTTTTAATCACTCTACCATTGGTGGCCGTGCCTTCAGCTGCCAAGGCCCGAAGCTCTGGAATTCCCTCCCTAAACCTCTCCGCCTCTCACTCCTCTTTTAAGACGCTCCTTAAAACCTCTCTCTTTGACCAAGCTTTTAGCCACCTGTCCTAATATCTCCTTATGTGGTTCGGTGTCAAATTTTGTCTGATAATCATTCCCGTGAAGCACCTTGGGACGTTTTACTATGTTAAAGGTGTTATATAAATACAAGATGTTGTTATAAGAAAGCTGTGAATTGTCAGAATTTGAAAAGCAGTTTGGATTCGCTTTGAAGACTGAGTCTCACCGACACCATCAGGGTAGTTTTTACAAATCAAACAAAGGCTTATTGCTCACTAGAACATCCTTTAGGCCTTTTATTGCATTTCTGTTGTTTTTTAAAATGTCTACATTTCCACTTGATGAGCTGTTCTCTGAAAATGCCATCAGAGAGACTGGCTGGGAAGTGTTAATTAGTCTGGCTGTGTGAAGAGCCTGAATTTATTTCAGCACAATCAGTAATCTTGTGTGCTTCAGTAATCGCCCATTTTTAGATCTCTAACCTAATTCTACTGCCTCGCATTGATGGCTCAGTAGGGAATAATGTTGCCGCCCGAACTATGACCTGCACTCCCTGCAAATACAAGCTCCCACTAGAAGCACTGGATCATGGAATTAAAGAAAGACTTGCATATATAAATTGCCTTTCATGACATCCCAAAGCACTTTACAGTCAATGAAGTACTTTTGAAGTGTAGTCACTGTTGTAATGTGGGGAAACGCGGCAGCTAATTTATGCACAGCAAGCTCCCACGAATAAGCAATGAGGTAATGACCAGATAACCTGTTTTAGGAACATAAACTGAAAATGCTAGAAATACTCATCTGCATATACCTATCCTGCTGAGTATTTCCAGTATCTTCTGTTTATATTTCAGATTTCCAGCATCCGCTGTATTTTGCCTTTTGTAATCTGTTTTAGTGATGTTGGTTGAGGGACACCGGGGAAAACTCCCCTGCTCTTCTTTGAAATAGTGCCATGGGATTTTTTTACATCCACCTGAAAAGGACAGCTGGGGCCTCGGTTTAACGTCTCATCCGAAAGACAGCACCCCCCCCGACAGTGCAGCACTCCCTCAGCACTGCACTGGGAGTGTCAGCCTAGATTTTATGCTCAAGTCTCTGGAGTGGGACTTAAACCCTCAACCGTCTAACTCAGAGGCAAGAGTGCTACCCGCTGAGCCATGGCTGACACCCTCTAGTAATGCTTGACGATGTCACCAGAATTTACTGCTTAATGATTTAAAAAAATAAAGGAAATGGGGCAGAAAACAAAAGGAGGTGAAATATTCTATTTGCTAATTTTCTCCCCTTCCCTCCTGAAAGCACGGATTGACGTTGAGGTGGAGTTCCATAGGTGTCCAAGTGTAGGAGCCTAGACAATAAGTTATCACCAGGTTGTCTGACCATGGGTGGTGTCACAGTGGAGCCTGATTCCATCCCACACCTGATTTCCACACCTGTTGCAGCAGGGGTTACTTGGGTAAGGATCAGGAGGAGGACCTCTGATGACTGCAATGCTGCCCCTGACTGTAGTGAGCTGACTCGGGAGCCTTGCCTGGTGATCGGAATTATTTTCGAACTGATCCGATTTGTAAAAGGAGGCCTTGGTGACGACACTGTCACTTTAACACATTGGATACATACTCCACTCTTTACTATTCTATCTAATCAGTCCCAGGGAACTCTTGCTGATCAAACTGTGCACGTTTTTGGTTTCCATATTACAAAAAGGATATAGAAGCACTTGAGAAAGTGCAAAGAAAATGCTATACAAGGATGATACCAGAACTGAGAGGCTATACTTATCAGGAAAGGCTGAGGCTGGGGCTCTTTTCTCTAGAAAAGAGAAGGCGGAGGGATGATCACATAGAGGGCTTTATAATTATGATGAAGGGGTTTGATAGGGTAGACAAAGAGAAGATGTTTCCACTTGTGGAGGAGTCCAGAACTAGGGGCCATAAATATAAGACAGTCACTAATAAATCCAATAGGGAATTCAGGAGGAACTTCTTTACCCAGAGAGTGGTGAGAATGTGGAACTCGCTACCACAGGGAGTGGTTGAAGCGAATTGCATAAATACATTTAAGGGGAAGCTATATAAGCACATGAGGGAGAAAGGAATAGACGGATATGTTGATAGGGTGAGATGAAGTAGGGTATGAGGAGGCTCATGTGCAGCATAAACACCGGCACAGACCAGTTGGGCTGAATGGCCTGTTTCTGTGCTGTAATATTCTATGTAATTCTGTCCAGGTACTTTCTCTTGGCCCGTATCATATGAGGTTGTGGCCTGTCTCACAGCCTCTCATCAACCAAAGGACTGCTGTGGAGCTGTTTCTTATCAGCCACTTTAGACTGATAGATAGCATGGCACTGTCAGTCTGCACAATGGTAGATCCTAATCTTCTCCTGCAGTTAATATTTTCTTTTGAGACCGGCACTGAGAGCGCTTGTGTATCTGCACACACACTAAACAATAGCTTTTTATTTTAAAAATGCATTTTTGGGATGTGGGTGTCGCTGGTAAGGCCAGCATTTATTGTCCCTCCCTAGTTCCCCCGAGAAGGTGGGCCTTCTTCTTGAACCTCTGTAGTCTGTCTGATGAAGGTATTCTCACAGCGACGATAAAGGAACGGCGATATATTTCCAAGTCAGGATGGTGTGTGTGACTTGGAGGGGACCTTGGAGGTGGTGGTGTCCTCATGCGTCTGCTGCTCTTGTCCTTCTAGCTGTTGGAGGTCGCGGGTTTGGGAAGTGCTGTCGAAGAAGCCATGGTGAGTTGCTGCAGCGCATCTTGTAGATGATACACACTGCAGCCACGATGGAGCGAGAGGGTGTTTCAGGTGGTGGATGGGCTGCCGATTCTCATCCTTGTTTTCAATTCCCTCCAAGGCCTTGCCCCTCCCTATCTCTGTAATCTCATCCAGCTCCACAACCCCCTTGAGATCTCTGCGCTCCTCCAATTCTGGTCTCTTAAGCATCCCCGATATTAATCACTCCACCATTGGCAGCCGTGCCTTCAGCTGCCTGGGCCCTAAGCTCTGGAATTCCCTCCCTAAACCTCTCCACCTCTCTACCTCTCTCTCCTCCTTTAAGACGCTCCGTAAAACCTACCTCTTTGACCAAGCTTTTGGCCAACTGTCCTAATATCTCATGTGGCTCGGTGTCAAGTTTTGTTTGATAATCGCTCCTGTGAAGCGCCTTGGGACGTTTTACTACATTAAAGGTGCTGTATAAATGCAGGTTGTTGTTGTTGTTGTTGTAGCCAATGCCGTCTCAGGGTGCAGATATCCCTGTACTTTCACATCAATGCAAAGCGATTTCGGGTGCGAATCAACACAAAAATGGCAGTATAATGAGATCACTGAGCACACTGAAGTAAAAGGCTGTCACACACCAGTTTAAGTTTGTAAAGAGTGGAGTGAAAATCCAGCCTTAGAATGCTCCTCTAATAGTTACACAGAGATACTTAGTTCTCCTTGAGATTATCAGCGGGAATCAAGAGAAGACCGTTTACACATAACTGTTTCATGTTTTGTAAGCTGTAAATTCAATAATACCATTAATTTTGGAAAGATTATATACATTTTTCTTTATAATGCTTGCTGAATTATATACACAAGAGTAGACAGCTGCTGGGGCTTGGAGGAAAAGCCTAGCCTTCTTTCCATAAGCTCGATCATGTAAACCTTTTTTAAAAATCACCCAAAGTTCGACAAACATTAAAAATGAAACTTCATAATACTGTATCAAGCTTGACCAACGGTGCTCCACAGATGACAGTTCAATGGTTAAAGCAACACAAAGACCACAGCAGTGCACAAGAGTGTTTGATCTTCATTGAAACATAGAAACATAGAAGATAGGAGCAGGAGTAGGCCACTCGGCCCCTCGAGCCTGCTCCGCCATTCAATGAGATCATGGCTGATCATCCAAATTCAGTGCCCTGTTCCTGCCTTCTCTCCATATCCCTTGATCCCTTTAGCCTTAAGAAATATATCCAACTCCTTCTTGAATATATTTAATGAATTGTCCTCCAGTGCCTTCTGTGGTAGAGAATTCCACAGGTTCACCACTCTCTGGGTGAAGAAATTCCTCCTCATCTCTGTCCTAAATGGCTTACCCCTTATCCTTAGACTGTGACCCCTGCTTCTGGACTCCCCGACCATCGGGAACATCCTTCCAGCATCTAGTCTGTCCAGTCCTGTTAGAATTTTATAAGTTTCGATGAGATCCCCTCTCATTCTTCTAAACTCCAGCGAGTACAAGCCCAATCGACCCAATCTCTCCTCATACGTCATTCCTGCCATCCCAGGTATCAGCCTGGTGAATCTTCGTTGCACTCCTTCCATGGCAAGAACATCCTTCCTCAGATAAGGCGACCAAAACTGCACACAATACTCCACATGTGGTCTCACCAAGGCCCTGTACAACTGCAGCAAGACATCCTTGTTCCTGTACTCAAACCCTCTCGTTACGAAGGCCAACATACCATTTGCCGTCTTAACTGCCTGCTGCACCTGCATGCTTACTTTCAGCGACTGGTGCACAAGGACGCCCAGGTCTCGTTGCACTTCCCCTTCTCCCAATCTATTGCCATTCAGATAATAATCTGCCTTCTTGTTTTTGACACCAAAGTGGATAACCTCGCATTTATCCAAGTTAGATTGCATCTGCCATGCTTCTGCCCAATCACCCAACCTGTCCAGATCATACTGGAGTTTATCGGTATCCTCCTCACAGCACACACGCCCACCCAGCTTTGTGTCATCTGCAAACTTGGAGATATTACATCCAGTTCCCTCATCCAGATCATTAATATATATTGTGAATAGCTGGGGTCCAAGGACCGATCCCTGCGGTACCCCACTAGTCACTGCCTGCCACTCGGAAAAAGACCCGTTTATTCCAACTCTTTGCTTTCTGTCTGCCAACCAGTTCTCTATCCAAGTCAATACCTTACCCCCAATCCCATGTGCCTTCATTTTACACGCTAATCTCTTATGCGGGGCCTTATCGAAAGCCTTTTGAAAATCCAAATACACCACATCCACTGGTTCTCCCTTATCTATTTTACCAGTTACATCCTCAAAAAATTCCAGTAGATTAGTCAAGCACGATTTACCTTTTGTAAATCCATGTTGACTTTGTCTGATCCGGTCACTTTTTTCCAAGTGCTCTGCTATTACATCCTTTATAATGGACTCTAGCATTTTCCCCACTACCGATGTCAGCTTCCCCGTTTTCTCTCTACCACTCTTTTTGAACAGTGGGGTAACATTAGCTACCCGCCAATCCATGGGTACTGTTCCAGAGTCTATCGAATGCTGGAAGATGACCAGCAATGCATCTACTATTTCTAGGGCCACTTCCTTAAGTACCCTAGGATGTAGATTATCAGGCCTTGGGGATTTGTCGGCCCTCAATCCCATCAATTTCCCTAACACCATTTCCCTACAAATACTGATTTCTATCAGTTCCTCCCTGTCATTAGACCCTATGTTCCCCGACATCTTTGGGAGGTTATTTGTGTCCTCCTTTGTGAAGACAGAACCAAAGTATGTATTTAATTGGTCAGCCATTTCTTTGTTCCCCATTATAAATTCCCCTGATTCTGACTGCAAGGGACCTACGCTTGGCTTCACCAATCTTTTTCTCTTCACATATCTATAAAAGCTTTTACAGTCAGTTTTTATGTTCCCTGAAAGCTTACTCTCATATTCTATTTTCCCCCTCTTAATTAATCCCTTTGTCCTCCTTTGTTGAATCCTAAACTGCTCCCAATCCTCAGGTTTACTGCTTTTTCTGGCCAATTTATATGTCCTCTCCTTGGATCTTATGCTATCCCTAATTTCCCTTGTTAGCCACGGTTGAGTCACCTTTTTTGTTTTATTTTTATGCCAAATTGGGATGAACAAATTCTGTCTATACTTACCAATAAGACATTTAAATCCCATTGCTAACCATATATCTACCCCGTTCTCATCAAAGGAATTTCCCTCAATTTAATGTTAGTGCCTTTAGCTACAAGGCTTTTCCACATTAATTAAAACTGTAAATCCCAGGTGAACAGTAAAGATCTATAGGACAGGGTATCACCAACTTTGAAAAGGGTGGGATAAAAGGCAAGGAAAATGGAGAAGCAATGGTTAGGTGATGCCGATTGGATTTTAAAAGTCAAGAGATGGTAAGGGAAACAGCCTAGACCTCTCCTAAACTGCAGGAAATGTAATTTCTTCTAATCTACCGAGGCTTGTTAAATTTGTACACATATCCTTTTGGATTGTTAATTTGATAGATTAAGTAAGCGGGCAAAACTGTGGCAGATGGAGTTCAATGTGGGGCGGTGTGAGGTCATGCAATTTGGACCCAAGGTAGATAGATCAGAGTATTTTCTAAATAGCGAGAAGCCAGGAACTGTGGAGCAGAGAGATTCCGGGGTCCAAGTACAGAAATCACTAAAAGCTAGTGGGCAGGTACAAAAAACAGGGTGCATAGACTAGGCTTGTATTCCCTCCAGTATAGAAGATTAATGGGTGATCTAATTGAGGGGTACATAAGAACATAAGAAGTAAGAGCAGGTAGATAGAGAAAAAATTATTCTTCTGGTGGGGGAGTCCAGAACAAGGGGCATAACCTTAAAATTAGAGCTGGGCCGTTCAGGGGTGATGTCAGGAAAACTTCTTTACACAAAGGGTGGTGGAAATCTGGAACTCTCTCCCCATAAGCTGTTGAGGCTGAGGGTCAATTGAAAATTTCAAAACTGAGATCGATAGATTTTTGTTAGGCAAGGGTATTAAGGGTTACGGAACCACAGCAGGTAAATGGAGCTAAGATTAAGATCAGCCATGGTCTAATTGAATGGGGGAAGAGGCTCGAGGGGCTGAATGGCCTCCCCCTGTTACTATGTGCTAATGTACATTGCCCATGCCTGCTCCCGATTCTTTACTACAATTCAATATTTTTTTACCTTTTCACAATTTAGCCCCACCATCATCCTGTGCCCTTCGTGTCAGAGCCTGAGAGAGCAGCTGGGAAGGGGGGACTGAGGCAACCCCTGAGGCACGGAGTTTCTGGCAGGAGCCAAACAAGATGGCCATAGTCTTGCCAATGTTGAGCTGGAGAAAAGTGCCAACTTATCCAGGACCTGGACATCTCAATAGGCAGATAGCACGGCAGGCAAACATGGAGTCAGGAAGAGTGACAAGAGGGATCTAGTTGGCAGCCATCGGCACACGTGTTGAAGCTAACACCATATTTGCAGATGATGTCACTGAAGGCAAAATGCAGATCAGGAAATGGAGGTAGAGTTGCCAACCCTCCAGGATTATCCTGCAGTCTCCAGGAATTAAACATAGAAAAATAGAAGATAGGAGCAGGATTAGGCCATTCGGTCCCTCGAGCCTGCTCCGCCATTTAATGAGATCATGACTGATCATCCAAATTCAGTACCCTGTCCCTGCTTTCTCCCCATATCCCTTCATCACATTAGCTTTAAGAAATATATTTAACTCCTTCTTGAATATATTTAATGAATTGGCCTCCACTGCCTTCTGTGGTAGAGAATTCCATAGGTTCACCACTCGCTGGGTGAAGAAATTCCTCCTCATCTCTGTCCTAAATGGCTTACCCCTTATCCTTAGACTGTGACCCCTGGTTCTGGACTCCCCCGCCATCGGGAACATCCTTCCTACATCTAGTCTGTCTAGTCCTGTTAGAATTTTATAAGTTTCAATGAGATCCCCCTCTCATTTTCCTGAACTCCAGCGAATATAAGCCCAATCGACCCAATCTTTCCTCATACGTCATTCCTGCCATCCCAGGTATCAGTCTGGTGAATCTTCTCTGCACTCCTTCCATGGCAAGAACATCCTTTCTCAGATAAGGCGACCAAAACTGCACACAATACTCAAGGTGGGGTCTCACCAAGGCCCTGCACAACTGCAGCAAGACATCCTTGCTCCTGTACTCGAATCCTCTTGCTATGAAGGCCAACATACCATTTGCCTTCTTAACCGCCTGCTGCACCTGCATGCTTACCTTTAGCAAAGGGTGCACAAGGACATCCAGGTCTCGTTGCACTTCCCCTTCTCCCAATCTATTGTCGTTCAGATAATAGTCTGCCTTCCTGTTTTTGCCACCAAAGTGGATAACCTCGCATTTATCCACATTACACTGCATCTGCCATGCATCTGCCCAATCACCCAACCTGTCCAAATCATACTGGAGTTTCTCGGCATCCTCCTCACAGCACACACGCCCACCCAGCTTTGTGTCATCTGCAAACTTGGAGATATTACATCTAGTTCCCTCATCTAGATCATTAATATATATTGTGAATAGCTGGGGTCCTAGCACTGATCACTGCGGTACCCCACTAGTCACTGCCTGCCACTCGGAAAAAGACCCGTTTATTCCAACTCTTTGCTTCCTGTCTGCCAACCAGTTCTCTATCCAAGTCAGTACCTTACCCCCAATCCCATGTGCTTTAACTTTGCACGCTAATCTCTTATGTGGGACCTTATCGAAAGCCTTCTGAAAGTCCAAATACACCACATCCACTGGTTCTCCCTTATCTATTCTACCAGTTACATCCTCAAAAAATTCCAGTAGATTACTCAAGCACGATTTACCTTTTGTAAATCCATGTTGACTTTGTCCGATCCTGTCACTGTTTTCCAAGTGCTCTGCTATTACATCTTTTATAATGGACTCTAGCATTTTC
This sequence comes from Somniosus microcephalus, assembly GCF_052327205.1. Taxonomy (NCBI): domain Eukaryota; kingdom Metazoa; phylum Chordata; class Chondrichthyes; order Squaliformes; family Somniosidae; genus Somniosus; species Somniosus microcephalus. The sequence continues at coordinate 254,675,600 of NC_140987.1, read as the reverse complement.
CCCACTACCGATGTCAGGCTTACTGGTCTATAATTCCCCGTTTTCTCTCTACCACCTTTTTTAAATAGTGGGGTTACATTAGCTACCCTCCAATCCATGGGAACTGTGCCCGAGTCTATAGAATTTTGGAAGATGACCAGTAATGCATCTACTATTTCTAGGGCCACTTCCTTAAGTACCCTAGGATGTAGATTATCAGGCCCTGGGGAATTATCAGCCTTCAATCCCATCAATTTCCCTAACCCCATTTCCCTACAAACACTGATTTCATTCAGTTCCTCCCCTTCATCAGACCCTATGTTCCCCGACATCTCCGGGAGGTTATTTGTGTCCTCCTTTGTGAAGACAGAACCAAAGTATGTATTTAATTGGTCAGCCATTTCTTTGTTCCCCATTATAAATTCCCCTGATTCTGACTGCAAGGGACCTACACTTGACTTCACCAATCTTTTTCTCTTCACATACCTATAGAAGCTTTTACAGTCAGTTTTTATGTTCCCTGAAAACTTACTCTCATATTCTATTTCCCCCCTCTTAATTAATCCCTTTGTCCTCCTTCGCTGAATCCTAAACTTCTCCCAATCCTCAGATTTGCTGCTTTTTCTGGCCAATTTATATGTCCTCTCCTTGGATCTTATGCTATCCCTAATTTCCCTTGTTAGCCACGGTTGAGTCACCTTTTTTGTTTTATTTTTATGCCAAACAGGGATGAACAAATTCCGTAGTTCATCCATGCGATAATTAAATGTTTGCCATTGCCTATCCACCGTCAACCCTTTAAATAACGTTCCCCAATCCATCCTAGCCAACCCGCGCTCCATACCATCATAGTTTCCTTTATTTAAATTCAGGACCCTAGTCTCTGAGTCAACTACTTCACTCTCCATCCTAATGAAGAATTCTATTATATTATGATCGCTCCTCCCCAAGGGGCCTCGCACAACAAGAATGTTAATTAATCCTTTCTCATTACATAATACCAAGTCTAAGATGGCCTGATTTCTAGTCGGTTCCTCGACATATTGGTCCAGGAAACCATCCCATATACTCTAGAAATTCCTCCTCCACAGTATTGTTACTTATTTGGTTAGCCCAAGCTATATGTAGATTAAAGTCACCCATGATAACTGCTGTGCCCTTATTGCATGCGTCTCTAATTTCCCGTTTAATGCCATCCCCAACCTCAGCATTACTGTTTGGGGGTCTGTATACAACTCCCACTAACGTTTTCTGCCCCTTGGTATTTCTCAGCTCTACCCATACAGATCCAATATCGTCAGAGCTAATATCCTTCCTTACTATTGTGTTAATTTCCTCTTTAACCAGCAATGCTACCCCACCTCCTTTTCCTTTTTGCCTGTCCTTCCTGAATATTGAATACCCCTGGATGTTGAATTCCCAGCCTTGGTCACCCTGGAGCCATGTCTCCGTAATCCCAATTATATCATATCCGTTTACAGTTATTTGCCCAGCTAATTCATCCACCTTATTACGAATGCTCCTCGCATTAAGACACAAAGCCTTCAGGCTTGTTCTTTTAACACTCTTAGTCCTTTTAGAATTATTATTTACTGTGGCTCTGCTTGATTTACACCCTTGATTTCTCTGCCTTCCACTTTTGCTTTGCTCCTTCCTGTCTTTTGTTTCTATCCTTGCTTCCCTTTCTTCTGTCTCCCTGCACAGGTTCCCAAACCCTGCCATTTTAGTTTAAACATTAATCTGCTGCGAGCAACCATAAGAACATTTGTGTGTTTTTTTTTCCATTTTCTTTGAACACTTTTGTTGATTAGTTAAAAAAATATTGGAAATATAGAGACTGTTTGACTGGGAGGTCATGTGATAAAACCTCCAGGAAAACATCCAACCAAAGTTGGCAACCCTAAATGGAGAGGCTGGATGTTAAGAGCTTGTGGGTAGCTGGAGGTGGCTTTGGGCATAGAAACCGTTGGAGCAGATGGGCTGACTACGTGGGAACAGGTCGGACTGGAAACATTTGGACACAGCACACAGAGGAAATTCCACCCCCCCCCCAAAACCACCCCACCCAATTTAGCCAGTTATATTGGACAACCTATGCCAGCTTTCACTAAAATTAGACTGCCTCAGATTTTTCAGATATCTTAGACCTCATTAAAAAAAAATTACAAGAATTTTTTTTGGTCACAGAAATAACCCAACACATGGTATCTACTTTACATGTGTCTGAAATGCACTGAACCTTTTTTTGTCATCTTGCAGCGTTACTATTGCTGTTTATTAAAAGTGGTCAAAAGCAAGGAATAGCAGCAGAATATTGGTAATTCTTAGTTGCTGGTATCTCGATTGCTTAGAGAGTTGTTGTTCTGAAATGAAACCAATTACAAACCTCTCAGGACCAGCCATTGCCATCCCCACCACAGGGTTGTCATCCCCATTGCTATTCCGCAAAATAATATTTCTGCCCACCTATATTGGTAAAGGCTCCACCATAGGCATGCAGGATGTGTGCCTGTTTGAGGCTCCCTTTGTTGATAGGGTGAGATGAAGAGGGGTGGGAGGAGGCTCGTGTGGAGCATAAATTCCGCATGGACCATTGGGCTGATGGCCTGTTTCCGTGCTGTACACTCTATGTAATTAGATATGTTGCGCATAATGTATTAGCAGTTCTCTCCAGACGTTAAAATACACTGATCTGTGTATCTTATGACAACAATTTGCATTTATATAGCACCTTTAATGTAGTAAAAACGTCACAAGGTGCTTCACAGGAGCGTTATCAGAAAAGATTTGACACCGAGTCACATAAGGAGATGTTAGGACACGTGACAAAAAGCTTGGTCAAAGAGGTAGGTTTTAAGGAGCATCTTAAAAGAAGAGAGGTGGCGAGGCGGAGAGATTTAGGGAGGGAATTTCAGAGCTTAGGGCCTAGGCAGCTGAAAACACAGTGATCTGTGTACCTTATTATAACAATAACTTGTATTTATATAATGCCTTTAATGTAGTAATAACATCCCAAGGCGCTTCACAGGAGCGATTATCAGACAAAAATGAAAAAATTATACTGTGGCGGAGCCACCAAGGGTCTCAGAACAATTAGTAATAATCCCTTTAACTACAGTGTAGTGCAGCCGCGGACTGCACCTTTAAACTGCCTGTTAACTGTACTGTATTGTGTTTTCCTGCACTCCACGTGATGACGTCATGACGCCGATCACGTGGCCACCAGTGGCGCGAAGAACGCGGTGACGTCATGACGTCAGCTTCCAGAATCTTCCAGTAGTCGTCGAGTGCCCAGCAAGCTGATTAGACCTGTGTACCGTTTCTCCTGTAGTTTCCCTGTTAGCTTCGTTGTTCATTAAAACCTGTTAATTTGATTCATCGCGTCGAATACCTTATTCAGATAGGAACCTCCGTTCCTACATTGGTGACCCTGATCTCGTCGGACAACTTTCGTCGAGGATGAACACGAACGCCGTCGCCCTTAAACTGCCGCAGTTCTGGGAACAGCAGCCAGCAGCATGGTTTTTCCAGGCAGAAGCACAGTTCGCTCTCCGGGAGGTCACAGCGGATTCGACCCGTTATTATTATGTGGTTGCTGCTCTCGACAGTGCCACGGCCTCGCGGGTCGTCAGCATCCTTGGAAGCCCACCGGAGGAGGGCAAGTACGAAGTGCTTAAAGCCCGTTTGCTACAGGTATTTGATCTTAATAAGTCGGAGCGGGCACGCAAGCTTATTTCCATGCCCGGCCTTGGGGACTCAAAACCGTCAGAGCTGATGAGTCAAATGCTCACGCTGCTGGGCGCGGAACCCCAATGTTTTTTATTCCGTGAGCTTTTCCTCTGCCAGCTACCCGAACCGGTTCAGGCAGCCTTGGCCAACACTGCCATCACAGACGGTGCTGAACTCGCTGCAGAGGCAGACAAGATATTTACTGTTACTCAGCAATGTTGTGCAACCACGAGGCGCCTTTCCCCCACGCGAGCAAAGCCCAGCCCTCCCCCAGCAGGATGGTGTGCGTACCACGCCCGTTTTGGCGCCAAAGCTCGATGCTGCCGGCCTCCTTGCAGTTTCCCCTCAGGAAAAAAAAAAACTCCAACAAGCCCGCGTCCTCCCGGACAGACAACAAGGTCTGAAAAGCACGGCAAGTTAGCTATGGCGGCGGGCTCAGCGGGCAAACTCATTAACGTTACGGATTCCGTTACGGGCCGACGATTCCTGTGCGACACTGGTTCACAGTGCAGCATCCTGCCAGCTTCAAAGCTGGACCTACTATCCGGTGGCCAGGGGCCTTCCCTCGTGGCAATAAACGGCGCTGCCATGCGTACGTTCGGTAAACGGACGGTAAACTTAACCTTCGCCGGTCAGCATTTTGTCTGCGACTTTATTACAGCTAAGGTCTCACAGGCCATCCTGGGGGCAGATTTTTTCTGTGCCAACGGTCTGCTGGTCGACGTCCAACACTGCCGACTCATTAATGCGTCCACTTTCCACGCAGTGCCCTGCCACCGCAGCACCGCCGTGTCCTGGTCGGTGGCCTGTGCGGTTCTGTCGCAAGACGGGTTTACGCGCCTGCTCGGCGAATTCCCGGAGCTCACCAGGCCTACTTTTTCGGCTGCAGGCACACGGCACGGGTTGGAGCACCATATCTCCACGACCGGAGCACCCGTTTACGCTCAGGCGCGGCGATTAGAAGCCGGCAAGCTGGCAGCCGCAAAGGCTGAGTTCCAGACCATGGAGCGCCTCGGGATCATCCGGCGTTCGGACAGCCCTTGGTCCTCCCCACTGCATATAGTACCCAAACCAGGCGGCGGATGGCGACCTTGTGGGGATTACAGACGCTTAAACGACGCCACGACACCGGACAGGTATCCTATTCCCCACATCCAAGATTTTTCGGCACATCTGGCTGGCAACTCTATATTTTCTAAAGTGGATCTCGTTCGTGGATATCACCAAGTTCCGGTGCACCCTCCAGACGTCCCCAAAACGGCAGTCATCACTCCGTTCGGCCTTTTTGAGTTCCTCCGCATGCCATTCGGTCTGTAAAACGCAGCTCAAGCATTCCAGCGGTTGATGGATTCTGTCTTACGGGGCCTGCCCTTCATTTTTGTATATTTGGACGACATCCTAATAGCCAGCAAGGATACGACAGCTCACATGGCCCATTTACGTACACTTTTCGCCTGGCTCAGCCAACACGGCCTTATTGTCAATCCGGCCAAATGCACGTTTGGAGTATCCAGTATTGATTTCCTGGGACACAAGATTACCCCAGAAGGCACCGTCCCGCTAGCCACCAAGGTAGAGGCAGTTACCGCATTCCCGCAGCCTCACACAGTCAAACCCCTGCAAGAGTTCTTGGGGATGGTAAATTTTTATCATCGTTTCGTCCCCAAGGCGGCCCGGTTAATGCAACCTCTGTACGAAGCACTAAAAGGAAAGTCGGGCAAGGATGTTCTCACTTGGACACCGCAAATGGACCAGGCGTTCCGCGATACCAAGGCGGCGTTGGCGGATGCAACTATGCTAGCACACCCACTCCCGGGAGCGACTGTTGCCCTCACTACGGATGCCTCCGACTACGCCATCGGAGCAGTTCAAGAGCAGTGGGTCGACGGGAGTTGGCAGCCGTTAGCCTTTTTCAGCCGCCAACTGCGCAAGAACGAGCGAAAGTATAGCACTTTTGACAGAGAGTTGCTAGCCCTGTTTTTGGCCATCCGGCATTTCCGTTTCCTTCTAGAAGGCCATCCGTTCACTGCATTCGTGGACCACAAGCCGCTCACCTTCGCCATGGCCAAAACGGCGGAACCTTGGTCAGCTCGGTAGCAGCGCCACCTCACGTTTATATCCGAATTCACAACGGATTTGCGGCACGTGTCAGGCAAGGATAATCTCGTGGCAGATTGCCTTTCCCGGGTTCCAGTCCAGGCAGTCCACCTGGGCATCGATTTCGTCGGACTGGCAGAGGATCAACTGGCAGACCCAGAGGTACAAGCGTTTAGGACCACGCCTTCCAGTTGGCAGGTTGCAGACGTGCCGTTTCAAGCGGCAGGAACCACGCTCTTGTGCGACACATCCATGGGAGTGCCCCGGCCCATTGTGCCGGTTGAATGGCACAAGAAAGTATTCCAGGCAATCCACGGGTTATCTCACCCAGGGATGCGGGCTTCTCAACGGCTAATGTCCCGCAAATTTGTTTGGAAAGGCATGCATTTGGACGTCCGGGACTGGACAAACAATTGCGTCGATTGTCAAAAATCCAAAGTCCACCGTCACGTCAAGGCTCCGGTGGCCAACTTCCCGGTGCCTGAGCGCCGCTTCGACCACGTTCACGTGGATTTAGTAGGTCCCCTTCCTGGGTCACGTGGATTCACACACCTCCTGACGGTGGTAGACCGGACCACCAGGTGGACAGAGGTGATTCCCTTGGCCACTACCACCGCAGCAGACGTCGCCAGGGCATTTCTCTCGTCGTGGGTGGCTCGGTTCAGAGTGCCATCGGACATCTCCTCGGACCGCGATCCGCAATTCACATCAGAGCTGTGGAACGCAGTGGCACAAGACCTGGGTACCAAGCTGCACCGTGCCACCACGTACCATCCGCAGGCGAATGGTCTGTGCGAAAGTTTCCATCGGTCTCTCAAAGCGTCCCTCCGTGCCAGCTTGAGGGTCCCAACTAGGTGGACAGGCTCCCATGGGTGATGCTGGGCCTCTGGACAGCCCCAAAGGAGGATCTTCAGTCTTCATCGGCTGAGCTGGTTTATGGCCAGACACTCAGAGTGCCAGGTGACTTTCTCCCTCCACACACCGAACCATGGTCTGCAGCTCAACAGCTCCTGCTACATCAGGAGGCGGCTAGAAATTTCCTGCCCATTCCAACCTCGCAGCATGACCTGCAGAGGCCTCACGTCCCGACAGAGCTCATGAGTTCGGACTATGTCTTTATTAGACAGGACGGTCACAGAGACCCGCTCAAGCCGCCGTATACCAGACCTTTTCGTGTCATCTCATCAGGGGAAAAGTTTTTCACAGTCGAAGTCGGTGGAAAGTCCGATACCATCTCTATCGACCGGCTCAAACCAGCCCACCTAGATCGGAGTGAGCCTGTCGTGGCTGCCCAACCGCCTCGCCGCGGCCGACTGCTGTTGGCCGCCAGACCAGCCGTGCACCAGCCCACCGTCGAACAGCCCGATTCGGCCTCAGACGCGCCTGCACCTCTGACTACCGTTTCTGTCTCGCCCGTGACGCCGCTTCTGCCGCAATCCGGCACTGGTTCTTCCACTAACGCCCCGTTTCCACTGCCTGAGTTTCGTCGCCGTTCGGCCAGGATCATTAAACCTCCTACTCGGTTGACAATGTCCGTTAAAGTGGATTCTGGGGGGGCGCCTGTGGCGGAGCCACCAAGGGTCTCAGAACAATTAGTAATAATCCCTTTAACTACAGTGTAGTGCAGCCGCGGACTGCACCTTTAAACTGCCTGTTAACTGTACTGTATTGTGTTTTCCTGCACTCCACGTGACGACATCATGACGCCGATCACGTGGCCACCAGTGGCGCGAAGAACGCGATGACGTCATGACGTCAGCTTCCAGAATCTTCCAGTAGTCGTCGAGTGCCCAGCAAGCTGATTAGACCTGTGTACCGTTTCTCCTGTAGTTTCCCTGTTAACTTCGTTGTTCATTAAAACCTGTTGATTTGATTCATCGAGTCGAATACCTTATTCAGATAGGAACCTCCGTTCCTACAATACACTATTAATTGCAACAATGGATCGTGCTCCTCACGGAAAAGACTTAAAGGACTGAATCAGTACGGAATACGCTGAAGGATGAATCGATCCTCAGAGGAAGAGATGTATCCGTCTAAATGCACACACCTGACCAACTCCAGTCATGTGCAGAACACAAGTCTTCAAGTGAGATACTTTAAGATGCTTAGTGAGCAAGTGAGAACTCAAGTGAGTTCTTTGATGAAGTAACAGAGCGAGTGGATGAGGGTAGTGTGTTTGATGTTGTGTGTATGAACTTTCAAAAGACGTTTGATGAAGTAGCACATAACAGACACATAGCAAAACTGAAGCCCATGGGCGGTGGCTGCATGGATACGGAATTGGCTGAGGGACAGAAAACAGAGAGGAATGGTGAACGGTTGTTTATCAGACAGGGAAAATTTGCAGGGCTGTGGGGTGAGATGAGGAGAAATTTTTTGATGCAGCGAGTTATGATGTTCTGGAATGCGCTGCCTGAAAGGGCAGTGGAAGCAGATTCAATACTAACTTTCAAAAGGGAATTGGATGAATACCTGAAGGGGAAATATTTGCAGAGCGACGGTGAAAGAGGGGGGAGTGGGACTAATTGGACTGCTCTTTCAAAGAGCCGGCACAGGCACGATGGGCCAAATGGCCTCCTTCTGTGCTGTATTATTCTATGATTCTATGCTGTGGATATCTTGCTCATTCAGCACATGGCTTGTGTGGAGAACATAAACTGAAAACATTTGAGAGAGAGAATCAAAGTGCGCCTACCAGAAGCAGCATTGGCCTTTTCCATGTTGTTAACCCCAGGATGCCTGAAAGGATCACCTGTAAATAAGAAAAAAATCCCAAGTCACGGTGTCGCTCTCAGGTTCAGACGCGCCAGAAAATACAAACAACGTCAGAAAACAAACTCAATCAGTTTACGCATATTGCAGGAAACCCCCACTAGATAACCTGAGCAAATTTACAATCTGTAAAAGCCAGGCCACAAAGGCAACCTGGTAAAGGAGACCGATGAACACTAATGTAACTTGTTAATGGGGGATAAAACAAAATGGTTATTTATAAACTGGGATTGGTCTCTTTAGAGCAGAGAAGTTTAAGGGGATATTTAATCGAGGTGTTCAAAATCATGAAGGGTTTTGATAGAGTAGATAAGGAGAAACTGTTTCCACTGGCAGAAGGGTCGGTAACCAGAGGACACAGATTAAAGTGATTGGTAAAAGAACCAGAGGGGAGGTGAGGAAATGTATTTTACGCTGCGCGTTGTTATGACTTGGAACGCACTGCCTAAAAGGGTTGTGGAAGCAGATTCGATATTAACTTTCAAAAGGGAATTGAAAAGAAAAGAAAAACCTGCATTTCTATAGCGCCTTTCACAACCTCAGGATGTCCCAAAGCGCTTTACAGTCAATGAAGTATTTTTGAAGTGTAGTCACTGTTATAATTTAGGAAACGCGGCAGCCAATAATCTGTTTTTAGTGATGTTGGTTGAGGGATAAATATTGGCCAGGACACCGGGGAGAACTCCCCTGCTCTTCCCTAAAACAGTGCCATGGGATCTTTTATGTCCACCTGAGAGAGCAAACGGGGCTTCGGTTTTAACGTCTCATCTGAAAGACGGCACCTCCGACAGCGCAGCACACCCTCAGTTCTGCACTGGGAGTATCAGCCTAGGTTTATGTGCTCAAGTCCCTGGAGTGGGACTTGAACCCACAACCTTCTGACTCAGAGGCAAGAGTGCTACCCACTGAGCGGTCACATAAATTGGATAATTAATTGAAGGGGAAAAATTCGCAGGACTATGGGGAAAGAACTAGGAGAGTGTAACTAATTGGATAGCTCTTTCAGCGAGCCGGCACAGGCACGATGGGCCGAATGGCCTCCTTCTGTGCTGTATCATTCTATGATTCTGGTCATCTGGGTGCACCTGTAATCGGTTATGGGGGAATCTATCCTGTTTTTAGGAATATAGGTTACTATGGATACCAGAGTACAAATGTAAATTGCTAATGGAGACTAAAGCTTGTTGATTGGTTACAATGCACCACAGCGTGGTTCTCAAACTGTGGAGGACATCCCACTAGTTGCACTGAGGCTATTCAGCTGGTATATAGCAAAAGAAAAAAAATAATTCAACAAGGGCCTAGAAATTCATTGTAGCCACTTTTGGGGCGGTAAAGTCGGGCGGCCGCTAAAGTTTGCGCCCGGCGCAAAATCGAGGCCACTTCTCCGATATTCATTAGCTTCGCCCTAAGAGTTTGCTCGAGCGCTAAAACTGGCGCTGCACGCCTCTCTTTAGGCGCTAAGCCGGAGGTGCTGAGCGAGAGCGCCGAGGCCGGGCGCAGCGCAGGTGCGGCCATCTCGTGATTGACAGCAGACACCCTGGCGCCGGCCAGCTCTTAAGGGGGAAGGGTCGACTTGGTCTGCTGCCACGCCCTGGATAGTGGAGCCCTCCAGCTAGGCCTGAACACTGCTGCTGGACCCAAATAGCGCCTGAAGCCATGCAGAAGGCCCGTGAACGAGCGCAGCGCTTCTCAGAGCTTGATCTGAGTGTGCTGGTTGGTGCTGTGGAGAAGAGGCGCCATATTTTGTACCCGGACAATGGCAGGAAGGCGCCGGGCCGCGTCTATCGGAGAGCCTGGAGGCATGTCGCCAGCAAGGTGTCAGCCAACAGCGAGGTCCCCAGGAGCGGTGTCCAATGCCGCAAAAAGTTTAATGACCTCACTCGGATTGTCAGGGTGAGTACCCTTTCCAGTGTCCTCCTCATCCTTGCATGTGCACCTCACATTATGGGCAAAGGGACCTGAAAGCCCTAATGGCCAGCCCTCATGCAGCAGCTATGGGACAGGCATGAACATCAATTGCACATTCTGCACTTAACACACTGGCCAAGCTATTCCACCATGGGAGGCAGTGCACACAAGATCAGGGCTACACACTGGCCAGGCTATTCCACCATGGGAGGCAGTGCACACAAGATCAGGGCGACACACTGGCCAAGCTATTCCACCATGGGAGGCAGTGCACACAACATCAGGGCTACACACTGTACTTAGAGGCCGTCCTTTCTCTTGCAGGCCAAGCTGGCCAATAATAAGAAGAGCCGGACTGCGACCGGGGGAGGCCGACCCCAGATCCAGCCGCTCACCGAGCTGCAACATCGCGTGGAGCGCATCATGGGTGCCCGGGTGATTGGCCCCGTTGCATGTGGAGATGCCGACCTTGTTCTGGGCACCAATGGTAAGGACATCACCTTTTGGACCTCCCTCGTCCCACTTGCGCATCAGATCTACATCCTTTGCCACTGTCCGACCAATGCGCTGAATGCCACCACTCATGCATCCCTCGCTGACGCCCTCTCCTCACTCTAAAGCTACTCTTATGCCTTCCTGCTTTCAGATGGTGAGGAGGAGGTCCCTGAACTTGCCAGTGACAGCCCCTCAGAAGAGGAGGAGGAGGAGGAGCAAGAGGAAGGCGGCCCATCAGGGGAACCCTCAGCCGTGGCAACCCATGCGAGTGTAGGGGACACGTCTTCCCTGGAGGGGAGCGTGGCAGAAGTGTCGGAGGGGAGGGGAGCTCATGGGACCTGCGGCCTGCAGAAACGCGGGAGGGGGGTGGAAGCTCAGCGGCCTTCTCCCCAGAGGGGGGAAGGGTCGGAGGGGAGTCCAATTGCTGGGCCCAGCGGCGTCCAGCAAAGCAGGAAGGGTCGGCCAGCTCGGCGGCCTTCTCCCCAGAGGGGGGAAGGGTCGGAGGGGAGTCCAATTGCTGGGCCCAGCGGCGTCCAGCAACGCAGGAAGGGTCGGCCAGCTCGGCGGCCTTCTCCCCAGAGGGAGAGTCCGGCCTCCAGTCCGGAGATGGTCTTCGCCGAGGAGATGGGACGCCTCGAGGACTTGTCCGCGGACTCGGAGCGCCGGCACACGGAGCTCATGGGGGTAGTGGCACGGTTGCCTGAGGCCATCGAGTCCCTCTCTCGGAGTGTGACCGACGTCGGGGCCTCACAGGCCATCAGTTTGGCGGAATTCGGGGCAGAGCAGGCAGCGAGTCAGGCGGCATTCGGGGCAGATCTGGCAGCGAGTCGGGCGGCATTCGGGGCAGCTCAGGTAGCGAGTGGGCAGCTGATCAGTGGTGCCGTGCAGTCACTGGGTGCTCTGCTGAGGTCACTGAACAGGGCAACACGGGCACTCACTGCTGCCACACTCGCTGTGTCAGCCAGGCATCGCCAGGGCACCCGGCGCGCTGCAGCAGCACAGCGGTCTGTCCCTCGGCAGATTGGTGCGCATGCTGCAGTGCTGGCCCGGGCGAGTGCCAGTGTCTCAGGCGACCAGCGAGCGCCTGCCATCCGCCAGCTTGCCCCCATTCCTCCAGCCGCCACTGCCACTCCCCCAGTGGAGCTGCCAGGAGCTGCTGCAGCGACTGATGCTGGCCAGCCACAGCTGCAGCATTCAACAGCCGCCCGCTCGACGGCCAGACCTCGACTAGGCCGACCCCCAAGGGCATCTGCCGTCACGACATGTGCCCCTCAGGAGCCTGCCCCCAGCCTTGTAGCAGCCAATGGCCTTACTTTGAGGAGCAGCAGCAAGGCGGGCAGGGGCCACACAAAGATGGCCAAGGCATCGCCCTAGCGGGCCAAAAAGTCGAATGTGTGGCCAGTTGTGTTTGTTTTTTGAGGCCGAGAATTGGATGTTTGTTTTTTGAGGCCGAGAATTGGATGTTTGTTTTTTGAGGCCGAGAATTGGATGTTTGTTTTTTGAAGGCCGAGAATTGGATGTTTGTTTTTTGAAGGCCGAGAATTGGATGTTTGTTTTTTGAAGGCCAAGGATGTGATGTTTGTTTTTTACGAAGGCCGAGGATGACGGCCATTTTAGTTGCACTGTTTTGTTAATCCTCTCCAGGTTGTGGGAGCGAGTAATGTGTTTGAGTGTTTTTTGGGGGTTTCGTCTGTTTTTGGTTTTCGTGTGGGAAGGGCCCTGAGTTTGTACAATAAAGCATTTTATTTATTAACATTGTCCGTGTTTGATCTTTGAAGTGTTTGTTGCCTTAACCGGCTGAGGGCTTGCGGAGCGGCTGCAATCATGTTCTTTCATTGGCACAAGCCATTCCCTGACAGGGGGCCTAGAAGTGACGTTCAATAAGCCGCCGACGGGCGGCCCTTGGACCTTCTGCCTCCCTCCTGGGCTGGTACTCCTCGTCCTCCTCCTCCTCATGCTCCTCCTGCTCCTCCTCCTGAGGTGGTGGTCCAACGTGAGGTGGCAGTGCCTGAGTCCTGCGGATAGCCAGGTTGTGCAGCATGCAGCAAACGACGACGAATTGGGAGACTCGCTCCTGCGAATACTGGAGGGCTCCCCCGGAGCGATCGAGACAGCGGAACCGTTGCTTGAGGACGCCGATTGTTTGTTCTATGATGTTCCTAGTCGCTTGATGGCTCTCGTTGTATGCCTCTTCAGCAGGGGTCGTGGGCGCGCGGAGCAGGGTCATGAGCCAGGTACACAAAGGATAGCCTTTGTCTCCGATAAGCCATCCTCTTGGGTGAGGCTGTGCCTGGAACATGTCAGCCACAGTTGTCTGTCGCAGGATAAAGGCATCGTGGCTGCTGCCTGGAAAGCGGGCATTGACAGCTAGGATGCGCTGCCTGTGGTCACACACCAGCTGTTCGTTGAGGGAATGGTAGCCCTTCCGGTTGCGGTAATCCTCGGCATGCTCCAGAGGTGCCCGCAAAGCCACATGCGTGCAGTCAATGGCGCCCTGCACCATGGGGAAGCCCGCTATTCTTGCAAATCCCACTGCACGCTGCTGCTGCTTGTCCAGGGTCATGGGGAAGGAGATAAATTGATGTCTCCTTCTGAAAAGGGCATCGGTCACCTGGCGGATGCAGCAATGCACGGCGAACTGGGAGATGTTAGCGATGTCCCCAGCAGTGGATTGGAAGGAGCCGGTGGCATAGAAGTTGAGAGCCACCGTCACCTTCACTGCCACCGACAGAGACGTCCTGCGCATCAGCTGTGGCTGCAGATCTCTGTGAAGCAGCTGGCAGATGTCTGCAACCACCTCCCTTCTGAATCGCAGCCTCCTAACACACTTCGCGGCAGACATGGTCAGATAGGAGGACTGCTGGCGGTATACCCTGGGTGGGTAAGGCCTCAGTTGGCGACGCCTGTTGCCCCCTCTGCATCTAGCCAGGGCTGCCACTCTCTCACGGCGTCTGTAAGCCCTTCTGGCATAAGGCTGAAAGTCAGCGTTGGCACCCAATGCAGCCCCCATTATATGCTGGCAAACACTGAGCTCTCAATGAAGGCAAAGATAATTGCTAAGCTCTGGCCTGAGCCAAAAATACCTGTCCTAGTGTTGGGCCAAAGCAGTAAGCTCTCCTCCTTGGTCTCTCTCCAAAAAACCGTTGCACAAGAGTGAATGCTGCAAAATGGCTGGCCTTTATAGTGCAGGGTAAGTGCCCTTTAATTAGCGCTCCCCGCGGCCCGCCTCGGCTGTGTACCGTTCCACTTCACAGTCGTTAGGGCCGCCCGGCGCACAATGGGCCGGCGCGAGTGAAGTTCCGGTTCGGGGCGCACAAAGGGCGTTGCACTAGGAAATGACGTCATGATCTGCGCGCGCAGCAGGGCGCGCGCTAAGACTTTGCGCCGGCGCTAAATGTGTACTGAAGTTGGGGCGAGGCGCAGATCGCGCTGCGCCCGGGCGCTAAGCGCCTAGCGCTCGAGATCTACTCCTCCTAAGGCGCTAACGGCTGGCGTGCCCAACTGAATTTATAGGCCAAGATCTTTTCAAATTTGTAGAATTAAATTACAATTAGGCACCGGAAAAGTGTTACCAAGTCCTGAAACCATTGTTCACACTGCAACTTATATTTATCTTTAAATTAAAAGGTGAGAAATTAGTCAAGACATCGACAAGCCATTTGAATGATCTCGCTACGAGATCTTCCAGTCGGTTCACACTGCAGCTCTGTCGGGACTGAAGTTGCCAGTATTCTGGGCTACAATGGGAGTTGATGCGACACTGTCCACTTTCTGCTTATCAGACCAACGTCACGGAAAGGAGCTGGTGGCCATTCACTCGTTGCAGCATCAGCACGTTAACTTTTCCCAACTGCCTACATTCATGTTTTGGCACAGCACATGTTGATTCTGTGTACATCAGTCCCATCAGCATGACCTGGGAGCAGAGAACGACAAAACATCTGCAGCACAGAAACAGGCCATTCGGCCCGACAGGTGTTTATGCTCTACACAAGCCTCCTCACACCCCTACTTCATCTCACCCCCATCAGCATACCCTTATATTCCTTTCTCCCTCATGTAAAGACATTTCTCCTGAATTTCCTCTTGGATTTATTAGTGACTATCTTATATTTATGACCTCTGTTTTCAGCTTTCCACTGCCTAGACCCTAAACTCTGGAATTCCCTCCCTAATCCTCTCCGCCTCTCTACCTCCTTTAAGACGCTTCTTAAAACCTGCCACTTTCATCTGTTCTAATATCTCCTTATTGTGGCTCGGTGTCAAATTTTGTCTGATAACGCTCCTGTGAAGCGCCTTGGGACGTTTTACTATGTTAAAGGCGCTATATAAATACAAGTTGTTGTTGTTAGTTTTGGTCTCCTCCACAAGTGGAAACATCTTCTCTACGTCTACCCGATCAAACCCTTTCATTATTTTAAAGACCTCTATCAGGTCACTCCTCAACCTTCTCTTTTCCAGAGTAAAGATCCCCAGCTTCTTCTGGTATCATCCTTGTGGAGCATTTTCTTTGCACTTTCGCCAGTGCTTCTATATCCTTTTTGTAATGTGGATACCAAAAACGTGCACAGTCCTGATAGTTGTATCCTTTCAGTTCTGGTATTCCACAGCTAATGTTCACAAATGTGCAGCTTCCAGCGAGGGGCTAGGTCCATACATAGAACTTGCATAGACATTTACAGCACAGAAACAGGCCATTTGGCCCAACTGGTCTATGCTGGTGTTTGTGCTCCCAACCTTCTTCATCTCACCCTATCCGCATATCACTCTAGAATATGCCAAGACAAATGGCAAGAAAAAACTGGAATTAAAAGGATAGCATATCCTGGAGTGGAATGGGAGGGGAGGGAGGAAACACAAACGTTACACTTGCAGGATTTCCATCCCATATTCATATTTGTGAGAGGAATCCCCACAGTTGGGAGCATTCTAAAGAGTTTTACGGTAGTATAAACACAATCTAGAAGTGACACTAGAATCTGTTTTTGCCAGTCCCTAGGCCACAGGGAATGGCCACTGTGCAGATATTACCTACTACCCCTTGCACCTGCATGGTTAGCTACAAATGCCTGATTTCTACTGCCCTTTGCAACCTGCAGATTCTTGGAATTCAATCCAGTGATGGTGGGAGTGAGCTGTCCCAGCTCAGAGAAGTTCCCTTATCTAATCAATGATGTGTTCAACATGTCATTAATTAGACATGGGATTTTTTTCATGTTAATGAAAAATTCTCAGAAATAATCTATATTATTTTGGAAACCATTGTTTTTTTTGCTTTGAAATCTGAACTTTATACCAAACTAGTCCAGCTGTTATCAGGTCAGTAAAAGATTGTTGGTAAATTAGGGCAATCTGAGGACAGATAAAATAGTCCAATTGCCCCCTAACGTCAGGAGCAGTCCAGTTACAGTATACAAAGAGTTAACTGCTGAGACCCAATTTTCATCGCTCCACCATTGGCAGCCATGCCTTCAGCTGCCTAGGCCCTAAGCTTTGGAATTCCCTCCCTAAACCTCTCCACCGCTCTCTCCTCCTTTAAGACGCTCCTTAAAACCTACCTCTCAGAACAAGCTTTTGGTCACCTGTCCTAATATTTTCTTATACAGCTCGGTGTCAAATTTTGTTTGATAACATTCCTGTGAAGGACCTTGAGATGTTTTACTATGTTAAAAATGGAGTTGCAGTCAAAGATCAGCCATGATCTTATCAAATGGTGGAGCAGGCTCAAGGGGCCATGTGGCCTACTCCTGCTCCTATTTCTTATGTTCTTATGGAGGCCAGGCAGTTCAGAGTGTGCCCATCTGCCCTCCCACTCATACTTACAGACAGAAGTGTTCCTACCAGGAAATGACTACACACAGCCACCAGGTCACCAAACAGCCAGGTACAAAACTGTGCCAGCTTGCTGAAAGGACACCTACAGTTACCATGGCCCGTAGAGCTAACACTGCCAGTGACAGTAATAGCCGCCTGCACCCTCAAAGTCCTGCTCATCTATAGTAATCTGGGATGTAATGTTTAAGTTATCCACCAGATGGAGCCAAATATTAAGGGATCACATTCACCAGTGTTTAAGGTAATGGGTCATGTAGTCAATGTCCTGGTACACCAGTTATTAAGGTAATGTGGCATTGCATTATGGGTATGATGACTCAGAGGTGAATCCTCCATCTTGCCATCGTGCAGTTAGAATTGTGTGCTTTGCTTCCAGCCTGTAAGAGATATGTTTCTCTGCTACACCGTGTAATAAACAGTTGGGTTTTGTTCCTTAGATCTCGCTTCTCTCAGTTTCTGACCTTACCACTCGGATATCACATATTGGCGACGAGGATCAACAGATCACATCTTGAAGAAACAAAAAAGAGCTCTGAATAGAGGATCATGGCTGCTACGGTAGGAAAGATCTCTGCTTTTAATGTTCAGACGCAGGCCTGGGATGAATACTGCGAGTTGCTGATGCATTTCTTTGAAGCAAATGATATAGATGATGTCGGAAAAAGGAGAGCTATTTTGCTCACTTCCGTGGGAAGTCAGACGTATAGTTTAATGAGAAACTTATGCAGTCCTGAAAAGCCTGGAGACAGTACATTTGCTAACTTAGTGGCCTTGCTACAGGACCATTTCAATCCCAGACCGAGTGAGATTGTACAGCGTTTCAAATTTAATTCACGGAACAGAAAACCGGGAGAGACTGTTTTGGATTATGTAACGGTGTTGAGAAAATTGGCACACGATTGCAATTACGGGAACAACCTGAAAGACATGCTGAGAGATAGGCTAGTTTGCGGGATAATGGATGATCGAATGCAGAGGAGATTATTGTCCGAGACTGGGCTTACGTACGAAAAAGCGTTGGAACTTGCTCAAGCTATAGAGACAGCGAACCGAGATGTACAAGAATTACAAGGTTCCGACTGGGCTACTACAAAGCAAGTTGCAGGTCAGGTTGTTGTGCACAAGTTAAACATGCGTCAGAAACCACAACGTGTGCATGTGAAGGCATGTTATAGATGCAATGGCGATCACCTGGCGAGGGAATGCAGGTTTCTGGAGGAAAAGTGCCACAAGTGTGAGAAAAAAGGACACATAAAACGTGCATGCAGGGCAAAAGCAATCGTGGAGGAATACAAACCAAAAGGGGGAGGAAAGCAAAACCTAGGAAGAGAAGTGAAAAAACAGGGAGCACATCACATCAGCGGAGAATCTGAGAAAGAAGACGACATGTTCATAATGCATAGTATGGTAGAGAACATTCCAAAAGTGGATCCTATCACTTTGCAACTGACAATAAATGACTCTAAGGTCAACTTTGAAGTGGATACAGGATGCGGCGTAACCATAATGAACAGGGAGGAGTACTCAAAATTGTGAAACCGTGCAAAAGTTCCAGAGTTAAAGTCTTGCTCTATGCAGCTTAAAACATATACCGGTGAACGAGTGGCGACATTGGGTACAGCTACTGTAACTGTGCAACACAGGACACCGTGGAACAGCTACCTGTAGTTGTAGTATCGGGTTCTGGACCAAACTTGTTAGGTCGGGGCTGGATACAAGAACTTAAATTAGATTGGGGAGCAATAAATCAAATAGAGGGAGGCAAACAGTTGTCTTTGCAAGAAGTGTTGATTGAACATGAGAACGTGTTCAAGGAAGAACTTGGCACATTTAATGGCCCCCCAGCTAAGATTTATGTAGACAAGGAGGCACTGCCAAGGTTTTTTAAACAACGACCTGTGCCGTATGCCATGAAACCGAAGGTAGAGGTTGAGCTTGACCGTCTTTTGAGAGAGAACATTCTGGAACCCGTGAAATGTTCAGAATGGGCAGCTCCCATTGTACCTGTTTTAAAACCGGACAATTCAGTAAGACTCTGTGGAGATTATAAATTGACAGTAAATAGGGTGTCTAAACTAGATCCTATTCCCAAAACAGAGGATCTCTTTGCAAGCCTGGCTGGAGGGAAGAAATTCACGAAGCTGGATATGAGTCATGCCTACTTGCAGATTACACTAGATGAGGAATCCAAGAAGTATGTAACCATAAATACACACAAGGGTTTGTTTACCTATAACCGCTTACCATTCGGTGTCTCATCTAGTCCAGCTATTTTCCAGAGGACTATCGAGGGTGTACTGCAAGGGATCCCACATGTTTCAATCTATCTGGATGACATTCTGGTGACGGGAAGAACCGACCAGGAGCATCTGAGCACTCTGAGAGAGGTACTACAAAGATTGGATAAGGCTGGGTTACGGCTCAAGAGGAGTAAGTGCACTTTCCTGGGGAATGAGGCCGTGTTCCTGGGACACAGAGTGGACGCCACCAGGCTCCATCCAATCAAGGAGAAGGTACAAGCACTGCAGGAGGCCCCAGCTCCTACCAATGTGACTGAGTTAAAAGCTTACCTGGGACTGCTAAACTATTATAACAGATTTTTACCAAATTTGGCAACAGTGTTAGCACTTCTTCACAAACTTCTGCGCAAGGAGACACAGTGGCAGTGGGAAGAGGAACAGAGGGTTTCATTTGAACAGTCCAAGAAACTGATGCTGTCCTCGGATGTGCTGGTTCACTACAATGCAGAGAAAGACATCATTCTCTCTTGTGATGCTTGACGTTACGGGGTGGGGGCGGTTCTTTCACACAGCTTGGAAGATGGAATAGAAAGACCAATAGGGTTTATGTCTTGAACTCTGACACCGGCGGGAAAAAACTATTCCCAGTTAGATAAAGAGGGGTTAGCAGTAATGTTTGGGTTACAGAGGTTTCACAAGTACATATATGGCAGGAAATTCACCATATGCACCGATCATAAACCTCTTCTATCTCTTTTTAATGAAATGAAATCAGTACCACAGATGGTGTCACCCCGGATCCAGAGGTGGGCAGTGACGTTGAGGGCATATGAGTATGTCATTGTTTACAAGGCGGGCAAGTACCATGGGAACGCAGATGCCTTGAGCCGTCTTCCACTGCCAAGTACACCTATCCATGCAGCTCCAGAGGACAGGGTTTTGATGTTGGAGGACACAGACATGGCAATTGTGACCGCAGAACAAGTAAGGACATGGACCGGTAAAGATCCAGTACTGTCTAGAGTCTGAGAATATGTGATGAGGGGTTGGCCACAGCATCCGGAAGGGACTGATTTCACACCTTACAGTGTCAGGAAGACAGAGCTGAGTGTGCAGGATGGTTGCGTGTTGTGGGGAGCACGAGTGATTATTCCACAGCCAGCATGACAGTCTATCCTAGGGCAACTACATCAGTGTCATCCTGGAGTTTCGCGTATGAAAGCCTTGGCAAGGAGTTACTTGTGGTGGCCAAAGCTAGATGAGGAGATAGAAAATCTAGTCAAGATATGCAGCACTTGTCAAGTACACGGGAAGGCACCAGCAGTGGCTCCTCTCCACCCCTGGGAGTGGCCGGATAAACCATGGAGAAGATTACATGTAGATTATGCGGGTCCATTCATGGGAAAGATGTTCCTCATAATCATTGATGCCCATTCCAAATGGATGGATGTTTATCCTGTAAATTCTGCTTCATCTACTGTTACTATAGACTGCCTGCGTCGGAGTTTTAGTAATCAAGGGCTACCAGAGATCGTAGTAAGTGACAATGCCACGTGTTTTGTGAGTACCGAAACAAAAGAGTTCATGAGAAACAATGGCATAGTGCACGTGACCTCAGCTCCATAGCATCCGTCTTCAAATGGACTTGCGGAGAGAGCCGTACAAACATTTAAGGAGATGATGAAAAAAAGTGCGGAAGGGAGTTTGGCAGCCAAGGTGTCACGAGTTCTGTTCAGCTACAGAGTAACACCTCAATCTACCACAGGACTCTCTCCTGCTGAGCTGTTGTTAGGAAGTCGACTTCTCTCCACTCTTGACCTGGTTCACCCAGATCTAAAAAGGAAGGTGGAAAACCGACAAATCAAACAAAAGGAGAACCATGACAAAAGGACAAAGAGCCGCAGTTTTGGAGAAGGAGATGCGGTCCTTACCAGGAATTTCAGTTATGGTCCAAAATGGATTCCTGGTATCATAGACTCAATGACCGGTCCGGTATCATATACGGTCATGGTGGGAACTGGTCAGGTAGTACGCAGACATGTCGATCAGATACTGACCAGACAAGGGGAAATCGAACTGGAGGTTCCAGAGGAGATGTCAGAGGACAAGTTGGCCCCCAGTTATCCAAATGCATCGGTGGTACCACCACCATGAACAGAGCCAGTTCCACCTGGACCCCTTCGTCAAGAGGAAACCATCGTATCAGAGTCGGATACTCTTAGTACTGCTCAGGAGCAGCAGGTGGCTCTACCACAACCAAACAGGGACTTGACTGTAAGACGTTCACCAAGGACTCACAAGCCGCCAGAGAGATTGATAATGACCTGCTAGTTTCGTTCAGTATGGACTATCGTTAAAGGAGTTTCCTTATGGGGCTTTTTAAGAATGTTAAGAAATTAATGTTCATCTTAAGAGGGGAGGGATACAGTAATCTGGGATGTAATGTTTAAGTTATCCACCAGATGGAGCCAAATATTAAGGGATCACATTCACCAGTGTTTAAGGTAATGGGTCATGTAGTCAATGTCCTGGTACACCAGTTATTGAGGTAATGTGGCATTGCATTATGGGTATGACTCAGAGGTGAATCCTCCATCTTGCCATCGTGCAGTTAGAATTGTGTGCTTTGCTTCCAGCCTGTAAGAGATATGTTTCTCTGCTACACCGTGTAATAAACAGTTGGGTTTTGTTCCTTAGATCTTGCTTCTCTCAGTTTCTGACCTTACCACTCGGATATCGCATCATCCACCTCCTCCCAGGCAGACTGCAGTGTTGTCCAATGGGCAGAGTGGCCCGCAGTGATAAGCAGCACCAATGTCCTGGTTCCAACACCTACTTGCACTTCACCATCAAACAGGATGTCAGCGCATTGTGCCGCTCCATCACTTGGTCTCACCCCCACCTCCGGGACTTAGCGGAGGCCCACTGCCTCGTCAAATAGCTGAGCTGCCTCTGGAGGCGCCCAGTTATTGAAATGAGGCCCAAGGTCCAATTTTGGGTGAACTATTGGCCTCCCGATTGGGGCACGCACTGCCTGAAAATGGGCCATAACCAATTTCTACCCCTCCAGGCACAGATGAGTCCCTTGCGCAACAAGCAGTATATTTACTGAACTCTCCACTCCCAAGCACTTCATATTATATATTATAATAATAGAGCACTAAAGTTCCACACATATAATTATCAGTGCAGTTAAAACCTATTTTAATTTCTGAGCCACCTCATCCAATTGCACTGCCCCTCCGAGTTTGGTATCATCTGCAAATTTGACCACTTTGCATTGAGATTTTGAATCCAAGTCATTTATGTAAACTAGGAGTGGTAGTCCCAACACCAAGACTTGCTGTATCCCACACAGTACTTCAACCCACTACAATATCACTCTTCCAACGAGTACTCAGTGTTTTCTACCCTTTAGCCAATTTCTTATCCAGTCCCAGGGTTTACCTTGAATCCCTAGTATTTTACATTTAATTAATAGCCTTCCAATGTGAACTTTGTCAAGTGAGATTTGGAGGTCCAGATACACCGTCATAGGGCTTCCCACTGTTCACTGGGGTCGTCACTTCCACAAAAGCATGAGAAGGTTGGTCAGATAGGATCTTCCCCTTCTGAATCCATGTTGACTGCTGCTAATTAGGTTATTATTGTGTAGATAATCTCAAAGTTTACCCCTGATCATTGATTCCATTATTTTACATAGAATTTGAGCAAGACAAATTACTCTGTAGTTGCTTTTGCCTTTTGTTGGGCAAGGGTATTAAGGGTTACGGAACCAAGGTGGATAGATGGAGTTAAGATACAGATCGGCCATGATCTCATTGAATGGCAGAACAGGCTCGAGGGGCTGAATGGCAATTGTAGTGTATGTACCTTTAAGAGCCCCTGTGTACTGTAATACCGGTAGTGACCACTCGGGTATATAAGCCTGTATAGCGTCTTGTATCTTTTAGTCCACCTCCAGACTTTGTTCAGTAAACACCTGTTAAACCAACTCCTGTATTCCGTGTCTCCATTAACACACGGATACAACAGTGGCGATGAGGATGGGATTGTTGATACCCTACAGGAGCACTTAAACCCAACACCGCTGCTGATAGCGGAACGATTCAAATTCTTCAGGAGGAATCAGCACAAGAATGAAAGTAACGCTGATTACCTCACCGAATTAAGAAAGCTGTCAAAGCACTGCCAATTCGGGGCAGGACTGGCAGATTCTCTACGAGACAAATTCATCTGCGGTCTCCTAAGTGAAGGAACACAGAAAAGGCTACTTTCTGAGAAAGATTTGACACTGGACAAGGCTTTCAGTGTGGCTGTATCATACGAAGCAGCAGCAAGAGGAGCTGCAGAGATACAGCAAAAGCCACAGGACTTCGGCACCCATGAAATGACACGGGGTTTCGAGAGATGTTATCGCTGCAGCAGATCCACCCATGACCAGAGGGACTGCTGGTTCAAGGACAAAGCATGCAGGCAATGCGGAAAGATGGGACACATTGCACGTGTATGCCGATCTGGAAACAAAAAATCCACTGACAGAAAAAAAATCAATAAGGAAAAGTACAGAAAGGTACAAATGATGACGGACAGTAGCTCTGAAGACCAGAAGAGCGATAGCGACTCCGGAAACAAGAGACTAAGCTGTCTCAAATTACATAATGTAATTGCCAAAGAAGATTACCAGACCATTTGGGTTACCCTCACGATAGCGGGGTCCCCAGTTAAAATGGAGCTAGATACAGGATCAGCTCTGACCGTCATAAGTCGACGGGATTACGAGCGGCTATTTCCGCATATACCTTTGAAAGACACATCCATTATCTTGAAGACATATACGGGGCAGAAAGTATACCCCAGAGGGAAAATAAGGGTGCCTGTTGTATACAACGGCAAGGAAATACAGAAGTTGTATTTATACGTTCTGCAAGATGGTGGTCCACCATTGTTGGGACGTGAATGGATCAGGAAGATACGTTTAGACTGGCACTCCATTCAGGCACTGACGGTGACCAGTAAGAAAAAAAATGATGATGACGTCATACCTGAACGATTAAAAGACATCTTGGCTAACGCCAAAGAAGTGTTTCAACAGGAACTAGGAACCTTGAAAGGCGTCACCGCCTCAATAAAAGTGGAAGATGCAGCAATTCCCAAGTTTTTTAAGGCAAGGCCGGTGCCATACACAATTCGTCCAGCAGTCGAGGCAGAGCTGGAGAATTTGGAAAAAGCAGGCGTGTTATCCAAGGTAGATTGGAGCGAGTGGGCAACACCCATCGTCCCGGTCATGAAGAAAACGTTGAATAATGATAAATCTGAAGAACAGAGAAAAATTCGCATCTGTGGGGACTTCAAGGTGACTGTAAACCCGGTCCTTCACACGATACAGTATCCTCTTCCGAGGATAGAAGATATTTTCGCCTCACTATCCGGAGGGAAACGTTTCACCAAAATTGACTTGGCACAGGCATATCTACAGATGGAGGTTGAGGAGGCCTCTAAAAAGTATCTCACGATAAACACACACAAAGGCCTGTACCAGTACAATCGACTAGTTTTGGGAATAGCATCAGCTCCAGCTATCTGGCAAAGAGCTATGGAGCAAGTCCTGCAAGGGATTCCCGGGACTCAATGCTACCTAGACGACATCCTTGTAACAGGAGAAAACGACAATGAGCACCGTGCCAATTTGGAGCAGGTGCTCACTAGGCTGCGAGAACGGGGCCTACGAGCAAATCGCCCCAAGTGTGAATTTTTCCAGAAACAAATATCATATTGTGGCCATATAATTAACGAAGAAGGGTTGCATAAGTCACCTGAAAAAATTGAAGCGGTCATAAAAGCCCCAGCACCTGAAAATGTCTCACAATTAAGGTCGTTCCTGGGATTGATAAATTACTATCATAAATTTTTACCGAACTTGTCAACTGTTCTGCACCCTCTTAACGCACTGCTACAAACGGGAGTAATTTGGGAATGGAGCGAAGACTGTAAACGTGCCTTCCATAAATGCAAAGGCTTGATCACGTCCAAGGAAGTGTTGGCTCATTACAACCCATCACTGCCAATCAGACTGGCGTGCGATGCATCCCCTTACGGCGTAGGAGCGGTATTATCGCATAGATTCCCTGATGGCTCGGAGCAGCCGATAGCTTTTGCGTCACGCTCATTGAACTCAGCTGAGCGTAACTATGCCCAGATCGACAGGGAAGCACTCAGCCTGGTGTGGGGAGTGAAGAAATTCAACCATTACCTACACAGACAAAAATTTACCTTGTTGACTGACCATCAACCCCTCGTCTCCATATTCAACCCTAAAAAAGGCATTCCCATTATGACAGCGCAAAGGCTACAGAGGTGGTCCCTTTTCCTAGGGGCACACCAATATGACATAGAATACAAAGGATCAAAACAGCATGGGAATGCTGACGGTTTATCGCGCCTACCGTTGCCAACGGTAGAAGAGGCACCTACAGTGGACCCAGTGGAGATGTTCCACTCAACCATAGTGGAATGTCTACCAGTAACAAATTCTACCATTGAAAAGGAAACGAGAAATGACCCGACTCTCTCACGAGTCTACGATTTAACAGTGAAGGGATGGCCAGCACATGGCGAACCACTGTTGCCAGCATTCTCGCAAAGAAGAGAACAGCTGTCAGTGTGCCGAGGAACCTTGATGTGTGGATCCAGAGTGGTGATTCCACCCAAACTCCAGGATAAAGTGCTAAAGGAGCTTCATGAGGGGCATCTGGGTGGAGTGAAAATGAAGAACCTAGCCAGAGCGTTTGTGTGGTGGCCAGGTATCGATGGAGACATCAAAGAAATGACCAAGAGCTGTCTAGGATGCCAGAAGGTCCAAAACGCCCCACCACAAGCCCCTCTACATCCATGGGAGTGGCCCTCATCTCCATGGCAAAGGGTACATATCGACTTTGCTGGTCCATTTATGGACTCAATGTTCTTAATCGCGGTGGATGCACACTCCACTGGCCGGAGGTAATAAAGATGTCCTCCACCACCACGGAAAAAACCATCACAGTATTAAGGACCATATTTGACAGGAATGGGCTGCCTGAACAGATCTGTTCTGATAATGGACTGCAATTTGTGTCCGAAGAATTCAGGAAGTTCTTAAAAAACAATGGGGTTAAGCACTACACGTCCGCCCCATACCATCCCGCCACCAATGGATTAGCTGAAAGGTTTGTCCAGACCTTCAAGAAGGCCATAAAGGCCATGGGTAATGAAGACATAAATCTACAACATAAGGTAGATAACTTCTTGTTTGCATACAGGAATGCAACACGTGGTTACAAACCAAACTCCCGCCATGATGTTTTTCAATAGAAGACTAAGATGCCGGCTGGATTTGATCAAGCCAAACATCAGAAGGGACGTAGGGAACCGGCAATTTCAAGGCATGAATGAAAGGCCAACTAGAACCTTCCAGATAGGTCAACAAGTTTTGGCCCGGGACTACCGTACCGAGAAATGGCAGCCTGGAACTATTTGCACACGACTAGGACCGCTGATGTATACCGTGGACATTGGAGAAAGCATAATAAGGCGCCATGCTGACCAGATCATAGAGTCATCTGAAAAGGGACAACCTACACCACAACTCTATACGCCTAATGATGAAGCAGAGATACCCATAGTATCTACCTCCGATCCGGTGATACTGGAACCAGATGAACCCGACACTGGCATTCAAGCCGAATCGACCTTGCCAAAAGAACCTACTACACCACCGAGGCGTTATCCGGACCGAGTCAGGAAGCCTCCAGAGAGACTGACTTATAATTGATTAACTGCAGCAAATGTGTAGATTATTGTTCTTGTAAACATGTTAATTAATGATTACTTAAAATGTTATGTACTAATTATCTAAAAGGGGAGGAATTGTAGTGTATGTACCTTTAAGAGCCCCTGTGTACTGTAATACCGGTAGTGACCACTCGGGTATATAAGCCTGTATAGCATCTTGTATCTTTTAGTTCACCTCCAGACTTTGTTCAGTAAACACCTGTTAAACCAACTCCTGCATTCCGTGCCTCCATTAACACACGGATACAACAGCCTTCTCCTGTTCCTATGTTCCTTTATTGAATATGAGCACCAGGTTAGCCTATTTCCAATCTACTAGTACCTCACCAGTGTCTAGTGACTCCACAGTGATTGTGACTGCCTCACAAAATCTACTCCTTGGTCTCTCTCATAAATTCCATCTATCCCTGGAGACTTATTTATTTTCAGGCCTTTTAGCCTGTCTAGGACGTTGATCACATTTATATATGGAATTGGTCAGCCTATCACTGAATTAGAACCAATGCTTGTATGGCTCTCTTAAGCTAGACTGGCCTAGACCGTATCTGCTTCACTCAAAAGTCCAGCCCCTCCAGCCCTTCGTCAACCCCCACTCTTCTCCCCTTATCTGCGCCCCCTTCGACCCCCCTTCCCTCCTTCACCCCACCAACGCTGGGTTCCTTGAAATTATCTCCGCTTCTTTCCAAAGTAAATTGGGCTATCTAAACACCAATGAGCCTGGTTGAGTCACAGAAAAGCCTTAATGTCCCTCACTGATGAGCTAATCATCTGGCTTAAATATACTACAACCCTTCTGATGCACAATGGATTTTAAACCTTTGTGAACTCAATTTAACATCAATATAAATCAAAATACAATTCCTTCCAGCTAAAAATGTCTGAAAATGCCAAAACACAACAGAAGGAGGACACATTAGGCATTTAGGAACTTTTGTGGATCATAATCAGACTTCCACTTATAATTCATTACCCCACTACCATCACATACAATGGCCTCACATTTTTTGTTTGTTTGGCTCACGTTTAATCAGTGCCTCTCGGCACAAGCACACACTCAACGGCCAAAGTAAGTTAGAAAGTTAACACATTCAGGTCAGATTTACAGACTAAGCTGAAGGAAAATTGCCCAATATCATTACAATATTATGCAATGAATAAGACTTGGAGTACTGTAACTTTGAGTGTTCTGAAGAATCGAAATTTATCAGTAAATTTCCATTGCCATGTTTTTGACATCTGCCTTCAGTTTTGTAAAGTTACCAGACTCATCGCAGCGAAGTGAAAATTTAGTCATTCATTCTTGTCAGAGAGGTGATGGAAGAGGATCAATGGATGTGTTATACATGGCTTTTCAAAACGCATTTGATAATGTTCCATATGAGACACTACCGGCAAGGTACCTGGAGTTGGAAGCAATCGAACATCATGGGCAGGAAATTGGCTGGGAGATGGAAAGCTGGGAGTTGGGATCAAAGGGACACTCGAAGTTGTGAACAGTGACAAATGTCATTGAATTCTTTGAAGAGGTAAGAGAGAGTAGACAAGGATAATGCAGTAGATGTAATATATCTAGATTTCCAAAAGGCCTTGGAGAAGGTAGCACATAATAGACTAATGAATACGGTCAGAGCATGCGGTGTAAGGGGACAAGTAGCAGAATATATAGTTAGCTGGCTGCAGGACAGAAAGCAGAGAGTAGGGGTAAAGGGTAGCTATTCAAAGTGGCAGAAGGTGGGAAGTGGGGTCCCACAGGATCAGTGCTGGGACCAGTGTTGTTCACAATTTATATTAACGATTTAGACTTTGGTATCAAAAACACAATTTCTAAATTTGCGGATGACACCAAATTGGGAGGGATAGTCAACACTGACGAGGACTGCAAGAAATTACAAAACAACATTAATAAACTTGTAGAATGGTCATATAATTGGCAAATGAATTTCAAAATTTGTGTGAGGTATTACATTAGTAAGAAAAATAAGGAGGTCACATAATACTTGGAAAATAAGAATCTAAATGGAGTAGCGGAGCAGAGGGAGTAAAAATACACAAATCAATAAAGGTTACAATGCAGGTCAATAAGGCCATAACAAAAACAAACCTAACACTAGAATTTATTTCTAGAGGAATAGCATTGAAAAGTAGAAAAGTTATGCTAAACTTGTATCGAACCTTGGTTAGACCACACTTTTTAAAAAATTCATTCATGGAATGTGGGCATCGCTGGCAAGGGCAGCATTTATTGCCCATTATTAGTTGCCCTTGAGAAGGTGGTGGTGAGCCTTCTTGAACTGCTGCAGTCCGTGTGGTGAAGATACTCCCACAGTGCTGTTAGGGAGGGAGTTCTAGGATTTTGACCCAGCGACGATGAAGGAACGGCGAAATACTTCCAAGTCAGGATGGTGTGTAACTTGGAGGTGGTGGTGTTCCCATGCGCCTGCTGCCCTTGTCCTTCTAGGTGGTAGAGGTCACGGGTTTGGGAGGTGCTGCCGAAGAAGCCTTGGGGAGTTGCTGCAGTGCATCTTGTAGATGGTACACACTGCAGCCATGATACGTCAGTAGTGGAGGGAGTGAATGTTTAAAGTGGTGGATGGGATGCCAATCAAGCGGGCTGCTTTGTCCTGGATGGTGTCAAGCTTATTGAGTGTTGTTGGAGCTGCACTCATCCAGGCAAGTGGAGAGTATTCCATCACACTCCTGACGTGTGCCTTGTAGATGGTGGAAAGGCTTTGGGGAGTCAGGAGGTGAGACACTCGCCGCAGAATGCCCAGCCTCTGACTTGCCTTGTTGCCACAGTATTTATGTGGCTGGTCCAGTTAAGTTTCTGGTCAATGGTGAGCCCCAGGATGTTGATGATGGGGTTTTCAGTGATGGTAATGCCGTTGAATGTTAAGGGGCGGTGGTTAGACTCTCGCTTATTGGAGATAGTCATTGCCTAGCACTTGTGTGGTGCAAATGTTACCTGCCACTTATCAGCCCAAGCCTGAATGTCGTCCAGGTCTTGCTGCATGCGGGCATGGACTGCTTCATTATCTGAGGAGTTGCGAGTACTATGTAGAGTTCTGGTCGCCATATTATAAAAAGGATCTAGAGCCACTGGAGAAGGTGCAGAGAAGATTTACAAGGATGATACTAGAAATGTGAGGGTATACATATCAGAAAAGGATGAACAGGCTGGGTCTCTCTTCTCTGAGGGGTGACCTAATAGAGGCCTTTAAAATTCTGAAAGGTTTTGATAGAGTAGATACAGAGAGAATGTTTCCACTTGTGGGGAAGAGCAAAACTAGAGGCCGTCAATATAAGATAGTCACCAAGAAATCAAGTAGGGAATTCAGAAGAAATTTCGTGACCCAGAGAGTGGTGAGAATGTGGAACTCACTACCACAGGGAGATGCCTTTAAGGGGCGGTTAGGTACCATATGAGGGAGAAAGGAATAGAGGGTTCTGCTGATAGAGTTAGATGAGGAGAAAGGATGGGAGGAGGCTCGAGTGGACCATAAACGGCGACATGGACTGGCTGGGCCGAATGGCCTGTTTCTATGCTGTATATTCTGTGTAATTTTATGTAAATGGTGTCCTGTGGAATTGATGGCGGCCCTCCAGCGTTTCATTCTAATATCATTGATCTGGATTTGGAAATATGGAGGGAGGAAATGTATCAAATTTTCAGCTAGGTAGTATGAGGACTAATTTATCAATGGGTGGGATCTGTAGGGGTACTGTCCCCAACCTCATGCTCTGGGGAGGAAGCTTCAGTTGGTGGCTGAAAAACCATACACAGGCCACGCCCGAATTTCCAGTACACCCCTCCCAGTAGGCAAGGCTCCTCACTGGAAAATTACCCTTTGTGAAGGCGCCCATGCAATCCCGGAGTGAGATGCACTGAATCAGACAAACGCCTAATTCATGAGGCATCGAAACCAGTGAGTCAAAGTTTTTGGAGACCTCGCATTGAATGTTGGAAAGCCTCAGCACTTGCCCAGATTCAAGGCAATCTCATGCTATTTGGTTCCATACTGATGTCAGCAATGTTTTTCACCTGTTCACTCCATTAGCGCTGGTAATCCATATAAACTGCTCCTGGCAGCTGACAAGCTTTTGGTCATCTGTCCTAAAATCTCCTTACGTTACGCGGTGTCAAATATTGTCTGATAATCGCTCCTGTGAAGCGCCTTGGGACATTTTACTAAGTTAAAAGCTGCTTTATAAATGCAAGTTGTTGTTGTTCATGTGCATAGTTGTGAAAGAAATATTACTGAACTGAAAGACATATAGCTTGCTCAAAAGTTGCACTGGGAAAACCTGGTTAATGTTTCGACCTGTAAACAATGCCTCCTGATGTCGACTGAAATGGAAAATGTTTGGCTTTGTACAGGATTTATTGGCGGAATTGAAATAAACAAGAGTGATCACTTATTCCTTACAAGATTGGTGGTGTGCAGTTAATTGGACTTTCTGTAAATAACTCAGAATCTCCTGCCTACTCCCTTGCTTAAAGCACAGGTGTGCAATTCAAGAACTCTCGCACTATCCTGGGCTGTTGCACTGAAAAAAAGAAATACCAATCTCGTACAGCGGCAAGTAACGTCATGTGATCCAGTCAGTTGACCAGAGGTGCTGCTGTTTCTCAGCACTCCCGTAATATCCATACAACAAAAGTGCCCGAGGTAGACATGCTCATGCAACAAGCCAACTAGATTACTTCACTGACACACAAGCAGCTCGCTCCAGTGAACTCTCTACGTGAGTGAACACAAGTATGCTCTGCTACCAGCCCCGTCTCCCTACTCCTTTATCCTGAGCTCCCTGACCAACCCACCTATTCACGTTGAAAGCCTTGCATCTCCTTAGCAGCCCTGAAAACACCTCAGTGACATGTAGGGACAGCTTCCATTCGACATCCCAAACTTTGATTTGCAATATATTTCAACATTATCTAATATTTTATTTTTCTGACGAAGTTAATGGGTCATTTTGCATTGTCCCTTTCACGTAACATACCCAGCCTCTGGCCTGCTCTTGTAGCCACAGTATTCATGTGGTTGGTCCAGTTAAGTTTGTGGTCAATGGTGACCCCCCCACCCCCCCCAGGATGTTGATGGTGGGGGATTCAGCAATGCCCACATCCCATAAACGAATTTTTTTTAAAACACAGTTTTAATTAACATAACAATGTAGCCTCCCAAAGGAACCCCGACTTTTGGAGGTACCATTGTAATATAAACAAGGCAACTCGTGTGTCTACAGAGACAAGGAGCACCACCTCACAATGTGGTTTCACTCCCTGCCTCCTAGCTAGTGCTGCCAACTCTTATTATTGTTAGGGCGTGGCAGGAGCTGGCTCGATACTAGAACTAAAACCTTCAACCAAATGTGTAATTTAGACTTAATGAGATCACTTTGAAGGAAAGCACATACCAATCTCAACAGGAGTGTTTGCGATTTTAGAGCATGTATTTGATTTGAGGTTTGCAGGCCAAAAATGAATTATGTGGTTCATTTTACATAGAAAGTACAGCACAGAAACAGGCCATTCGGCCCAACTGGTCCATGCCGGCGTTTATGCTCCACACGAGCCTCCATTTCATCCTATCAGCATATCCTACTATTCCTTTCTCCCGCCTGTCCTAATATCTCTTTACGTGACTCGGTGTCAAATTTTGTCCGATAACGCTCGTGTGAAGCAACTTAAGAGGCTTTACTACGTCAAAAGCGCTATATAAATGGAAGGGTTCGTTGTTGGCGCCTTGTCTTCCTTCAACAATTCTGTAAATAGACTATGTAATGGTATTAGCGGAGTGATCTGCTCCCTAATTGCATCTGTTTTAAACAACTTTTAAACAAAAATGACTAAAACCACAGCATCTGCAACAGTGCAAACTTGTCCCAGTAACTGAGAATTTCTGGGAGGGGCAGTTTAAGAACAGGCAGATCAGAGAAAAACCACCGCCAAAGGTGGCATCACCCCACTTTAAACCAAGGTGACATTAAGGCAGAAAGAATCCCAATTACGCCACATACTTTTATATATAATCAAATAGGTTGTGTAATTACCAAACAATCCACAACATTTAGCCTTAATACTGTTCTTAAGTATACACCATATAGCCATTAAAAGTGTTTCAATTCTCAACTAATCAGCGCTTGGGAAATCGAAAGAAAATTTGGGAATCGTTGGATAAGCTTTTTTGTGCCAGCTCTATATAATTAAAGAGAGACGATATTGGCCCAGATTTTGCATTAAGAATAACAGTGGGGCTATCAGCGCTCACCGTTATTATGGAGTAAGCCGGACAGCAACTTCCGGCGTCCGCACATGTGCAGTTAAACACTGAAATCAGGAGGTTGCTGTATGATTTTCCCTGCCCTTCCACAAGCTTCGCTACACCGGTACCTCCCCGATAGACTCCGCTTTGAAATACATGCAAGAGCGTGAAGTTGCGGCACTTACCCACTAGTTACCCACTAATATGCCACAAATAGTTGGGGCTTGTCCATTCAAGTGTAAGTGAATTTTTAATGGCGTGATATGTCTTAATTGCTGCCAAACAACCCCTCTGGCCCATAAAATTAAATTTTTACAAGCGTGGAGTTTCATTCCTTCAGAATGTAATTATTGTTGGAGATTTCTTTACTTTTTCTTTCTGTCTCTTTTAAGCCTGTCTTTCTTTCGCTCTCTTTATTTTGCTTTCTGTACATGATTTTACATTGAATTGAATATTCCAATTTATATTTCCTAGTTTAGGCGCTGCGTGGCTCAGTGAGGATTCTTTAATCTGATTGGTTGAAGAGCCACGGTGTTGCTTTCCCTGCTCACACATACCACAGATCCCCAGCAGAGGGCGCCGTGCTGGATCAGATACCCGATGACAGCAAGTTGCTGCTCAAAAGCACACAAAAACTCTGTGGGCAGCTGTCAGCAAGGTTAATGGCGAGCGCTGCTCCTTCGCTGCTGACTGCAAGCTCCAGGCCATTGTCATCTCATCACTAAGTACAGCTACCCCATCCTCACCCCTCACCTCACAGCTTTCCAGACAGACTGTGCCCTCCATGACAACCTTTTTCATACTTCCATCACCCCTGATCCTCCCAGGCACTTTCCCCACACAATACAATACCTGTTTCACCCTACACCATCACCCCAAAACCCCAAATACTCGTTCCATGTGAGATAGTGATGTCACGCACCTTCTCCAATCTAATACAGTATATTGTTTTTGCTGTTCATACTGCGTTCTCCTCTATTTTAGGGAGACCAAATGCAGATTGGGTGACTGCTTTGCTGAAAATCACCGCTTCTATTGGACTCCAAGCTGAGCTTCCGACCCCATAACCTCTCCATCACAAAGACTGCCTGCTTCCACCTCCATAACATTACCCACCTCCGCCCCCAATGCTGAAATTCCCTCCCTAAACCACTCTACCTCCCTCTCCTCCTTGAAGATGCTGCTTAAAACCCACCCTTTTGACCAAGCATTTGGTTAGCTCTCCTAAAAACTTTATCTTTGGGCCCTGTGTCCATTTGCGTGAAGTGTCTCGGGACATTTTTCTACATTATAAGCGCTATATAAATGGAAGTTGTTGTTTCTATTTGCAAACATGATACTGGCTCCTCTGCTATGTCATTTCAACTAACCCCACCCCCATTCCCCACTCCCAACAGGTCTGTAGTTGCCCCTCAGCACTATTCAACCAAAGCAAATTTCAGGAATAATTTTGCATCTTCCTCGACACCACTCTGCAGCCCTCTGGTCTGAACACTGACTTTAGCAATTCTGACCTTAGTTTTCTCCCCGTTTAATTGCAGTTCATCTCTTCACTTTACACTCTTTGTTTCATAACTCATTCTCAGGACGTGAACGTCGCTGGCAAGTCCAGCATGTATTGCCCATCCCTAATTGTCCTCGAGACCCTTGAGAGGTGGAGAGGTTTAGGGAGGGAATTCCAGAGCTTAAGGCCCTAGGACATCTGAAGACAATGATGGAGCAATGATGCGCAAGAGACCAGGAATGGAGAAGTGCAGGGATCTTGGAGAGTTGTAGGACCCTTGAGAAAAGTGATGGTGAGCCACCTTCTTGAACCCCTGCGTGTGGTGTGGTGTGGTGTGGTGGAGGTGTGGTGTGGTGTGGTGTGGTGGAGGTGTGGTGTGGTGGAGGTGTGGTGTGGTGTGGTGGAGGTGTGGTGTGGTGTGGTGTGGTGTGGTGGAGGTGTGGTGTGGTGGAGGTGTGGTGTGGTGTGGTGGAGGTGCTCCCATAGTGCTGTTAGCTCCAGGATTTTGACTCTGCTCCTTTCACTCCCGGAACTATTTTATTCATCTTTGTCTTTCAAATGTCTTTTCACAGTCTGACTGAGATGACCTTTGTAGATAGTTTCGCCTCTTCCAAGTTATTTGTAAACCCACTCCCAGGTTATTAATCCTACTAGCAGTTCCTCTTTGTATCGGTATTTAGCATAGTTGACATGCCACTGTGAAGGAATAAGCCATAAAACCTATTCAGAAAAATACACCATTCTATGAAAGAATTCTGGCCTTATTAAAACATGACACACTGGGTGTGGAAATCTAGAAACCTCAACAATTTATAGCTGTGATAGCATTCTGGCTATAGAGATAAGATAGGTTGTTGACACTGAATCAATAACCTTATTGAAACAGAAAGTTAAAGGCTCCCGACAGTCTGAATCTTTAGGAACAAGACAATAGTATACCCTGGTTAAGGTGTTCTAATTTACACTTCGTAAAGAAGCACAAACATTTGCCTTCGTAAAAATGACATCAAGTATAAAATGCACCTGCTGTTACACTGTTTTTTATGGTAAACTTAGAACACCTAGAGGAGAGACACAATTCTGTATTGCTACCAGCTGAGGTGACTGTAAGAATTGCAGAAGTCAGCAGAAAAATGACTAGAGATAATTAGCTAACATCAGCAGAAAACCTTAAAGGGAATACCACTGGAAAAGGGTATAAATATTGAACTCTCAAATAGGATAGTAGTTATAAAGGGGCAAAGCGATTCTCGGCTTCAGAGACAGCTCTGTAAGTCTACAACTCTTTGTATCTCGGGGATCAAAGGTAATGTATTTGATTTTGGTGGATATCCTGAATAAGACTAAGAACTGTAAAACTGTAGCGAAGTTAAGATTTGAGAGTAAGGATCTCTGATAATAAGATTGTAAAGCTTTCTCTTTTTGGAATTGTTAATGTTGTGATTGACTCACCAACTGTAAATTACATGTCAGTTCTTTAATAAATCTATATATTTTTAGAATTGTCTCATATAATACTTCTGTATCAAACTCGCGAACTCAATCTCTGTACACTCTTTGGTGAGGAGTTGCAGAATTCTGGGGGGGGTTTCTGGACCCTCATAATATCCGGAACGTTACAGTCTAGCTAAACTTATTAAAAGTGCTATCTGGAAGATGGTAACATTTTCAGGTCGTTCCTTTCCTTTAGGGAGAAATAGTCCGGACCTTTAGACCCAATTCTTTAAGATTCGGCTACCTCAAACTTTAGTTGAAAGTGAATATCTGAGGAATACGCCTGATCCGGGGTAGCCCTAAAGGGGCTAGGACTAGTAATTATCCCTTCACCACCTTTATCTGTCGTTCTCCCCTCCTTTCTCTATTTGGTCAGTCCTATACCGGGGTGATCGCCTACCTTCCCTTTCCAGATCTGACCCAGAAATGCTAACCGGTGTGTCAACTGTGGCTCAGTGGTAGCTCTCTCACCTCTGAGGTCGAAGGTTGTGGGTTCAAGCCCCACTCCAGAGACTTGAGCACAAAGATCTAAGCTGACACTGCAGTGCCCGTATTGTTGGAGGGGTCGTTTTTCGGATGAGACATCAAACCGCAGCCGCGTCTGCCCTCTCAGGTGGATGTAAAAGATCCCATGGTACTATTCCGAAGAAGAGCAGGGGAGTTCTCCCTGGTGTCCTGGCCAATATTAATTCAATTTGCGCACAGCAAGCTCCCACAAACAGCAATGTGATAATGACCAGGTAATCTGATTTTGTTATGTTGGTTGAGGGATTAAATATTGGCCAGGACACCAGGGAGAACTCTCCTGCTCTTCTTTGAAATAGTGCCATGGAATCTTTTACGTCCACCTAAGAGGACAGGCGGGGCCTCGGTTTAACATTTCATCTGAAAGACGGCATCTCTGACAGCGCCGCACTCCCTCAGTACTGCACTGGAATGTCAGCCTAGATTTTGTGCTCAAGTTTCTGAAGTGGGGACTTGAACCCACAACCTTCTGACACAGAGAGCAAGAGTGCTACCCACTTTTTTTTATATTATGCTTTATTGAACATTAAGAACATTTACAACATCGTGATCATTACATTGTATGATACAATTCAATTCCACCGCTCTGCACAGCCATTCCGCCACCACATTTTAACATCAAAACCTGAAGTTTAATTTGTCACCTGTAACATATATTAATCGATTGTACTTTAAAAATTGGTTGTAAAATACTGTCCTTAAATTCCTTTCTGAATAAAACATCCACAGAGCCTTATAATGATCTTTTAGCTTATATTTAAAATACTCTTTTAGATTGATTCTCCTCCCCTTAAAAAACAGAGCATTCCTTCTTTGCACAATCACGAATCTAGCCAAACTGAACATTAAATTAATTGCCACTCCGCTAGACTCTGGCAGACTCTCCTGCAATCCCCATCTCAAAATTGAGTCCCACGGGATTCCCATTCTCGCTCTTCGGTCCCCACCCAGCAAAAAAGCTTCACACAACTGTCGAACATAGTACTTAAA
The DNA here is from genome assembly GCF_052327205.1 of Somniosus microcephalus. Lineage (NCBI taxonomy): Eukaryota > Metazoa > Chordata > Chondrichthyes > Squaliformes > Somniosidae > Somniosus > Somniosus microcephalus. Next base: position 254,637,930 of record NC_140987.1, on the reverse strand, counting down.
GTCATTTAACTGCGGACATAACACCTGTAAATGGGACAGAGTCTCATCCCGTGTCCCACACATTGGGCAAGTTGCCGCCTCCACTCGTCCAATCTTGCACAAGACCATCATGGTAAAAATCCGGTTATGAGCCAATTTGAAATCCAGTTCAATCCATTCTGGGCATTTAAAATTCGCCCACACTCCCTTCCAAATCCTGTTGAAGTCCAGCTGTGGGTATATACTCTGCCAAAACTCCTGACCAGCAGGTGTCTTGAATCTCCATTCTCTGAATACCTCATAGAAATCTCGAGTATTACAGTTGTCAAATTGGACCAACTCTCCCCCTTTCTCCAGTACAAAGCTTGGAAAAGCAGGACGCATTTTACTTCCTTTGGAGATTTCCGCATTTATTTCTTCCATCCAATCCTGTGGCATTGCCCTCACAATCTTCTCATACATGATTCCTATTGCTTTTCCTTCTACCTCCTGATCCTCCTCCCACACCATGTCCCTCACTATCGCTTCCGGCAACCAACCTGGAATTACCTCGTATAATACATCTTTCACACATATAATCCCAGCTTTTATAAAAGCTTGATTAAATAAAACCTCTCCTTCGATGTTGACCCACCTGTTCAAAAATAAGGGCTGTTCTAAAAATTCCTCAGCCCCCTTGGGCATAAACTGCACACCCTTTAAAAATTGGGCCCAAGTCTCTACAACCCCCTTACAAAACCTAGGGAGAAGTTTAATCGATTTCAAAAACATATTATTGTATTCCATATACAATATCCCCTGCCCTCCTATCCCACTTCGTTTTTAAAAATGCTCAAAACAACTCTTCCAAAAACTTGTATTTGACTTCTGAAGAAATCTCTTCACCCATTTGATTCTAAAGGATTTCTTCTGCAAATCAGTATCTGGAAAATTGAGCCCTCCCTGATTTTTCCATCCAATTATGGTATTGTATGCCACCAAGGCTGGTTTCCCTTCCCATAAAAACCTCACACAAGCCTCTCGGATGGACTTTTCCGCCCACTCAGGAAAATCCTCCACCGTCAATAAGTACCATAGCTTAGATAGCAGGAGAGCAGGCACCACTGTCACTCTTCCTTGCACTTTCAACCACCTTCTTTCCCATCTTCCCAAAATCTTTTTAATTTTCATAACCTTCGGTTCCCAATTTAATCGATCCACTTCATCCCTGTCTTTCTTGCACCCCATATGCACCCCCAGAACTTCCAAAACCTCCACCACCTTAACGGGACATTCCCCCAACCATTCCCCCCTACCCCTCCCTGCAACCAGGCATTAGGACTTACTATAATTCACTCTGGCTCCTGAAGCTCTACAATATTCCTCCACTACATCCATAGCTTTCCTCACTGACTCCCCATTTCTCAATGTTAAGGTTGTGTCATCTGCATATTGGTGTATCACCGACACCAGCCCAGAACTGGGGACCACAATCCCAACTACACCTTGTTTCTTTCGCATCATGTAATCTAATGGTTCTGCTACCAATGTGTACAACAATGGGGACAGGGGACAACCCTGTCTCACTGATCTCTGTATCGGAAAATACTTGGATAAAAAACCATTACATTTAACGCAGCTAAATATGTTTGAATAAAAAATCCTTATCCACTGAATTAAATTTTCCTTGAAACCAAATGCTTCCAAAACCTTCAATAAAAACTCATGAGAGACCCTATCAAAGGCTTTCTCTTGATCTATCTTTAACACATAAGCCTCCCTTCCACTCTCTTCCATGAGCTCTATTGCATCTCGGATTGAGACCACAGAGTCTGCGATGTCCCGGCCTATGACTCCATAGGACTGAGAGGGCCAAACTATCTCCGGTAACATCTCCTTCAAACGATTTGCCATAACCCTCGCCAAGATCTTATAATCCACATTTAATAATGTGATGGGCCTCCAATTCTTCAGATCCTGTCTATCCCCTTTATTTTTATATAAGCTAAGCTTATGATACCTCTCCTCATAGATGGGGCCAGGCTTCCCTCAATTTTAATTTCCTTAAAAACTTCTAAGAGCAATGGCCCAGAAATTGGTGTCGGGGGCTTCCCGCGGGTGCAAGACCCCGACCTACACTTACATAGCGCGCCGACAGTTGAAGCCTGGCCCTGCGTGGATTTCCTGTCAGTGGCCCGGTTCAGCTCCCGGCGCGCTGTGCTTGCGTGATCCAGCGGCGTAGTTAGTTCGATGAGCCGGCTGGGATCACGTGAGCACTGGGCAACCAATCAGAGGTTGCAAAAGTTCATTCATGAGTTTGATAGTAAGAACTGTCAAACTCATGAAAACTCCGGGCGCCCAAAACAGTACTTAAACTTCAAATAAAAGTTAAAAAAACATCCCACTAATTAAATGAACTATTAATAACTGTAAAAAAAACTATTTTAAACAATTATTCAAATTTCTGAAATTTTTTTTTTTTTTTTTAAGAAATCGGGTCTAAAAATACACTTACCTTACTGTAAAGTCTTTAAAAATAATAAACCTGTTGAAAAAATGTTCTAACTTTAATTATTAGACCACTTACCTTTGAAAACTAAGTCCTTACGTCTGCTTTTTTCATTCGTAAAATGTTGAGGCCTTCACGCACGGGCAAACCTTTAAAAATAAAGGAATTTCAGCGCGCGCGCGCAGACTCCTGCGTGCATGCGTTCGACCTCTGAACCCCTTGGTTCAGAGGAAAGGAAATGCCGGTTTTCCGCGCATGCTGAAAACCGGCAATTCCATCGGGCCCACGCGTGAGTACCCCATCCATACTCACGCGGTGGGACCCGAATTACTGGGCCAATGGAATTAAAATCTCGAAAAATTCTTTATAAAATTCTGCACTTAGTCCATCGGACCCTGGGCTTTTCCCCCCCTTCATTCCACTTATTGCTACTTTTATTTCCGCTAATCCTACTTCTTTGTCACACATGCTTCCCTCATCCTCCTTTAAACCCTCTTCAATAAAAGCAGTAACCTTCTCCATCGCCAAATTGGAAATGTCTTCTTTTGTATATAACTCTTGATAAAAGCTGCTAGCCACCTGTAAAATCTCCCCACTTTCATGAATGATCTTCTCCCCAACCTTCAACTCTTCAATTAACGATAATCTCTGTCGCAGCTTCTCTTGCTCTAGAAAATATCTAGTGCACCTTTCGCCCTCCAATGCATCTCTAGCCTTTGCACGGAGAATGGCCCCCTTGCATTTTTCAGCTTGCAATAATTCCCACTCTTCCTTTAGCACCCAGAACTTAGTCTCAGCTCCCTTATCCCCTCCGTCAACTGCTTTACAGACATCCGTAAACCTTTTGTTTATATTCTCTTCTCGATGCCGGTTAGCTGCCTCCCTCTTTTTCCCATAACGTACCGAAAAAACTTTTACCTCATATTTGAAATTGTCCCACCAAACTCTTCTTTCTTTCAAGAACAAAGGTTCCTTCCGAGCATTCTTTATTATATTTATAATCCCTTCTTTATAAGCAATTTCTTTCAGGTATTGATTGTTTAAAATCCACACCCCTGAACCGATCTTAACTCTGCTGTTCCTAATTCTAAGAACCAAAGCCGAGTGATCACTAAAAAATACTTTTTTATAATAAATCTCCATCACCTCCAAACTTAACCCTTCCCACATTAACACAAAATCTAGTCGGCTCTGTTTTAAAACATCACCCACCCAACCTGCTCTGGAGAACTCCCTTTTTATGGGGTTCCAGTCCCTCCATAAGTCTCTCAAATTTAAATTTGCCATCATTTTTACAATCACCCTCTGGAGTTATCATCCTTAAAGGCCATCTGGGCTGAAATGTCCATCCGAGATAAAAATACATTAAAATCCCCCACTATACAAGGATTTTCCACCTCTGCCGCTTCAGTGAATAACCCCCGAAAAAACTCGCGATGCTTGCAATGGTCATTCGGTGCATAGATATTAAAGAGATCGCAATTAAATCCCTCCATTTTTACCCTTAGCCGTAAAAATCTCCCCTCAGTGTCCTTGTCCACCAAGACAACGTTCTCTTTTATGGATGGACTCACCAAAACAGCCACCCCTCTACGGTTATTGTTTGCACAACTTGCACTCCCTTCCAAACCTTCTGAACTCTTTCTAGAATATCCTTGGGATAATCTTGCTCCCTGTCAGATACTTCATCTCCCATAGAGAGTCTTCCTGCTATCGCAGTTTCTCCCACTGTGCCGCTCCCTACGACCACATCTCCACCTCTGACCCTTGCACCGTGTTCCCTCATTCCATGGGACAATGGCGCACCTAAATTGTTCCCTTCTGACGTCTCTATCTCGCCGATCCCATCCTGCTGTCCCTTTAAGGCTCCTGCCTCTTGCACCCTCTCCCCGTCCTGCCTCCTCCCGCTCACCAAGATATCCGACTCCCCGCCTCTCCCCGGAGCCCCCACATCCACCACACACCCCGCTCCCGCCTCCTCTCCCCCCGCAGACACCAGACTCCCCAGGGGGAGCCGAACTGCACTAAGGCTCGAGTCTGCACTCGACCCTCGCTGCCTGCTGCTGTCTTTGTTCCCCTCCACAGCACTCGGCGTGTTTTCCACCATCTCCATCCCGTTCTCCGCTCCGCCATCCTCTGCCTCTTCCTGTGCTCCTTTCTCCTTCAGAGTGAGTAACAGTCTTTCCACCTCCTCACGACCACTGACCATCACCTCGAATCCCACATTTGGCTTAGGTCGGCAGGCAAAGCAGCTTCCCTCACCACAGTCCTCATGAACCGCCTGGATAATATCCCAAGCTCGAATCTTCTTATCTTCACACTGCACCACCACCGTGTTTTCTTTACCAAACCTCCTGAGGTCCCGGCCCAAATCTTTGGGCCTTTTTTTTTCCTTTCCCACCACAGTTTCTTCCCTAATTAAATTCCTCTCGGGAACATTGTCCTCTGAGGGGCCCGGTACTCCGGACCCCTTAGCAGCCATCTGGCTGTTTTTGTGGGCCCAAAAGGCCCTAAAACCTGAAAACCAAACCCCAAAACCCACCACCAACTTTTTACAAAACTCCCTCAAACCTGGCTCACTCCTAGCCCCTCCCACCTAGAGAGTGCTACCCACTGAGCCATGGCTCACCTTTTCAGGTGCTGAGAAATCTGCCATACATTTCCAGAATTTCGGTTTTTATCCTACACAAGTTACTTTTATCCTTTCACAGTGATATGGAATATTGCAGGCAGTAATCCATCTTGTCTACAAAAAAAGTCTCACAGACACAGAGTCATGGCAATTTAATAATACCATGTGACAATTCTCAACATTAAATTTGTGATTTTATAATTGAAAAAAGGTTAAAACTGTTGGTCCACCACTTCAACTATTAAAAAGTTATTACGAATGAAAATAGAAATTGTATTTCACAGCTAGATATTTTAAGCATGGTCTGTTACAAAGATAGACAGGCAGCTCAGAAACATACACCAGCAGGAGTTAAATAATTCTGCACAATTTGCATGTGCACATATACATGTAAATTCCACACGTGGATAATCAGACATGTCTATGTCGATATGGTTTAAAAGCAGCAGAATACGAGGCAGAATAGAATCAATTGCATGTGAATTTGCAGGGCTATGAGGAAAGAGCAGGGGAAGTGGGACTACTTAGGGAACTCTTTCAGAAAGCCAGCACAGGCACGATGGGCTGAATGGCCTCCTTCTGTGCTGTATCATTCTAATTTAGAAAACAAGTCAAGGAAAGAGAGAAAAAGAGAGGATTGGACAACAAAAGGACAAGAGATTTGAACAAAATAGTTGCATAGAATTTACGGCACAAAACAGGCCACTCGGCCCATCGTAAAATAACGAGACTATAATGGTTAAACTGGACTAAAACTAAAGAAATTAGTACAATTAAGTGCGACAGCTCTGGTACAATCTAGAAACAGGGCATAGCAGAAGAGACTGAGAGATGCATTAAGTGTCAATTAAACTTTTTCTTTGATTACAAGAAGTTATTTGCGAACTCACCGAGGACCCGGCCCAGAAGGGACAAGAGTTCCTGACGTTGGGGGACTCAGTGAGAGACAGGGCCCCGAAGCTGAGGGACACGATGGAGAACCCCAGTGCGATCTGTAGCAGTCCCAGGGCGAAGAGGGAGCGGCCGTAGAGCGGGCAGGGCAGCGGCTGGCGACTCGGGCTGGTGTGGCTGTTGCTGGAGGAGGAGTGCAGCGCTCCCGGCCACTGCATACAGCGAGCCCGGCAGCGAAGCGGCGGCTCTCCGCCCGGTGCGCTGGCTGCCACTGGGCAGCAAGAAGTGGGCAAGACCACTGGCAGTGACATCCGGCAATAGAAGACAGGCAAGAAAGAAAAAAAGGAGAGAAAGAGAGAAAGGGTTGACTGAGGTCCCAGGGATCAGCACAGTCACACCCCAACACAGAAGGATTGCTGCTTTACTTTGGTAAATCCAACCTCTTACAGTCCCAACAAGCCCAATCCACTCCAAACCATTTGCAAGGAACAGCCTTTTAGGAAATGCATCGCTCTCCCAAGTTGCAACACGTCCCACTTTTCCAACTTTTTTTTTTAACCCTCCCCTTGTTTTCCGAAGTGTCTGACTCGGGAGTAGTTTTAAAATAACTCCAAGCCAGTTTGGGATTGCATTACCAGAACTGGCACCGACTCAAACCAGTCGCTTTCGGAGGAAGCCTTTGAGCCTCAACAGCATTGGGTAAAAAAAATAAAGGAAACTCGCTTGTATTTGAAGCTATTTGTTGCACCAGTTGTTTACCCCACCCCTTCCTCATTAGTTTACACTCACGCTCCAACAAGAGACAGAAAATAAATAGCGCGTGGGGAAAATCGCAAGCATGAGATTTACTTTTACTGGGTTTCAGAAATGGAGCTGGATCAAGATATCTGATCCCGATTCCATTCCTTGTTGAGGTAGAAGAGGTTGTTGGGTGTAAAACAACAACAACCTGCATTTATATAGCGCCTTTAACAATGTCCCAAGGTGCTTCACAGGAGCATTATAAAACAAAATTTGACACCAAGCCACATAAGGAGACATTAGGACAGGTGACCCAAAGCTTGGTCAGAGGTAAGTTTTAAAGAGCGGAGAAGAGAGAGAGGTGGAGGGGTTTAGGGAGGGAATTCCAGAACTTAGGGCCAAGGCAGCTGAAGGCACGGCCGCCAATGGTGGAGCGATTCAAATCGGGGATGCTCAAGAGGGGGTGGTGCAGAGATCTTGGAGGGCTGTGGAGCTGGAGGAGGTTACAGAACTAGGGAGGGGCGAGGCCATGGAGGGTTTTGAACATGAGGATTAGAATTTTAAAATCGAGGTGTTGCTGGACTAGGAGCCAATGTGTAGCTCAGTGAGCACAGAGGTGATGGGTGAACGGCACTTAGGATACGAGCAGCAGAGTTTTGGATGAACTCAAGTTTACAGAGGATAGAACATGGGAGGCCGGCCAGGAGTGCGTTGGAATAGTCAAGTCTAGAGGTAACAAAGGCATGGAGGAGGGTTTCAGCAGTGGATGAGCTGAGGCAGAGGCAGGGGGTGGGCAGGGAGATGGACAATGTTAATGTATACATTTTAGGAGTGATTTTAGCAATTAATGCTGATGAATTCCATACTGTTTTGCATTTAATAATGGGGTAAACATCCCATGGAACCTTTCAAGATAGCAAGACATAGCAGAGGTGCAGAAGATTTAAAATGCCAAAGTGAAGTTTTATTACATTGAATTTTGCAGCACAGAAACAGGCCATTCAGCCCAACAAGTCTAGACCAGTGTTTATGCTCCACCTTATTTCATCTCACTCTATCAACATATCTTTCTATTCCTTTCTCCCTCATGGGTTTATCAAGTTTCTTCTTAAATGCATCTATGCTATTCGCCTCAACTACTCCCGCTGGGAGCGAGTTCCACATTCTCACCACTCTGAGTAAAAATATAATGGCCCAGATTTTGCAGTAATGGAGCATCTCATGGCATCTGCCGTTAGTTAGACTTGCCCTTGCACGTTTAGGTTTTTAAATTTTATGCGGGCAAGTTGCTGGAAGTGCGAGCTGATAACGTCCCACCGAGGGAAACAGGGCATCTGGGGCCTGAGTGAACAGGACAAGCAACAGGGTATCTCCTTAACCAATCAGATTGAAGGATTGAGAAATAAACAGCGCACGGACTGAGAAGGAGGGTGAAAATTAGGGCTGGATTTTGCCAATGGGGAGCTTTTGGAGGCGGGACTCCCAGTTGTCGGGTTTCAGTCCCGCCTCCATCAACTTCTGGCCAACCCACGCTATTTTCCCTTGATTGACCTTGTTAAGCCCGCCCAGTGGGTTTAGTAGGCCAATTAAGGGAAAGCCGGTTACAGAGAACGTCAGCGTATGACGTTTCATTTGTCAAAAAATTTTGACAGATGTATTGTCATCGTTTGACAGCTCTGTAAAGCTGTCAAACACTGAAATTCTCTGTTGTTTGATGAGTTCTTGCCCCCAAATTCTGCCACTTTCCCAGCAGTCCCGTCTCCAAATCCACCTCCCCAGGGCTGGCAAAATCCAGCCCTTAGAGTGGGTGAATTCAATGTCAAATCAGGTACAGAAAAAGAAAGAGAGGGAAAGAAAGATTGGATTGAGAGAGAAAGATTGGATTGAGAGAGAAAAAAAAGACAAAGAAAAAATTAAAATGTCTAAAAATTTAAATTTGACATTTAAAAAATCTCCAGCAATTAAAACCTGAAGGAATGAGACGCCACATTTGTAAGAGTTAATTTTCAGTGTCAGAGAGGTTGATTGGCACTTAGCACATCATTAAAAGACTTAACTTTGTGGCGAGTTTAGTCCGTATCTACCGCACAAGTACAGTAACTTTGCGCCATTCAATGTATGTCAATGGTGAGCCAGACAGCGAGATGCCGTTTTCGCGAAGCTAACGGTGGTGGGGCGAAACTCAGACAGCACCTTTTGAATATTTGAGTTTAAGCTTGCGTCTGCCCCCCTTGCCTGACGTTGCTGTACCATTTACCCATAAATAACGGCGAGCGCCATTAGCCTCCCCCTTATTTTGACAGCAAAATCTGGCCCATTAATGTAATATATAATCTATGAATGTCATTTGTCTGAACACTCAAGATGGGGTAGGTTCCTTCAAACACAATCCTGCTTGGGGTGCTCTACATAATGTATACAGGTGTCATTGATAAGGGCGATTTTTATTCTGTATTGGTTGGCAGTGGTAAACTCTCAGTTGAACCTCATGATTTGAATTTGGGTGAAATTAGATTTTTTAGTTCCGATGAAGAGCCAAAACCGAAAACTTAACCTATCTTTTCCTCTTTCAGATGTTGTCTGAACTCTTGTATATTTCTAGCATTCTCTGTTTTTAGTTCAAATTTTAATACACTGTTCCATCCCCGGTGTGCTATAAAATTCTAACACTGTACATGTGTACAAGTACAGAAATAAAGCATAGTTTACAAATCAGAAAGATAAAGAACTTGGATTTCTATAGCACCTTTCATGACCTCAGGACACTTTACAGCCAATGAAGTACTCACGAGGTGTAGTCACTGTTGCAATGTAGGAAATACGGCAGCTAATTTGCACACAGCAAAGTCTCACAAACAGGAATGTGATAATGACCAGATAATCTGCTAGTGTTGCTGATTGAGGGATAAATATTGGCCCAGGACACCGGTGAGAACTCACCCTGCTCTTCTTCGAAATAATGCAGTGGGATCTTTTACATCCACCTGCAAGGGCAGATGTGGCCTTGGTTTAACATCTCATCCGAAAGGCCATAGGAATAATAAACCAAAAACTGGGCAAGAATCATCAAACTATGCTGACTGGGTATAATCCACAATTCAAATCTAAACCTCACACCATCTCTCCTGCCAGTTGTGTCATGTTTTAGTGACTACTAAACCCTCAATGTAATGTTATTGCTGGGAAATGGAACATCTTTCCATTCTGGGCCCCTAGCGTTAGCATCAAACAATGCCAGGTCGGGCATAGCACACTTACGATTTAGAATAAAGCCCCAACTATTCGCACTACGCCCCAACCTCGTATTTGTACCAGTTATGGCCAAATGAAAGACAATTTTTGACCTGTGTGCAGCTACCCATTAGGAACTGGGTTGAAATTGGAATTGAAATGCAGGCTCCTTACAACCAAGATGTGATCCTCAATGACTCGCTTAACATACCAGTTCAGTTCAGTTCAGTTCAAATGCTTTATTGGCATGAAAGTTTACAGAGAACCATATTGCCAAAGCTTACATAGCAAAAAGGTACAGTTTTCCAACATTCTGTAGGTGTCAATCGATTTGACATTTGTTGGGTATATACAATATTACTTTTAAACAATATTAATTTTAAACAGTCTTTCTACTTCATTTGGTATGTTCAATATTAATTTTAAACAGTCTTACTTTTAAACAGTCCTCAGGTTGTGACATGTTGTTACATATTTAGCCCCAAGGTATGGTCTGTCTCCTTCTCCTAGGACTAATCTCAATTTTGACAGATCATCCAGTTCCTTGAAATCTGGGGTTGTTTGGCTTAGCTTGTTGAATAATATGTTTCTTGATGTGTTGAATTTTTCGCATTTTAGGAGGAAATGCATTTCTGTTTCAACCTCGCCAGCCAGACATTGATCGCATATTCTATTCTCTCTAGGCTGCCAGGATTTCTTGTATCTGCCTTTTTCAATTTCCAGTTGGTGGTCGCTTAGTCTGTACCTGGTGAGGGTCTGTCTCTGTTTTGTGTCTCTGATGGTCGTGAGGTAGTCTGCCAGTTTATATTCTCTTTTTAGGGCCCGGTAACATTCTAATCTGCTTTGGCTTTCGGTTATTTTGTTCCAATGTTCCAGGTAGGTTTCTTTGCATTTTTTAATGATTTGGTTCACTCGGATTGGTGTTTGGACGGCTGTGTTGGTCTGGGGCTGGTCAGGGTCCGGCTGAGTACTTAGTTTCAGTAGCAGCTGACTCAGGGGACTCTTTTCTGGGTTTAGCTCTTGGGTCTGAAAGGCTTTGAAATGAAGGGTGTCTGGGGAGCTAGATTTGAGGTGATTTAGGAAGTTTAGTGCTCGTTTTTGGATGTTTATCAGTGGGTATCTGCCTAGTTCGGCTCTGCATGCATTTGTTGGCGTTTTTCTTTGGGTGCGAAGGATGCTTCGGCAGAATTCTGCATGTAGGGCTTCTATTGTGTGTTTTTCCCATTTAGTGTAGCTTTGGTGATTTAGCGGGCCCCATACTTCACTACCGTACAGTGCAATGGGCAGGATTATGCTGTCTTCCATCACTACGTCGATGAAGAATCCAATCAACTCCTGTACCCTGACTTTCACCTCACCTTTAACTCTCCATCTTACCAGTTGTCTCCATGTTGCTATTTCTCAGTTTCTCCTTTTTTGCCTTTCTCTCACCTCTATCCTAACTCTTTTTGCTTCTTTCTCTGTCCAATGTCTTTTTTTGCTTACCTTTCAGGTCTGAGATATTGGGTGACATGGCATGGCAGGGAATAGATTCAGCTGTCTGTATTTTCTGTGGCAATTGAGGGGAGAAAATGTGGCCCTCAATGACTATTAACATCCCATCCTCTCATTACTCATGCTTCACCCCCACCCCTATCCCTTTCCAGTACTTTCTCCCCTTTCCATCACTACGTCGATGAAGAATCCAATCAACTCCTGTACCCTGACTTTCACCTCACCTTTAACTCTCCATCCACTTCCCCCACCCCTGCAAGGATGGGTGGCGAGTCCAGAGGCTTCCTCACCCTCAACCTAATTCCTTCTTATCCTTCCGTCCTATTTACTTTCCTCAAAACTGGGTTTGTTTTCAAAATTGAACCCGCTTGTTTTCTTTAAAAAAATCCAATTAAAATGAGAAAAGGCACTCTGTTCTCTGTCTGTCCCACAGGTGTTAGAAAATATTATTGTTCCAATTGCTAAGTGTGAAAAAAACACTGGAGATAAATTGGAAGCTGTCGGGTTACAATTCAACTTTAAAAAAAATTAACATTAGCATAAGGAAAGATCTTTTTCAGTTTAATACACTTCCTGAAGTTTATAGAACGGAAGCTACAACAGATATGTAATCAGTAGTCATCTTTTCCTCTCTCTGAGCTATAAAATTTACCTTAATAAACCTTTTGAGATTTGTCCTCTAGCTCTTCCAAGTAATTTTGAAAAACTGATCATAAATTGCTAAAGGCTAAAGAAAAATATTCCATCAGATTGAATATTACTGAAATCCTGGAAAGGCATATGCTCAGCATACGCAAGCCAAATTCAACTACCGGCATCATAGCTCTGGGCAAAAAATGTCAAATCCAAGCTCAGACCGTTGGGAGAGACAGAGGTCTTGGAAGTAAAAACTTTAGTGAAGGCATTAAAAACACAAAAATTCGATGAATAAATTTACCTATGTCCTATGTTGTATTGACCAAAACTGCATTGATTAATCCCATTTGACAAAAGCAATATAAAACAATGGATGCCATCATAAACAACTTAGTTTTTGGAAAAGCAAAACTTTGCTTCCAAACAGGCCAATCCGAAGATTGGAATTGACACCATAATGGAGTCCAACATGCGAGTGTAAGAGGCAAGGCTGAAGTGTTTGCAAGCATCTCCAGCTAGAAGTTTCAAGTTGACAATCCTAATAGTCTTTCTCCCGCAGGCCCCCTCCCACCACAGTTGCCAGAGTCCAGCCAATTCAGTTCACTCTACAAGACATTAACAGCTTGGTGCACTAAACAGAGGAAAGACTATCACTTCGACTACCTGCCAGTTGTAGTGCAGAAAATCTGTCCACCAGAACTAGCTGCTCCCCTAGGCAAGTACAGCTAGGATACTGGCATCAGCTGAACAATATGGAAGGTTGCCCAGGTAAGTCCTATCCGCAAAACTCCAAGCCAATTACCTCCTCCCAAGCAGCTGTGAAACAATGAAAGGACTAATTAATAGCGCCAATGACCTGCTCACCAACACTCAAGTTTGGGCTATGCCAGAACCACTCATCTACAAATCTCATCAAAGCCTTGATCCACACATGGAAGCAAGAGACGAGAAATAGCTGCACTCAATTGCCAAGGGCATGTTCTGACCAAGTATGGCACCAAGGAGCATTAGCAAAACAGCGGTCAATGGGCAACAAAAGGAAAACCCTCCAGTGTCTCGACATAAAGGAATATGGCTGCAGTTGCTGGAGGCCAATCATCACAGACCCAGGCTGTCACTGCCAGAGTTTCTTAGGGAAGTCTCCTTGGCTGAAATACTGTCAGCTGCTTCATCAATGACCTGTCCTCCATCGTGAGGCAGCTTGCTGAAACATTCCAGTATCCAGTTCCACTCACAATTCCTCCTGGGCACTCTAATAAGCAACTCACCTCTTGACCCCTCAAAGCCCTCACCACGACCTACAGGACGCAAGCCAGGAGTGTGATGGAATACTCGCCACGCGCCTACAACGGAAGTGCGGTAAAGGTTTCAGCAACAGTGGGATGCTGTTATGGAGGTGCACGCAAGCAATCTTCGACAGGCCATGGGGTTTGAAACTTAGCTCAAGATTAAACAGGAAGATTCATCAGGCTGAATCTGACTATGCACGATGAATGAGTAGCTGGGGAGGGGGAAATGGATGGCAGTGGCAGAGAGTAAAAATCAGCATAGCTGCAGAGAACATTGTTAAAGGGAAATGTGCAGATGAAGAGTGGAAGGGGAGCAATGGGGGGAGTCCTTGAGGTGACAGTGCAGGGGCAGAAGAAGCCACTGCAGGTGATGTGGTGGCTACTTTGGGACAGGCAAGAATGGAAGCAAGCAAGGGAATGAACCAGGATGGACCACAAAGGAGAGGCAGTGGAAAAGGGTAGTGGCTAATTCTAGACTGCAGAAAGAAAAGGAACCATACTAGCTGTAGGACAATAGATGGCAGAAAGTTACAAGAGAGCAATTCAACAGAAAAAAAATCTAATTTGTACATCAAATGGAGTGAAACTCAAGAACCCAATATCAAATTACTCATATATAGTTGGCTGTGAACTTAAAAATACACCGAATTCAATTTTTTCCAAATTGAATGTAGAAAGAGCATGGCATTTGAAATAGTGCAGATAATGTCATGTGATAGGTACTATAGCATTCCAATGTTTCTGAGCTGCAATTACCAGGGATCAAGCATTCAGTAATCATCAGCTTTTTAAGTACATCACAATCACTCTTAAATGGCTCCTTGATGTGGAGTGCAGTATTTCTCCCCTCGCCTCTCACTTCCATGTCTGGATCAAGGCTTTGATGAGATCTGCAGCTGAGTGGTCCTGGCACAGTCCAAACAGTGTTGGTGAGCAGGTTATTGGTGAGTTGATGTAGCTTAATGTTACTATTGAGGAGTCCTTTCATCATTTCACAGCTACTTGAGGAGAGGCCAATAGGGAGGTAATTTGCTGGGTTGGACTTATTCTTAAGCAACTTAATATATCTATTAAAACATGTATGTACCCTAACTGTGACAAGTAGATGATTCTATTTTTTCCTGAAAAGTGTATAATGTGCAATATTTACATAAATCCACTGTATAACTCTATAAGCAGGGAGGTCACTATCTGCTGAACCATACAAGTGGCACAATGTGTTTTATGATCACTATTTCTTACACAAATCCCCCATTTCAGCCAGATGGCCAATAGAAATCAAGTCCTCCCCATTTCCCATCTGACAGGGAAAACAAGTCAACCTGCTTCTCTGTTGCTCCATAACCAGGCACCATGAGGTGCTGAGGGAGGTGGAGAGAGATTTAGGAGGAGTGCCAATTCAATAAATCAGTTTGATTGCACAGAACTTTGACATTCAACAGCTCTGCAACAAAACCTCATTTTGAACCAGAAATTGAGTGATAACTGCACATAAGTTGGGGAAGAATATTTTTATTTAGTAAGAGGAGTTAACTTGGGGGAGTCTAAGAGGGCAGTTTGAAATTAACTGCACTCCCAAATTAAGCATATTTTACAAAACACCCAATTCACAAATCTGATCCAGCTCCTAGCATTTTAATAACTGATATTCCCAATGAATCACTCAAGATGTGAAAATTGGCTGCCGCATTTCCTACATTACAACAGTGACTACACTTCAAAAGTACTTCATTGACTGTGAAGTGCTTTGGGATGTCCTGAGGATGTGAAAGGTGCTATAGAAATGCAAGCATTTCTTTTACATTCCAAGGTAAATTTTTAACAGGCAAGAGGTGAAGAAATGCATTGAATTCTCCAAAACCAGGAATTTTTTTTAAGCTTCATTTGCATCACACGGCCTTGGTAATTAAAACAATAACAATAGTGGCACTTAAATACAATTTATTTTATTTCATCAATTTAAAACCAACTCCGTTGCAATAGGTTAGAAAAAAAAAACAATTCTGTGTGCAAGACATCTCTTACAAATGCAATACAAAATTAGACATTTCTTCTCTGGTCCCTACAAGAACTTTATACTATAATGGCTTATCAGTTAGTAAAATAAATCAACTCAAAGCAAACCAAAATCCAGTGTCGTTACCTTCACCAATTACATCTTTTTCCAAAAGCAAGTTTGTGTTTTGTTCAAAAAAAAAAGGGTGGGGGGGAAAAGGCACTTTTGTGTTGCTGTTCAGAACTCTAATAGTTATATAGTGTGTCCGGTCAATTCTTATTTTACTGTAATTTGTTCTTTATCTTGAATTGTAAAATAAAAAAACTTCAACCAAATGTAAAAATAGTAAAGGCAGTTAGAATAGCATTTGTAAAGTATAAAAGTATGTTATTCCACAGTCCTACCAAAATAAAAACTGCTGCCGCAAATACATAGCCAGTCAATCAGCAACTGAAGATTCAGGCGCTAATGGACCTGCTGTCCATTTCCAGCATTTAAAAAAAAATCTGGATTATAAAATATTCCATTCTACAATTCAGTGTCCCTGTATTTGGTTGGTTGAGATCCATGTTGGGCATAGTAACCGCGCTTCGAATGGTCAGCTAGTTGTCTGCGATACTGCTCCTCCTCGTCATCCTCAGCACTATAACCAGCTCCACTGGGGCCACGATAGGATTGTGGTGGAGGTTTCTGGGGCTCGGGAACCCTAGATTTTAAAGAAAGGAAAAATATTACAGTAGTGTGTTAAAATGATTGAACGGAGGAACAGAGTTGCATTTCTATAGCACCTTTCACGATCTCAGGACGTCCCAAAGCGCTTTACAGCCAATGAAGTACTTTGGAAGTATAGTAACTGTTGTAATGTAGGCAACGCGGCAGCCAATTTGAACACAGCAAGGTCCCACAAACAGCAATGTGATAACGATCAGATAACCTGTTTGTGATGTTGATTGCGGGAAAAATATTAGCCAGGACACCAGGGATAACTCCCCTGCTCCAATTCGAAATAGTGCCATGGGATCTTTTACGTCCACCTGAGAGAGCAGACAGGGCCTCAGTTTAACATCTCATCTGAAATATGTCGCTTATTTGGAATTAATTTTGTTGCACCAAAAAATCCATAATCTAACAAATTAAAAATGTTCTAACGCCATTTATTTCTGGTGTGATTTTGCTCTCGTCACCACCCGCCCCCGCTCCCCCCCACCCTTGCCGTTATAGGCCCGCCCAATTTTTGCTCCAACATTACAACAGTGACTACGCAAGTACTTCCATTGGCTGTAAAGCTGTATGGTCATCAAACATTCAAGGTCCACAAAAAACTCTCAATTAAAAGGAGCAACAACCCATATAGATTGCACACCTCTTAGAGGCTGAATTTTGATTTGAAAACAAAGAGTGTGAATGATTATTATGCGCGTGGTCCATTTGTGTTTCCGAGCTAGAGAAAGGATAGCAGAGTTTGGTGATTGGAATTTTAAGAAAAAAAGTTGTTTTTAAAAAAAGATTATTTTAGAACAGCTCGAGATTTCATTTAGAAAAATGTCCAGGATTAAATAGTACAGGTTAAGGCATCTGCGGCAGATGTTGTCACTGTTGAACGGTAATCCTGAGGTCGTGAAAGGCGCTATATAAATGCAAGTTCGTTCTTTCATTCAAAAGTGTTCCATCTGCTCTCTCTTCCCAGGCCTATGCAAGCCCATGACCAGCCACTAGGGGGAAATATGAAAACCCCTCTGACTGACTGATGTACGAACATACGAATTAACATAGAAGATAGGAGCAGGAGTAGGCAGTTCGGCCCCTCGAGCCTGCTCCGCCATTCAATGAGATCATGGCTGATCATCCAAATTCAGTACCCTGTTCCTGCCTTTTCTCCATATCCCTTGATCCCTTTAGCCTTAAGAAATATATCTAACTCCTTCTTGAATATATTTAATGAATTGGCCTCTACTGCCTTCTGTTAGGAGCAGGAGTAGGCCACTCGGCCCATTCAATAAGATCAGGGCTGATCTGATTACCTCAAATTCTTGCCTACCCGTGATAACCTTTCACCCCCTTGCTTATCAAGAATCTATCTACCTCTGCCTTAAAAATATTCAAAGACTCTGCTTCCACCGCCCTCCGAGGAAGAGAGTTCCAAAGACTCACGACCCTGAGAAAAAAATTCTCATCTGCCTTAAATGGGTGACCCCTTAGACAGACAGAGCGAGCGAGAGAAACAGCCACGCCACCACACAAGAGCCTGCATCAGCCAATACAGAACATTGCTTGCCTTGGAGAGGCCTTTTGCCACATCCAGCCCTTCCCACCCGAGTGGATAGCAGAACATGCAAAACTTAAGAAATAGGAGCAGGAGTAGGCTATTTGGCCCCTCGAGCCTGCTCCGCCATTCAATAAGATCATGGCTGATCTGATCTTGGCCTCAACTCCACTTCTCTGCCCGCTCCCTATAGCCCTCGACTCACTTATCATTCATAAATCTCTCTATCTCCACCTTAAATATATTCAATGACTCCGCCTCCACAGCTCTCTGGGGAAGAGAATTCCACAGATTCACGACCCTCAGGGAAGCAATTCCTTCTCATCTCCGTTTTAAATGGGCGACCCCTTATTCTGAGGTGTGGAGATGCCGGTGTTGGACTGGGGTGGACAAATGTAAGAAGTCACACAACACCAGGTTATAATCCAACAGTTTTATTTGAAATCACAAGCTTTCGGAGCGCTGCTCCTTCACCAGATGAAGGAGCAGCGCTCCGAAAGTTTGTGATTTCAAATAAAACTGTTGGGATTATAACCTGGTGTTGCGCGACTTCTTACCCTTATTCTGAAACGATTCCCCCACAAGGGGAAACATCCTCTCTGCATCTACCCTGTCAAGCCCCCTCAGCATCTTATATGTTTCAATAAGATCACCTCTCATTCTTCTAAACTCCAATGAGTATAGGCCCAACCTGCTCAACCTTTCTTCATAAGACAACCCCTTCATCTCAGGAATCAACCAAGTGAACCTTCTCTGAACTGCCTCCAATGCAAGTATATCCCTCCTTAAATATGGAGACCAAAACTGTACGCAGTACTCCAGGTGTGGTCTTACCAATACAGTTGTAGCAGGACTTCCCTACTTTTATACTCCTTCCCCTTGCAATAAAGGCCAACATTCTATTTGCCTTCCTAATTACTTGCTGTACCTACATGCTAACTTTGTGTTTCATGTACAAGGACCCCCAGATCACTCTGTACTGCAGCATTTTGTAATCTCTCAAATAATAATTTGCTTTTTTATTTTTCCTACCAAAGTGGATAACCTCACATTTTCCCACATTATACTCCATCTGCCAAATTTTTGCCCACTCACTTAACCTATCTATATCCCTTTGCAGATTCTGTGTCCTCCTCACAACTTGCTTTCCCACCTATCTTTGTATCAGCAGCAAATTTGGCTACATTACACTTGGTCCCTTCATCCAAGTCATTAATATAGATTGTAAATAGTTGAGGCCCCAGCACGGATCCCTGCGGCACCCCACTAGTTAGTTTGCCAAACAGAAAATGACCCATTTATCTTGACTCTCTGTTTTCTGTTAGTTAGCCAATCCTCTATCCATGCTAATATATTACCTCCAACCCCGTAAGCTCTTATCTTGTGCAGTAACCTTTTATGTGGCACCTTATCGAATGCCTTTTGGAAATCCAAATACACGACATCTACTGGTTCCCCTTTATCCACCCTGCTTGTTACAGCCTCAAAGAACTCCAGCAAATTTGTCAAACATGATTTCCCTTTCATAAAACAATGCTGACTCTGCTTGACTACATTATGATTTTCTAAATGCCCTGCTACTACTTCCTTAATAATAGACTCCAGCATTTTCCCAATGACAGATGTTAGGCTAACTGGTCTATAGTTTCCAGCTTTCGGTCTCCCTCCTTTCTTAAATAGGGGCGTTACATTTGTGGTTTTCCAATCCGCTGGGACCTCTCCAGAATCCCAGGATTTTTGGTAGATTGCAACCAATGCATCCACTATCTCTGCAGCCACTTCTTTTAAGACCCTAGGATGCAGGCCATCAGGTCCAGGGGACTTGTCCACCTTTAGTCCCATTATTTTACCGAGTACTTTTTCTCTAGTTTTAAGTTCCCCCCCTTCCTATAGCCCCTTGATTATCCATTATTGGGATGCTTTTAGTGTCTTCTACCGTGAAGACCAATATAAAATGTGTTCAAAGTCTCTGCCATTTCCCTGTTTCCCATAATAATTCGCCAGTCTCATCCTCTAAGGGACCAACGTTTACTTTAGCTACTCTCTTCCTTTTTATATACCTGTAGAAGCTCTTACTGTCTGTTTTTATATTTCTTGCTAATTTACTCTCTCAATCTATCTTCTCTCATTTTTTAGTCATCCTTTGCTGGTTTTGAAAAAATTTCCCAATCGTCTGGCCTACCATTAATCTTTGCAACATTGTATGCCTTAGTTTTCAATTTGATACGCTCCTTAACTTCCTTAGTTAGCCACAGATGGTTCATCCTTCTCTTAAGAGTCTTTCCTTCTCACTGGAATATATCTTTGCTGAGAGTTATAAAACATCTCCTTAAATGTCTGCCACTGCTTATCTATCGTCTTACCCTTTAATCTATTTTCCCAGTCAACTTTAGCCAACTCTGCCTTCATACCTTTGTAATTGCCTTTATTTAATTTCAGGACACTAGTTTGAGACCCAACTTTCTCACCCTCAAATTGAATTTGAAATTCTATCATGCTATGATCACTCTTTCCTAGAGGATCCTTTACTGTGAGATCATTAATTAATCCTGTCTCATTACACAGTACCAGATCTAAGGTAGCCTGCTCCCTGATTGGTGGTTCCACAATGTATTGTTCTAAGAAACCATCCCGAATACACCATGAACTCTTCCTCAAGGCTACCTTGGCCAATTTGATTTGTCCAATCAATATGAAGATTAAAATCGCCCATGATTATTGCAGTACCTTTCTTACATGCCTCCATTATTTCTTGATTTATGCTCTGTCCTACAGTGTAGCCACTGTTAGGGGGATATAGACTACGCCCACCACCGACTTCCTTCCCTTATTATTTCTCATCTCCAACCAAACTGATTCTACATCTTGATCTTCTGAGCCAATATCGTTTCTCACTACTGCACTGATCTCATCCTTTATTAACAGAGCTACCCACCTCCTTTTCCTTTCTGCCTATCCTTCCAAAATGTCAAATACCCCGAATATTCAGTTCCCCGCCTTGGCCACCTTGCAACCACGTATCTGTAATGGCCATCAGATCATACCCATTTACTTCTATTTGTGCCGACAGCTCATCTATTTTGTTACAAATGCTGCGTGCATTCAGATAAACGAGACAGGTTAAAAAAAAAATCATACCAACATATAACCAAAACAGTAGAATACAAGACAGAGGAAGTTATGATCAAACTCTGGCCACACCACATCGCGAGTACTGTGTCCAGTTTTGGCCACCAAAACACAAGGAACACATAGGAACAGGAGTAGGCCATTCACCTCCTCGGGTGTGTTCCACCATTCATTTAGATCATGGCTGATCTGTACCTCACCTTTGAACCATATCCCTGGATACCCTGACCTAACAGAAATCTATCGATCTCAGTCCTGAAAGCTCCAATTGACCCCCAGCATCCACAGCCTTCTGGGGGAGAGCATTCCCGATTTTTACTACCCTTTGTGTGAGGAATTATCTCCTGATCTTGTTCCTGAACGGCCCAGCTTTAATATTAAAATTGTGCCCTCTTGTTCTGAACTCCCCCACCAGAGGAAACAGTTTCTCTACATCTACCCGATTGAATCCTTTTATCATTTTAAACACTGCGATAAGATCACCCCTTTTTGATCGAGGTGCTGCTGATCATTAAAGGATTTGAGAGAGCAGATAGAGAGAAACTGTTTCCTCTGGTGGGGGAGTCTAGAACAAGGGGGCAGAGCCTTAAAATCAGAGCTGGGCCGTTCAGGGATGATGTCAGGAAACACTTCTTCACACAAAGGGCAGTGGAAATTTGGAAAACTCTCCCCTAAAAAGCTGTTGAGGTTGGGGTTCAACTGAAAATTTCAAAACTGAGATTGGTAGATTTTTGTTAGGCAAGGGTATTAAGGGTTATGGAACCAAGGTGGGTTGATGGAAGATACAGATCAGCCATGATCTCATTGAATGACGGAACAGGCTCGAGGGGCTGAATGGCCTCCTCCTAGGTTCCTAGACATGAAGTATTGATTGGTACATCTTCTTACCTTTGGAGTTGGGGCTGTTCAGCTTTAGGTAGTTTTACAGGAACTGCATAGATATCTGGGTTTTTCTGTGCAATTTCCAGCTGTAAACAGGAACAAAGACATCTCGTTAAACTCATCAGACACAGATGTTTGCACCCAATTCACAAAAACCTGTCTAAATTACACCGTTAGATTGAGAGAGATGCAGTAAATTAAATGCACAATTCCTGCTAGATCAACAATAGAAATAAATCTCGACAGGAGGATAGTATTGTACTACAAAAACAAAATGCCTAACTTCTTTCATGACAGGGTTTGTTTATAAGCTGCTTTCCAGGAGATTTTGCTATGGTGCAAAACCCTTCCTATTTTATAGAATCATGCAGCACAGGAGGCCGCCATTTGGCCCATTGTGCCTGTGCTTTGAAAGAGCGATCCAATCAGTCCCACTCGCCTGCTCTTTCCCCCTTAGTCCTGCAAATTTTTCCTTTTCAAGTATATATCTAATTCCATTTTGAAAGTGACTGTTGAATCTGCTTCCACTGCTCTTTCAGGCGGTGCATTCCAGATCACAACAACTCGCTGTGTAACAAAACAAATTCTCATCTCCCTCTGGTTCTTTTGCCAATTACCTTAAATTGATGTCCTCTGATTACCGACCCTCCCACCAGTGGAAAACGTTTCTCCCTACCTATTCAAACAAAATCCCATCATTTTGAACACCTCTATTAAATCTCCTCTTTACCTTCTCTGCTCTAAGGAGAACAATCCCAGCTTCTCCAGTCTCTGCACAGAACTGAAGTCTCTCAACCCTGGTAGCAGTCTAGTAAATCTCCTCTGCACCCACTCCAAGGACATGACATCCTTCCTAAAGTGTGGTGCCCAGAATTGGACAATACTCCAGAGTTTTGTAAAGGTCTAGCATAACTTCCTTGCCTTGCTTTTGTACTCTATGCCTCTATTTGGAAAGCCCAGAATCCCATATGCTTTTTAAATAGCCTTCTCAACTTGTCTTGCCACCGTCAAAGATTTTTGTAGACTCAATCTTAACACAATATTTTTTTTTTTTTAATTATATAAAAGAAATGAGGGCAGATAATCTGAAGTGGATAAATAATAGGAATCCCTTGTTTAAATAACCTCTAGAAAGACGCACTAGCAAGTCATAGCAAAGAACCTGCTCCCAGCAAGTGATCTTGAGTGCAAAACGGGTTGTTGAGTGAGGTCTGCCAAGTTCAACAGTTAGTTTTGTACCCCAAATCCACACATTGAGCTCCCCTGAAGAACCAGCCTGAGCTTAATCAAAATAATTAATCTCCTCTGCTTTTTCTCTGGGCAGCATCCAATTCTAGCTGTGAGGAACAGAGCTATATTTCATTGAAGAGTCACTGTTCCAAACAAGAAAGGATAGAAACTTAGGGGAGAGAGAGACACACACAAAGAGAGAGAGAGAAAGAGAGACACACACACACACACACAGACAGACAGACACACACAGAACAGAGCGAGAGCCAGAGAGAGCGAGAGCCAGAGAGAGCGAGAGCGAGAGCCAGAGCCAGAGAGAGCGAGAGCCAGAGAGAGCGAGAGCCAGAGAGAGCGAGAGCCAGAGCCAGAGCGAGAGCGAGAGCCAGAGAGAGCGAGAGCCAGAGCCAGCGAGAGCGAGAGCCAGAGCCAGCGAGAGCCAGAGCGAGCGAGAGCCAGAGCGAGCGAGAGCCAGAGCGAGCGAGAGCCAGAGCGAGCGAGAGCCAGAGCGAGCGAGAGCCAGAGCGAGCCAGAGAGCGAGCGAGAGCCAGAGAGCGAGCGAGAGCCAGAGAGCGAGCGAGAGCCAGAGAGCGAGCGAGAGCCAGAGAGAGCGCGAGAGCCAGCGATAGCGAGAGCCAGCGAGAGCGAGAGCCAGAGCCAGCGAGAGCGAGAGCCAGAGCCAGAGCGAGAGCCAGAGCGAGCGAGAGCCAGCGCCAGCGAGAGCCAGAGCGAGCGAGAGCCAGAGCCAGAGAGAGCGAGAGCGAGAGCCAGAGAGAGCGAGAGCCAGAGAGAGCGAGAGCCAGAGAGAGCGAGAGCCAGAGAGAGCGAGAGCCAGAGCGAGCGAGAGCCAGCGAGAGCGAGAGCCAGAGCGAGCGAGAGCCAGAGCGAGCGAGAGCCAGAGCGAGCGAGAGCCAGAGCGAGCGACAGCCAGAGCGAGCGAGAGCCAGAGCGAGCGAGAGCCAGAGCGAGAGCCAGCGAGAGCGAGAGCCAGCGAGAGCGAGAGCCAGCGAGAGCGAGAGCCAGCGAGAGCGAGAGCCAGCGCGAGAGCGAGAGCCAGAGCGAGAGCCAGAGCGAGCGAGAGCGAGAGCCAGCGCCAGCGAGAGCCAGAGCCAGAGAGAGCCAGAGCGAGCGAGAGCGAGCGCCAGAGCCAGAGAGAGCG
This sequence comes from Somniosus microcephalus, assembly GCF_052327205.1. Taxonomy (NCBI): domain Eukaryota; kingdom Metazoa; phylum Chordata; class Chondrichthyes; order Squaliformes; family Somniosidae; genus Somniosus; species Somniosus microcephalus. The sequence continues at coordinate 254,613,893 of NC_140987.1, read as the reverse complement.
AGAGCCAGAGAGAGCGAGAGCGAGAGCCAGAGAGAGCGAGAGCCAGAGAGAGCGAGAGCCAGAGAGAGCGAGAGCCAGAGAGAGCGAGAGCGAGAGCCAGAGAGAGCGAGAGCGAGAGCCAGAGAGAGCGAGAGCGAGAGCCAGAGAGAGCGAGAGCGAGAGCCAGAGAGAGCGAGAGCGAGAGCCAGAGAGAGCGAGAGCCAGAGAGAGCGAGAGCGAGAGCCAGAGAGAGCGAGAGCGAGAGCCAGAGCCAGAGAGAGCGAGAGCCAGAGCCAGCGAGAGCCAGAGAGAGCGAGAGCCAGAGAGAGCGAGAGCCAGAGAGAGCGAGAGCCAGAGAGAGCGAGAGCCAGAGAGAGCGAGAGCCAGAGAGAGCGAGAGCCAGAGAGAGCGAGAGCCAGAGAGAGCGAGAGCCAGAGAGAGCGAGAGCCAGAGAGAGCGAGAGCCAGAGAGAGCGAGAGCGAGAGCCAGAGAGAGCGAGAGCGAGAGCGAGAGAGAGCGAGAGCCAGAGAGAGCGAGAGCCAGAGAGAGCGAGAGCCAGAGCCAGTGAGAGCCAGAGCCAGAGCGAGCGAGAGCCAGAGGCGAGAGCCAGAGAGAGCGAGAGCCAGAGCGAGAGCGAGAGCCAGTGAGAGCCAGAGCCAGAGCGAGCGAGAGCCAGAGGCGAGAGCCAGAGAGAGCGAGAGCCAGAGCGAGAGCGAGAGCGAGCCAGCGAGAGCCAGCGAGAACGAGAGCCAGAGCCAGCGAGAGCCAGAGCCAGAGCCAGCGAGAGCGAGAGCCAGAGCCAGCGAGAGCCAGAGCCAGAGCCAGCGAGAGCGAGAGCCAGAGCCAGCGAGAGCCAGAGCCAGCGAGAGCCAGAGTCAGCGAGAGCCAGAGCCAGCGAGAGCCAGAGCCAGAGCCAGAGCCAGCGAGAGCCAGAGCCAGCGAGAGCCAGAGCCAGCGAGAGCCAGAGCCAGCGAGAGCCAGAGCCAGAGCCAGCGAGAGCGAGAGCCAGCGAGAGCGAGAGCCAGAGCCAGCGAGAGCGAGAGCCAGAGAGAGCGAGAGCCAGCGAGAGCGAGAGCCAGCGAGAGCCAGAGCCAGAGCCAGCGAGAGCCAGAGAGCGAGAGCCAGAGCGAGAGCCAGAGCCAGAGCGAGAGCCAGAGCGAGAGCCAGAGCGAGAGCCAGAGCGAGAGCCAGAGAGAGCGAGAGCGAGAGCCAGAGAGAGCGAGAGCGAGAGCCAGAGCCAGAGAGAGCGAGAGCGAGAGCCAGAGAGAGCGAGAGCCAGAGCCAGCGAGAGCGAGAGCCAGAGCCAGAGCGAGAGGCAGAACGAGAGCCAGAGCGAGAGCCAGAGAGCGAGAGCCAGAACAAAAGCGAGCCAGAGCCAGAGAGAGCGAGAGCCAGAGAGAGCGAGAGCCAGAGCGAGAGGCAGAACGAGAGCCAGAGCGAGAGCCAGAACAAAAGCGAGCGAGAGCCAGAGCGAGCGAGAGCCAGAGCGAGCGAGCGAGAGCCAGAGCGAGCGAGAGCCAGAGCGAGCGAGAGCCAGAGCGAGAGCCAGAGCCAGAGCGAGCGAGAGCCAGAGCCAGAGCGAGCGAGAGCCAGAGCCAGAGCGAGCGAGAGCACCAGAGCGAATAAAGGCTGGTTCTTGTTTGACCAATGAGTTACAATGGGGTTAAGCTAGATAACCAATGACAAGGAAAAGTTAAATCAAGCAGTGTTCCTTTCATGCTTTAATGACTTTATCATTAACTGCAAGAGCTCAATGATAAATAGTTTTCAGGTCTCTTGCACATAATGGCCCAGAAATTCGGGTCTCCACAGGTGAGTACGCACGGGGTACTCGCCCGTAGGCCCGATGGAAGTGCCGGTTTCCTGCATTCACTGCGCATGCACAGGAAACCGGCACTTCTGTTCCTCTGAACGAAGAGGTTCAGAGGTCGAACGCGTGCGCGGGGGAGGCTGCGCGTGCGCATCAAACTTACGTTTTTTTTTTAAAAACAGGTTTTTCCGGGAACGTAAGCCTGCAGAATTTAGAAATATAAAAAAGCAGGCGTAAGGCCTGCTTTTTACAAGGTAAGTGGTGAATTAATTAAAATTAAAACATTTTTCCCCACAGGTTTATTATTTTTAAATACTTTAAAGCAAGGTAAGTTTATTTTTAGCCCCATTAAAATATAAAATTATTTTTTTTCAAAAATTTAAATTGTTTAAAATAATTATTTCATGTAATTTATAGTTTATTTAAAAAATGTGATAAAAAAAATGTATTTGAAGGTTTAGTGCTATTTTGGGGCCGTAGTATTTATAAGTCTTGACAGCACTTCCTGTCAGACTTATAAATGGAGCATTCCCTGCTCCGATTGGCTGCCCATGGCCCACGTGATCCCAGGGGACGCATCGAACTAACTGCGCCCCTGGGATACGCAAGCACTTGCGCGCCGGCAGCTGGACCAGGCCCCGGATCGGAATTCCATGGGGGCCCAGAGCTCAACGGCCGGCGCGCAAGGTAAGTGCAGATCGGGGGCTTGCACCCGCGGGAAGCCCCCGACCCGAATTTCTGGGCCATTAGCTGGGTTCTCACATGAGGCATAATTTCAAAGATTTAGTGTTCAACGCCAACACCATTCGCTTATTTACTTGAAATTGCCAATTGAATGACTGAATGGATATTCTAATAATTAAGTAACGCTGGGGTAGATTTTAGTCTTCACCCCCCCCCCACCACACCTCCCCAGGTGGTAATCTGGTGAAGTGGGTCACCAACCTTGATAGAACCCAACTGATTTTTATTCCATTGAAATCAGTGAAATGAAAATCAGGCAGATTCTATAAACAACTTGCATCTATATAGCGTCTTTAATGTAGTAAATCGTCCCAAGGCACTTCACAGGAGAGTTACCGAACAAAATTTGACACCGAGCCACATAAAGGAGATATTAGGACAGGTGTCCAAAAGCTTGGTCAGAGGTAGGTTTTAAGGAGCATCTTAAAAGGAAGAGAGAGAGGCAGAGGGGTTTAGGGAGGGAATTCCAGAGCTTAGGGCCTAGGCAGCTGAAGGCACAGCCGCCAATGGTGGGGCGATGGAAATCGGGGATGCTCAACACAACAGATCATTGCTGCTGAAATTCTGATGGTCGGGGAGTGGGGGGAAGTAAATTTGAATCAGAGAGCATGTTCAAAATACAGAATTGTTTTATGGCATTATCTTACTCTTGCGATCTGTGCTTCCTGCAGTTCTTGTAGCCTCTGTGCTCGAGCTTTGTGATCCAGTTTCTCAAATATTTTCACTTTGCCCAGCACCGACTTCTGCGGACCACCTTCGCCCAATTCTTCTCTCTCGTCCCCTTCCTCATCGCTCGGGGGCTGCGCGGCCGGAGCAGGTGGTTTGACTGCCACCCGAGCCCCATAAGATGGCTTTGAAGCCACGGGAGGGGGCTGTGGCTTGGAGGGGGGAGCCTCCTGACTGCGGGGGTGCTCGCTGCTCCCAGGGCTTGGACTGCTGTAACGTGAATCGTAACCTCGATTGGAATCATGGTACTGCCTTGGAGGCTCTTTCGCGTACGAGTGTACTTCAGCTTTCGGCTTAGTGGGATTAAAAAATATATATAAAATCAGATACAATTGAAAGTCATAAGCCTATTTTAAAATTTCGCAACTTTCATTTCACTTTGAAATTTGCGCACAGCATGGTCCCTCAAACTGCAATAGGATAACAAGGTAATCGGGTTTTAGGTGTTGGCCGAGGGAGAATTATTGGCTAGGACACTGGGGAGAACTCCCCCTGCTCTTCTTCGAATAGTGCCATGATTTCTTTACGTCCACCTGAGAGAGCAGACGGGGCCTCGGTTTAACATCACATCTGAAAGACTGCACCTCTGACAGTGCAGCGCTCCCTCTCAGTACTGCACTGGGAGTGTCAGCCTGGATTTTGTGCTCAAGTCTCTGGAGTGGGGCTTGAACCCACGACCTTCTGACTCCAAGGCGAGAGTGCTACCAGGATGAATGCTCAACGTACATATAACTTTCAGGGAATAGCATTAAAGAGAGAGAGATCTGGGCATTCTAGTGCATAGATCCCTCAGGGTTCATGAGCAATGCTGTGAAGCGATAGCTAGAGTGAACTGGGTGTTGGGGTGCATTCATAAGACAATTGATTATAAAAACAAGGCCAGAATTGGAGGAGCGCAGAGATCTTGGAGGTCTGGAGGATGTTACAGAGATAGGGAGGGGCGAGACCATGGAGGGATTCGAAAAGAAGGGTGAGAATTTTAAAGTTGAGACGTTGCTGGACCAGGAGCCAATGTAGGTCAGTGAGCACAGGAGGGTGATGGGCGCTACTTAAATATCCTTTAAGTGCAACAAAAGCAAGAGCAGATCTTGTACAACGTCAAGTAGTTAATGACTCCCATTACCTTTGGTGGTTCCGGTCTAAAATCTGGCGGGGGGCTGGGGTCTCGGAGTACTTCCCTGCTACCTGCTCTCCTCATCTGTCCTCTTGCTACAGCTGGTTCTGGACTTTGCTTCCGCTGAAAAAAAGGATCATTGATAAAGTACGGTGTTTGTACACAATAGTAGCAATATGAATGCAAATGAGTAGTTCTACAAAACTATTACAATGAAGAGCAGATTAACCTTTATTATTCAAATTAAATAAATTAACAATATGCGGTGGCAATCACAATAGTGTGAACCAATGCAGCCACAACAGTACCACTGTGTACAGCTCCACTCTGTCAAATACACTTTTGTTTTGCAATCTAAAATAAAAATAAATTTATTAACAATAAAAAAGTGTAGAGAAACTTTAGTGCACCAGGTGAGTCCTGCTGCATTACATCTTCGTAGGATAGACGTAGAGAAGATATTTCCCAATTGTGGGGAGTCCAGAACTAGGCTGGGGCTCTTTCCTCTAGAAAAGAGAACACCGAGGGGTGACCCGATGGAGGTTTTTAAAAACTATGGAAAGGTTCAACAGGGTAGGCGTAGAGAAGATGTTCTCACTTGTGGGGGAGACCAAAGCTAGGGGCCATAAATATAAGATAGACTCTAATAAATCCAATAGGGGATTCAGGAGAAACTTCCTTACCCAGAGAGAAGAACTTGCTCAAATGGAGTGGTTGAGGCGAATAGCTTAGATGCATTTAAGGGGAAGCTAGAGAAGTACATGAGGGATAAAGGAATAGAAGGATATGCTGATAGGGTGAGATGAATAGGGGTGGGAGGAGGCTCGTGGGGGGTATAAACACCAGCGTGGACCAGTAGGGCCGAGTGGGTCACTGGTCATGAATTACATAGTACATCGAATTTTACAGCACAGAAACAGGCATTCGGCCCTACTGGTCCATGCCAGTGTTTATACTCCCCACGAGCCTCCTCCCACCCCTCTTCATCAAAATTATGGAAAGGTTCGACAGGGGAGACATATCAAGTAAATGTGTATCACCAACGTCCCCTTTAAGCTGGTCAGCCACGCAGTGGGTCTGGAGCTCATGCACAGGCCGGTTTATCAATTGGAATAACTGCACATACGCGAACATTTGAATAGAGCGTGCAGCCACTTAAAGGGCCACGCACCCATTAAAAAAAATGATGGAACATTGTGCATCACCTTTATCCATGCATTTCACAGAGCAGTTAATTTGTTGAGTTTGAAATAGTGAAGCTATGATTTTCTAATTTTATACACACCTGCCCACTATTCACTCCAAGGAAGAAAAGACTTGCATTTATACAACGCCTTTCAGGACATCCCAAAGGGCTTTACAGTCAATGAAGTACTTTTGAAGTAACAACAGAAAATGCTGGAAAAACTCAGCAGGCCAGGCAACATCCGTGGAGAGAAATTAGAGTCGATGTTTCGGGTCGAACCCTTCTTCAAAACTGGAAAGAAAATGAATTAGATCGAAAGGCAGGGCTGGGGAGGGAACAAAAGAAGTGAATAGACATTAAGGGGTATTCAAAATGAGACAAAAGACAGCTTAGATAGGGTGTGAAGTGTTCTGGCAGAATGAGAGACAGCTGCCATGTGGGAGAGAGAAAAAAAGAGGGGGGGGGGGAAACCCAAAACAAAGGGGTGGGGAAAAAAAGTAAAAATGTAATAGGGGCCGAGGTTATGATCTGAAATTGTTGAACTCGATATTGAGTCCGGAAAGCTGCAAAGTGCCTAATCGGAAGATGAGGTGCTGTTCCTCGACCTCTATTAAATATTTACTTCTTTTTCCACCCCTTTGTTTTGGGTTTCCCCCCCCCTCCTCTTTTTTTTCTCTCTCCCACATGGCAGCTGTCTCTCATTCTGCCAGAACACTTCACACCCTATCTGAGCCGTCTTTTGTCTCTTTACTAGTCCTATCACCATCTCGTCTCGTTTTGAATACCTCTTGATGTCTATTCACTTCTTTTGTTCCCTCCCCAGCCCTGCCTTTCGATCTATTTCATTTCCTTTCCAGTTTTGAAAAAGGGTTAGACTCGAAACGTCGACTCGAATTTCTCTCCACAGATGTTGCCTGGCCTGCTGAGTTTTTCCAGCATTTTCTGTTGTTATTTCGGATTTCCAGCATCTGCAGTATTTTGCTAAAGTACTTTTGAAGTGTAGTCACTGTTGTAATGTAGGGAACGCAGCAGCCAATTTGTGCACAGCAAGCTCCCACAAACAGCAATGTGATAATGACCAGATCATATTTTAGTGATCTTGATTGGAGGGATAAATATTGGCCCAGGACAACGGGGATAACTCCCCTGCTCTTCTTCGAAATATTGTCAAGGGATCTTTTACGTCCACCTGAGAGCAGACAGGGCCTCAATTTAATGTGCGCAGAGATCTCGGAGGGTTGTAGGGCCGGTAGAGAATACAGAGGTAGGGAGGGGTAAGGCCACAGAGGGATTTGATGGTAGAGGCAATCTGGGACCAGATATTTTCAGTTCATGCTACTGTTCAGCCCCAACATGAATGGGGAAAGCTACGAATAGCACTACCCAGCATGTATTTCACTGGGGAAGAGCACCATGACATGACTGAAGGAATTTTTATATCAATATTTGTAGCTCTGCATCCTCTGACAAGCAGTTTTCAATCATGAGATGGAAAAAAAGACTTTGCATTTATATATCACCTTTCAGACACCGCAAAGCGCTTTACAGCCAATTAAGTACTTTTGAAGTGTAGTCACTCTTCTAATGTAGGAAACACGGCAGCCAATTTGCACACAGCAAGCTCCGACAAACAGCAATGTGATAATGACTTGTTCTAGTGATGTTGTTTGAGAAATAAATATGGGCCAGGACACTGCAGAACCTGCTTGCTCTTTCAAAATAGGGTCATGGACTCTTTTACGTCCACTTTAGAGCACAGACAGGGCCCCATTTACTGTCTCACCCGAAAGACGGCATCTCCAACAGTGCAGCACTCCCTCAGTACTGCACTGGAGTGTCAGCCTAGATTTTTGTGCTCAAGTCTCTGGAGTGGAACTTGAACCCACAACCTTCTGACTCAGAGGCGAGAGTGCTACCCACTGAGCCACGGCTCCAACCCCAACAAGTTTCCTAAACCTAATCAATCTATTTTAATGCACTTATATTCATGAAATATTTTCTCAATTTCCCCCCCCACCATATACTGTACACCATTTCACTGTCTCACTAAATCCACTCAACAAGTGAAGGGGGAAAAAAACCCTCTTCAAAACAGATTCACTGCAAACATTCAAAAAGGGAACTGGACAAGCTCCTGTAGGAGACTGATATTGCTATATACAGAAAGGTAGGTGGGATATTGGGTGATGCACCTCATGGTCACTTATCTCTTGGAACTCCATTTTTAATTTCCTTTTGGGGTTATCCCAACATGGCTACTGCTGGGTGGGGAACATTGGGGTCGGGATGTGTTGCCTAGTTTCAACATGGCTGAATGGGACAGATAACATACGGTCATTTCTGTACGTTAGTATAAATACAGGAATAGTTGACGAGTGAAAGATACCAACAGCAGAGATGAGTTGGTTGAGAGGAATAGTGGGAAGCATCCAGGATGCGAAGGATAAAGAATGATACAATAACATGTCTTGGATCAGAAATAACGCTTATACAGAAGGTCCGAGAGAGACGATGGTTTTTGGGGAACATTTCAAGAACGGAAAACCTTCCATGGCACTGCGTACAGAGGGACATGAAGCAAGGAAGCTCTGGATAGACAACGTCAAAGAGTGACTTGTCACAGGAAGGGATACAGGTGACAAGTGACCAGGGTAGTTCAGAACCGACAACAGTGGAGTGAATTCATCCGGTCCCATCATCGCTGCTGAGCTGACAGACGGGGACTTAGTCGTAGTAATTATAAATATACGGTGGACAGAAGGGGCCAGTAGTTCATCCAAAATAAACTTGCACCCATGCAGTCACAAATCATACACCACGTGGCTGGTGCCAACGGATTTACTTAACAATGATTTGTGGTGCATGGCATGTATCCTCTATTTACAGGACAAAAAATCCGCACACACAACATTCCGAGTACGCTACTTTTCTGAAACAACTTGCATTCCATACATGGAACAGATCAGAGGACTGTTAAGTGGACACTTGGCACGATGCAAGGAATTTGGGGCAACATGATAAAAGACTGCATTAGCTAAATAGGCAGGTTTTTTTGGACACTTAAAAAAAGGCAGAAGTAGGAAAGCAAAGTGCTTTTTAGAAATGTTCCAAAGGGTAGAAAAGTAATGGTTGATGTATGAAGGGGTATGATTACAAAGGGGTTCGATAGGGTGGATGTAATGATGAGAAGAGGTTTCCATTTGTGGGAGACACCAAAACTAGGCACCATAAATATAAGATCATCACTAATAAATCCAATAAGGAATTCAGGATACACTTCCTTACTCAGAGAGCGGTTACAATGTGGAACTCGCTACCACATGGAGTGGTTGAGGCAAAAAGGATAGATACATTTCAGGGGAAGCTAGATAAACACACGAGGGAGAAAGGAATAGAAGGATATGCTGATAGGGTGGGATAAAGTAAAGCGAGTGGGAGGAGGCTCACATGGAGCATAAACACCAGCATGGACCTGTTGGGCTGAATGGCTGTAAATCCGAAGTATAATATTATTTAATGTACAGTGCATCCCTTCACATTCACATGTGTGAAGGTTAATGGTTACTGTAAGTACACTTCCAAATTGCATTGCTCTCACCTCTTCTCCCTGCACTGGTTCCGATGACCGAGCAAAAGAAGATACATGGGGCTCGTTGACTGGTTCATCCAGCTCGTTGTCTGTATAGGCTCCCCCCTCGGTATCCGTATCATCATAGTCGCTCATCAGTCGACTGTCGCAGCTGAGGTAGTCAGCTCCCATGGCTGACAGATAGGACATGCGGTCATCGGGCATCTCAAGGTCTTCAATCCCCAGTCCATCAGCCTAAATTAAAAATAGGGCAAGGTAAAGCATTACGCTGAAACAACAACAAAAGTTAACGCGACAAAAAACTATTTCCACCCAGATATTTTAGCAATTTCTATTTCTTCCCCCCACCCAATGGGAATAGAACTACCAGCTGCTCTTTGGGGGGGGGGGGGGGGGGGGGGGGAAGAGAAGATTTACGATCATACTCATACTTCCTCTTAAGAGCATGTGGGATTCCTCCAAGTTCTCACCAGGACTTTCAAAATATCTCAATTTTCTCCAATGGGAGCAAAGTAACCAGTTGGGTGACGTTCTGGGTGGGAAAGGGTTAAAGTACGATCAATTCCTCTTAAGAGCAAGTAGGATTTTCCAAACAAACCGAAAATGTTCATCATAAATTGATCTTTCCATTTTTGCGACTTGGTCTTGAAGTGGTAGTTTAGGAACACTGAAATCCTTTTACTGTGGTTGCGGCATTTCCAAGCTCCAAGTATCAGAGCAATGGGCTAAGAGCCGTCTAAAATCTTGGTTTCCATTCCAGAACACAAGCTGCATGTTCTAACACTGTAGGCAGTTGTAAAGAGTTGTGTGCAAACTCTTTAAAAATCTAAATGACTTGGAAATAGAAACAGTCAAGGATCCCCTTAAATTTTTTTGTGCGCTGTCCCTTTAATTAGCTGCGCGGCCCATTCAAATTTTCATGTATGACAGTTTCTTCCATGTAAAAGCTGGCGGTGAGCGGCCTGTGCGGGACCTCCAGACCGCCGCACAGCTTAGCGGGAATGTTGGAAACCGTATGCATAACCGGAACAAGGGTTAATGCAGCTCAATAGCTCACCAAGCCCTTAACTTCAATGCGCCACTAATTGCCAGTAACTAGAGTAACCTGTAGCGTGTGAAGCAGTTAAACAAAAGCAAACTTGGAGAGGCCATTGGGAAAATCCCAAGCATAGAAACACATACTTTTCAAACTATGAACTAGTAATATATTTTGGGAGTTTAAAAAAATATGAATATGATTAATTAATGAACAGTTAATGGGAAGGGCTACAGGGAAAAAAATGCAAGATCAGCTAAGGTCACTGGAGTGTATGGGGAAATCATGAAACTTGCACTTAATTGAAATGTGGTTTCATCTAAATGGATGGATGGGTAGATGAACAGGTGGTGGGGGGGGGGGGGGGGTGAAAGAAAAATCAACACACAGAACAAAAAACTTACTCTTATCCAATTTTCTCTTAAGAGGAGCAGCCTGTACATCTTCTTAAATGCGGTCATTCTTTTGCAACACAAATGTGTTAGTTACTGACTAGCACAGCTCAAGTTCTTCGATAAATATGATAGAAAGAACCAAGAGACATTTTGGCTGATTAGTTAATGCATTGTTTTATTAGTTAAACATTCCCTTTGATGAAAATGCAGTTGGCACCTGGGAGTTCCGCTCATTACAAGAAAAATATTGACGTGAGCCTTTACTCCAGAGTCCTACGCTGCGTGCATTAGGATTAACTCAATGCGTAATCATTAATATCCAAAAGCCAGATGCATCTAAAATTAGCCTCAATAAAAAAGGTGTTTGAACAAGCTATGCAACGCGCGACTCATGCAATACATACCTTGCTTTCCGAAACCCAAACAGCAGAAGCCTGATGATCTCTTATCAGATCCTTTGCTAATCCATACCAGCCATCGTGAGAGGAATTCAGATCAATTGTCTCTGCAAGGTTAAAGACAAAAATAAGCTCTCTCTCTTGTATAATAATTTGCGGCCATTTAGAAAAGCCAGAAGAAGAAAACTTGGCACTAAGTCAATCCTGGATGCACGAATACACTTGAGAACACACTCACATTTATACTGCAACCCAGCAGCAGCTCTCGGCAAAACTTCAGGCTCGTACAACAGATATTACCTAGAATTTACAGCACAGAAACAGGCCATTCGGCCCAACTGGTCCATGCCGGTGTTTATGCTCCACACAAGCCTCCTTCATTTCACCCCATTGGCATAACAGAGCAAATCTAAATCAAGATTAAACTATTTCTCACCTCCAGCCCTAACCTCTTTTGAAATGCCAGTCTCACCCAAAGTTTTTATTTTCCCCCACACACAATGATGTGGTTAATAACATTCTAATTTAAAATCAAGAGCTTCCGATAAACCTTTAATCCACAAGCGCTCCAAACTATTTTTTTTTAAATATAATTTACTAGGAAAGCTGAAAAAGCTGAAAATATAGTTAAGACTGAAGAGGATCGTGTAGTATAATCAGCACTGAAATATGTAAAGAGGAAGGGGAGTTCTACAGCAAAACTGAGAAGAGCACTTTAATTACAAATACAATCCCACCACAACATCCAGGTCATCATATACCCAATTAATTTAATTGGTCAGCAGTAGTGGTAATGTAGCACAGTTGAACAATCAGTGCTAGCGATTCTTCACAGGGCGAGATCTCATGACAAACATTATGGCCCGGAATTTGCGGTTCCGATGACTGCGAACTTTCAGCTTTTGAAACTAGCTGCAACTTCAGGATTTCTGCATTAGGCTGCGCATGCGCTAAATCCTGAAGTTGCGGTCCGTCATTCACTGCTCCGACACAGGCTGCGTTGTGCCAGGCCAATGATTTTTGCAACATTCCGTGACAATTGTGATGGTGTTAAAATTTTGTGGGTTCAAGTCCCAATCTAGGGACTTGAGCACAAAATCCAGACTGACACTCCAGTGCAGTACTGAGGGAGCGCTGCACTGTCAGAGGAGACGTGACGCACACTCCTCTAATTCTGGCCTCTTGTGCATCCCCGATTTCAATCGCTCCATCATTGGTGGTTGTGCCTCTTCCGCTGCCTAGGCGCTAAGCTCCTCCACCTCGCTGCACTTCTCTCTCCTTAAAACCTACCTCTTTGACCAAGCTTTTTGTCACCTGTCCTCATATCTCCTTTATGTGGCTCGGTGTCAAATTTTGTTTGATAACGGTCCTGCGAAGCACCTTACTATGTTAAAGGCGCTATAGAAATACTTGTTGCTGCTGGTATAAGTTACTGATGAGCGTTAAGAAAAACTTGTTTGAATGTGCCAAGAATGAATCTGTAGAAAGAAAGACTTGAAATTGTAAAGCACCTTTCACGACTTCAGGACATCCCAAAATGCTTTACAGCCAACGAAGTACTTTTTGAAGTATAGTCACTGTTGTAATGTAGGAAAGTGCAGTGAGGTAGAGGTGTTTAGGGAAGGAATTCCTGAGCTTAGGGCCTAGGCAGCGGAAGAGGCACAGCCACCAATAATGGAGCGATTGAAATCGGGGATGCGCAAGAGGCCAGAATTAGAGGAGTGCAGAGATCTCGGAGGGTTGTAGGGCTGGAGGAGGTTACGGAGATAGGGAAGGGCGAGGCCATGGAGTGATTTGAAAACAAGGATGAATTTTTTTTAATTTTTTTTTTATAAATACCTCCATCGACCTGGCTATCTACCAATTAATATTTCTGATGAAACCAAAACCAAATGCATTTACAACAATTGACTGTACTGGGTCTTTAACGAACACAAAAGATTTAGAGAGAGATGTTGTGTGAGCAGCATTAATTTCTGACCTAGACAGCATGGAGCTTTGGTAACTTCTGCATCTAATCTGTGGTTTCATCAACTACATCCAATGTGGTCCAGCAATGCCTCAATTTTAAAATTCTCATCCTTGTTTTCAAATCCCTCCATGGCCTCGCCCCTCCCTATTTCTGTAACCTCCTCTAGCCCCACAACCAATGTTCCCTGTAAGCTGCACTGTTTTGAGTGGCCTGTTTCTTTTAACGCGTTGTCCTTTAAATTTCTCCGCATGCGCGAAAGCAGATGAGGTGCTTGCGCGGGACCTTGCAGTTGACTGTGCAGCCGCGTGCGCGAGCAGTTTACTGGGAACACTGCCTACAACCCTCTGAGATCACTGCTCCTCCAATTCTGGCCTCCTGCGATCCCAGATTTTCATCGCTCCATCATTGGCGACCGTGCCTTCCACTGCCTAGGCCCCAGGCTCTGGAATTCCCTCCCTAAACCTCTCCACGTCTCGCTCTCCTCTTAAGATGCTCCTTAAAACCCACCTCTTTGACCAAGACCTGTCCCAATATCTCATGTGGCTCAGTGTCAAATTTTGTTTGATAATCGCTCCTATGAAGTGCCTTGGGATATTTTACTATGTTAAAGGCGCTGTATAAATACAAGATTTCGTTGGTGGTTCTTTAGTTGTGCAAGTTCAGAATCCAGTAGGACATTAACTTACAGTTTTGCGTATCTGTATAAACTCAAGTGTAATACATTAGATTCTGCAAATTAATCAGTGTTGATTTAATCTATTACACCACCACTTACCGCTGCTAATGTGCGTTAAGGCTACATCATCTCAGACTCGCCAACCTGCTGGAATTGATGGCCGAAAAAAGTTAGTAGCCACGAGCCCAAAGGGAGCCCATTTACAAGGTGGTGAGCGGGTGTGTGTCTGCACTTTATCAATGCATTGAAGGTGGCAGTACAAAGAACTTACATTTCTATAGTGCATGTTACAACGGTAGGACATTCCAAAGTGCTTTACAGCCAATGAAGTACTTTTGAAGTGTAGTCACTGTTGTAAGGTAGGAAATGTGGCAGCCAATTTGCACACAGCAAGCTCCCACAAACAGCAGTGAAATCAACGACTAGATCACCTGTTTTAGGTGTTGGTCGAGGGATAAACATTGGCCAGAGCACCGGGGAGAGCGCCCTGCTCTTCTTCAAAATGTATGTTTAATTGCTGACCTTTAACGGTGCAAGAGTCCAATTAGCTACAGATAGTGTCATAATTTTACTGATTCCACAGTAAGCAGTGTGTGCTCAAGGAAAAGATTTGCAGGGCTATGGGGAAGAGCAGGAGAGTGGAACCTAATTGGGTAGCTCCTTCAAAAGAGCCGGCACAGGCATGATGGGCTGAATGGCCTCCTTCTGTGTGATTCTTGGCTCCATCAGTAAACAAATGTTTCTCACCTGTAAAAAGATGAGAGCAGCTCTTCCTTAGCTTGACAGCTTGATCATAGAGTTTCTTGGAACTCTTGGTAGATGCTGGGTTCAGTCTCTGTCTCATAGTTTTAACACCTTGCTTGCTGTCTGGGTTAAAGAAGAGGACGATCGGGTACCATTGTGTGTAGTTCAGTAGATCCACAGCCTTTGGCGTTACGTCCAGTAAAGCATGTTTGTCCTGTTTACAAAGGCAGACAACAATAAAACTCAGGACAAACAAAAAAAAGTCTCGGGGGGGGGGGAATAGGAGCGTAGGAAACAGGACATTCAGCCCCTCGAGCCTGTTCTACCATTCAATTAGATCATGGCTGATCTGCATCTTAACTCCTTGGTTCTGTAACCCTTAATAGCCTCACAAAAATCTATCAATCTCAGTTTTGACATTTTCATTTGACCCCCAGCCTCAACAGCTTTTTTTTTTTGGGGGGGGGGGGGGGGGGAGGAAGAGGGGGAAAGAGTTCCAGATTTCCACTACCCTTTGTGTGAAGAAGTGCTTCTCAACATCACCCCTGAATGGCCTAGCTCTAATTTTAAGGTCATGTATGTCCCCTTGTTCTGGACTCCCCCACCAGAGGAAAGAGTTTCTATCTACCCTATCAACTCCTTTAATCATCTTCAACACCTAAAATAGGCCATCCCGTCATCTTCTATATTCAAGGAAATACTAGCTTAGTCTGAGCAATCTTTGACATTAGCACATAGTAACAGTAGGAGGCCATTCAGCCCCTTGAACCTGTTCCACCATTCAATTAGATCATGGCTGATCTGTATCTTAACTCCATCTAGCCACCTTTGTTCAGTAACCTTTAATACCCCTTGCCTAACAAAAATCTATCAATCTCAGTTTTGACATTTCCAATTGACCCCCAGCCGCAACAGCTTTTTGAGGGAGAGTCTCAGATTTCCACTGCCCTTTGTGTGATTAGGACTATTCTTTGCAAAGCGAATGATTAACAGTTTAATTTTGGTGTCTAAAATAACAATCTCAAATGTGAAGTAATGTTATTAAAAAAAAAATCCAAAATCTTGCGGGCGAAGGGGCGCAATTGCGGCAAGATTCCAGCAGGGGGGGCCACGATTTGAGGCAGGACCCATAGCCACTGGGTTTCCACACCTCTCAACTTGGCAGGAGAAATTGCACCCCAGAGGTGGGTAGTGGGGCTGTCAGGTGGGCAACACTTCTTCCACCATCTCTTCTGCCCCCCCAATTACTTTGTACAACCAGATTGGGGGAGGGGTGCATCGTAGCACAGAAGGAGGCCATTCGGCCCATCAGACCTGTGCTGGCTCTTTAAAAGAGCTATCCAGTTAGTCCCACTCCTACTGCTCTTTCCTCATAGCTCCGCAAATTTCTCGTTTTCAAGTATTTATCCAATTCCCCTTTGAAAGTTACTATTGAATCTGCTTCCACCGCCCTTTCAGGCAATGCATTCCAGATCACAATTCGCTGCATAAAAAAATTCTCCCCCCTGGATTTTTGCGAGATTCTAAGAGAAGACACAAGTCTCGATATTGGCCTAAAGCAGGACCTTAATATCTGACAGAAAACAGCCAATGAAAACCATCCCAAACATGCCGGTCAAAATACCCACTCCTTACAACCTAACCCAGTAGTGTCAAAAGAAATAGAAGTCACAGAAAGCTGGAAAGTGCAAGCCTCCCTTCTGCTCAAACTAAGCGCGTTCCCCCCCCCTCCCCGCCCCCGCTTCCCGTCTCCTCACCATGCTACCTCTCTCTCCTCCTCTCTGCCTCTCTCTCCTCCTCTCTGCCTCTCTCTCCTCACCATGCTACCTCTCTCTCCTCCTCTCTGCCTCTCTCTCCTCACCATGCTACCTCTCTCTCCTCCTCTCTCCTCCTCTCTGCCTCTCTCTCCTCACCATGCCACCTCTCTCTCCTCCTCTCTGCCTCTCTCCCCTCACCATGCCACCTCTCTCTCCTCCTCTCTGCCTCTCTCCCCTCACCATGCCACCTCTCTCTCCTCCTCTCTGCCTCTCTCCCCTCACCATGCCACCTCTCTCTCCTCCTCTCTGCCTCTCTCCCCTCACCATGCCACCTCTCTCTCCTCCTCTCTGCCTCTCTCCCCTCACCATGCTACCTCTCTCTCCTCCTCTGCCTCTCTCTCCTCACCATGCCACCTCTCTCTCCTCCTCTCTGCCTCTCTCTCCTCACCATGCCACCTCTCTCTCCTCCTCACCATGCCACCTCTCTCTCCTCCTTTAAGATGCTCCTTAAAACCTACCTCTTTGGCCTGTCCCAATATCTCATGTGGCTCGGTATCAAATGTTATCTGATTACGCTGCTGTGAAGCACCTTGGGGCATTTTACTACATTAAAGGTGATCTATAAATGCAAGTTGCTGCCCAAATAATTATTCTTACCTCTTCAATGATCTGTCTGACCGTGTTCAATCGAACTACACCAGTAGACTTCTCTGCACCTGCATCCCTGGGTTCGGTTTCTAAAATAATTAATTTACAATCGAGTTGTTTTGACTTCTCTATGAACACATCATCAAGACATGCACAGGCTACTGTCAAATACATTGGTGTGAATAATTTACTTACTGGCAGCTTTGTAGCAAGCGGGTAATTCTGTTGCCAGCTTCTCTGTAGCTACATCAGCGATGGGCCCAAAGAGCACCACAGGCCTCCTAAAGCCAGCTAAAATAGAAAACGGATGTAAATGGGTAGTAAGTGCATTGGTAGAGCATCCAGAACTACTTAAAATAGTGCCCCTTGGCAACAATTCTATCACAAATAAAAGTTAATATTCACCACGTACAGAAAGACTTGCATTTCTATAGCGCCTTTCATGACCTCAGGACATCCCGAAGCTCTTTACAGCCAATTAAGTACTTTTGAAGCGTAGGCGGCGATTTCCCCTACCTTGGCGGGTCCCGACCCCGCTGCTGGCTCCAGCCCACTCTGTAGAATGATTTTACGTTGATTGGGCTTGTTAAACCCGCCCCGCGTGTTTGCCAGCCAATTGAAGGAAGCGGGTCTGATGAAGTCATTTGATGACACGTCATCAGCCGGTTTCCTTAAAGGGACCATGCGCAAATTTACTTTTGGACAGTTGTGCTGTCAGTGTTCTACAGCATTGAGGTGCTGCAAACACTGCACAGGGATGCACAACTGCACCCAGGCTCTCCCATGATTCGTCACAGCACACAGGGAGGTTCTCTTCCCTTCCAATGGGCGGAAGAGACCTCCCCACGAGACCAATGCAGCCTGGTTGCACATTGCACAGGAGGACACAAGCAGGGATGTCGTCAGGAGCACCAGGCTGCAGTGGCGCAAACCTTTCAATGATCTCAGTAGATCACGAATCGTTAGTACAAAGCCACACTCAACCTCATCCTGCTGTGCCACTCATCACATCCACATCACTCTGCCTTCCCTACCCCTGCACATGCTTACTTACACCAAACTTACCTTGCACCTCCACCCATCCCCCTCTATCTACATTATCACTTCCCCATCTCACTAGCCACCCCTCACACTTACCCTCATCCTAGTGCAATCATGCCAACTAACAACACACAAGGGTAGGCACTTGTGTGTTTTGGCCAATGTTCATGTAAAGTTTCTGTTCATGTGGTGTCAAACATTGAAAGCTTTATTTTCAACACTTTGTATTCTTGGACAGATCTGTGTGCGCCTTTGGAAGTGGCTTAGTGAATGGTGAGACATAACTGTACCACCTGCAATGGTGAGGAGTGTGAAAGGAATGGCTTGAGTACTGTATGGATGCTTTATGGTGTTGGTGTGGGGTGGTACCAACCTGGCGCATCATGTGGCAGCCAGGGTGTACAGCGTCAAGTGAAGTAAATCTGGCCATGGTGAGGCCATCCCTGGCAGCAATGTGGTCGGATGCTGATGCCCTGTGTAGTATCAGTTGATTGCGGAGAATGTTGGTGCTGATCGTGGTGGGATTCTGAGGACCAAGGTGAGATAGTTTCAAGGGCAACGATGCTGATGTAATCGATGGCAGGTGAACTTGAGATGACAGAAGCGATGTCAGTGGTGAGAGGTTGTTCCAATGAGGTGACACTGAAGAGAGAGTTGCTCCAAACACTTGCAACCTGCATAAAGCTCAATCTGTCTTCCAAATGCAGTAAGCAACAGCTTCTGAGCTTGGAAAGTGAACAGATGTGAAATGGGAGCTTTTATACCACATTTGCAGCCGTTATAAATCCCCAGGGCCTGATAATCTACATCCCAGGGTACTTAAGGAAGTGGCCCTAGAAATAGTAGATGCATTGCTGGTCATCTTCCAGAACTCGATAGACTCTGGAACGGTACCCATGGATTGGAGGGTAGCTAATGTTACCCCACTATTCAAAAAAGATGGTAGAGAAAAGGCGGGGAATTATAGACCGGTAAGCTTGACATCGGTCGTGGGGAAAATGCTAGAGTCCATTATAAAAGATGTAATAGCAGAGCACTTGGAAAGCAGTGACTGGATCGGACAAAGTCAACATGGATTTACAAAAGGTAAATCATGCTCGACTGATCTACTGGAATATTTTGAGGATGTAACTGGTAAAATAGATAAGGGAGAACCAGTGGATGTGGTGTATTTGGACTTTCAGAAGGCTTTCGATAAGGTCCCGCATAAGAGATTAGCGTGCAAAATTAAGGCACATGGGATTGGGGGCAAGGTATTGACTTGGATAGTGAACTGGTTGGCGGACAGAAAGCAAAGAGTTGGAATAAACAGGTCATTTTCCAAGTGGCAGGCAGTGACTAGTGGGGTACCGCAAGTATCGGTCCTAGGACCCCAGCTGTTCACAATATATATTAATGATCTGGATGAGGGAATTGGATGTAATATCTCCAAATTTGCAGACGACAAAGCTGGGTGGGAGGGTATGCTGTGAGGAGGATGTCGTGAAACTCCAGCACGATTTGGACAGGTTGGGTGATTGGGCAGAAACATGGCAAATGCACTATAATGTGGATAAATGTGAGGTTATCCACTTTGGTGGCAAAAACAGGAAGGCAGATTATTATTTGAATGGCAATAGATTGGGAGAAGGGGAAGTGCAAAGAGACCTGGGTGTTCTTGTACACCAGTCGCTGAAGGTAAGCATGCAGGTGCAGCAGGCGGTTAAGAAGGCAAATGGTATGTTGAACCCTCTTGCTACGAAGGCAGAGTACAAGAACAAGGATGTCTTGCTGCAGTTGTACAGGGCCTTGGTGAGACCACACCTTGAGTATTGTGTGCAGTTTTGGTCGCCTTACCTGAGGAAGGACGTTCTTGCCATGGAAGGAGTGCAGCGAAGATTCACCAGGCTGATACCTGGGATGGCAGGAATGACGTATGAGGAGAGATTGTGTCGATTGGGCTTATACTCACTGGAGTTTAGAAGATTGAGAGGGGATCTCATCGAAACCTATAAAATTCTGTCAGGCCTGGACAGACTAGATGCAGGAAGGATGTTTCTGATGGCTGGGGAGTCCAGAACCAGGGGTCATAGTCTAAGGATAAGGGGTAAGCCATTTAGGACTGAAATTTAGGGCAGCACGGTGGCATAGTGGTTAGCACTGTTGCCTCACAGCGCCAGGGACCCGGGTTCGAATCCGGCCTCGGGTGACTGTCTGTGTGGAGTTTGCACATTCTCCCCGTGTTTGCGTGGGTTTCCTCCGGGTGCTCCGGTTTCCTCCCACAGTCCAAAGATGTGCGGGTTAGGTTGATTTGGCTATGATAAATTGACCCTTAGTGTTAGGGGGATTAAATACGTGGGGTTACGGGGATAGGGTGGGATATGTAGGGGTTACGGGGATCGGGTGGGATATGTGTCGGTGCAGGCTCGATGGGCCGAAATGGCCTCTATCTGCACTGTGGGGTTTCTGTGAAATGAGGAGGAATTTCTTCACCCAGAGAGTGGTGAACCTGTGGAATTCTCTGCCACAGAGGGCGGTGGAGGCCAGTTCATTAATATATTCAAGAAAGAGTTGGATATATTTCTTAAGGCTAAAGGGATCAAGGGATATGGGGAGAAGGCAGGGACAGGGTACTGAATTTGGATGATAAGCCATGATCTCATTGAATGGCGGAGCAGGCTCGAAGGGCCGAATGGCCTACTCCTGCTCCTATCTTCTATGTTTCTATGTTTCAAGTAATGAGATGATTCCATGGTCTCCAGACCTGCTTACCTGATGTGATCCCCGACCAGCGAGGACCCTGTGGGCAGTGCGCTACCCACTGAGCCACACCAGTTGGCCCAAACAAGCTGCTCACCAGTGTCCTGACCACCATTTATCCTTCAATCAACATCACTAAAACACATTGCTGTTTGTGGGACCTTGCTGTGTGCAAATTGGCTGTCCCGTTTCCTACATTACAACAGTAACTACACTTCAAAAAAGTACTTAGTTGGCCGTAAAATGCTTTGGGATCTCCCAAGGTTGTGAAAATCGCTATATAAATGCAAGTCTTGCTTTTCTTTCTTTGAATGAAGTACAGGAGGAGGTGCAGAGACTGTGGCCAATGGTGCACACTTAGCATTATATTTTCTGAGGTTGGTATATTTATTTATACTACTTTACTTTTATTCCTCTAAAATTATATTTCTGATTAAAACCAAAATGATCTATTTTTGACCTAAAAAGCACATTATTTGCTCACAGCTTTTTTCTCTAAATCTAATTTGGGTGGGTAGAAAACATAGAAAATCTAATTATTCATCAGAAACAAAAATTCACAAGAAAATATGCAGATCATACAAAAAGTTCTCTTACCTTCCCGAAGAACAACCCTTTCGTACGCTGGGAACTTAGTGCCAACTGGTATGGCCGTGAGGTCCTCGCGACTCTTTCGAAGATTCTTCTTCATTGCTGCCCTCTGACCCCGTGACCGCCAGAAGTCCCCACGGTCGCTTGAAGTCGCTCTCTGGACATTCTGCACATTGGACATCTGCTCAGCTCTGACCGGATATTAGTTTCAGGTAAACAAAAGATATATTATTCGTTCATAAAATTCAGAGACCGCTGTGAAATTCTTAACTGGTATGGTCACCGCCCTTTAATATAAAACAAGATTAACTTGAGGCCAAGAGCAGGGTACCGACCAGAAAGTTGCACCTTCAATATCATAGAAACATTCCCACCTTTTTGCCAGGAATCAATATTTTTAGCTCTGCAAACATTAATAGAACCTCCTGCACTAAAAAGTTTCAAATATTAGCCTTTAAACAGATATAGCGATGGATCAAAGAATCTAAATACTGTATTCAACTTTTATTGTAACCTCTCTCTAACTTCCTCCAGCCCTACAACCCTCCGAGGTCTCTGTGCTCCTCCAGTTCTGGCCTCTTGTGAATCTCCGATTTTAATCACTTCACCTTTGGCGGCCATGCCTTCAACTGCCAAGGCCCCAAGCTCTGGAATTCCCTTCTTAAACCGCTCAGCCTCTCTACCTCCATGAAGACACTCCTGAAAACCCACATCTTTGACCGTCACCTGCCCCAATATCCCCTTATGTGGATTGGTGTCAGATTTTGTCTAATAACACACCTGTGAAGCACCTTGTGGACGACTGCACAATAAAAACAAATACACTAACTCAAGATGTGCAGCATTCAGACAGATCTGTGGTCTTTAAAAAAATGCTACAAGAACCTACTTTAACCTCAAAACTTGCATTTATATAGGGACAAGATACTCAATTCTGAATTGATATTTATATAAAATAGCAAATAATATATTTGTGAATGAGGCTGACCATTGTAAATCTCAAATACTCAACTGTTCTCTAGCTTTTGAGCCCCTCCAAACCTTGTGTCCTGAAGCATAGAAAAAAAGCCACGGGCTGGAGAGTCTAGAACTAAGAGTCAGTCTCAGGATAAGGGGTCAGCCATTTAGGAGTGAGATGAGGAGAAATTTCTTCAGTCAGAG
The DNA here is from genome assembly GCF_052327205.1 of Somniosus microcephalus. Lineage (NCBI taxonomy): Eukaryota > Metazoa > Chordata > Chondrichthyes > Squaliformes > Somniosidae > Somniosus > Somniosus microcephalus. The sequence goes on along the minus strand of NC_140987.1, from coordinate 254,591,587 downwards.
GGTTGTGAATCTTTGGAACTCTCTAACCCAGAGGGCTGTGGATGCTCAGTCGTTGAGTATATTTAAGACAGAGATCGATAGATTTTTAGGTACCAAGGGATATGGGGATATGGGGATAAGAGCGGGAAAGTGGAGTTGATCAAGTTCAGCGATTATCATATTGATTGGCGGAGCAGGCTCGAGGGGCAGTGTGACCTACTCCTGTTCCTATTTATGTTTTTTTTTACAAGGGAGGTGCTGACACTTAACATTACACTTCAGAATTTACCTGCTTTTGTTCGGAATGATTCCCTTCTCTAGTTGTTTGATGTTGTCGGGACCAATTCTTACTGCTAACCAGTTTCCCAGTTTGCCATTATACAGCGTGTCCAAAACCTTGAAGACTTCCCCTCGGGTGAAATTCAAGCTTTGCGGACTCTCTTTCTCGTACTCAAAGTGTGTCCTAATGAAGAACGAATCACCACGGCCAGAGTTGATAATATCTTTGTACACTGGCAGGGAGAAAAAAAAGATAGGATGCATTTCTAAGTGAACGGTTGGGTTTTACCACCTTCAGTTGTTAACTTTATTTACAGTTGCAATACAATAAAGGGTACAGATAATTGTCCAACAAAATAATGACCATTTACACGTGTGCAGATACCATATGATGCTGCTGGACAATCCCCTCACCCACAGCCAGGTTTTATCTTGGAGTTTCCAGTGCCTTCAATGAGGAACTTTGAAGGATTTTTGGAAATACAGGTACATCGCATCATATGTTTTTGTACTGCCTACTTTTGAGATGTCGCTTCCTCAAAAATGGAGGGTCATCAAGTTGATCTCTCTCTCTTGTCCTATTGGCTGGCATTAGATTCTCCGGCAGTTTGCTCCCAAAGATTCGCTCATCATTTTCCATCAAACATTCATGTTAGGCAGATGATAGTTACTTTGATAGCAAGACATAATTAATCTTTGCACTCTTGAACACTGACTAGTTCAAATTTTTTAAAAAGTGTGCCTTTGGAGACAATTTTCAATTGGAGGCAAATTTTTTGAGCAATAGACTTCCAGAATGAACAGAGACATCCGAAAAATGAGCAGATATGTAAAATTAAAAAAATTACATAAAAATTAATAGGATGTTTGAAGTTAAAATAAAATATACAGGGACAGATTGAGAAATTTGGAAGATATTGCAAGGGGATTTTAAAAAATAACACTAGTTATTTTTAATATAACTTTATTAAGGCAATATAGCGATTCCTGAATTCTGAGCGATTTTACTATTGTTATATTAGGGTCAGTTTTAGCGCTAGTATCTAGGAGGTTTTTTTTTTAAATGAGATGTCAGGCAGCCTGGAATTCCCCACACCTCCCAGCAGTTTCTAAATATTCAACAGTGTGAGAATTCCACTTCATGCAATGATGTAGATTTTTTTTTTTAAAGTACAGAAGCAAAATACTGCAGATGCAGGAAATCTGAAATAGAAACAAACAGTGCTGGAAAACACTCAACAGGTCAGGCAGCATCTGTGGCGAGGGAGAAACAGAGTTAACGGGCAGGGACAACTTTAGCCTAACCCGCCCATCGGCAAGTTAACGGGATCGGGTGCAGGGCTAGTTTTACACCCCGCCAATGTTGCCCGTAGTTTATTTTTGGTGTGTGGCCCCTTTAAGGGGCTGCACAGCCCATTCAGTTTCGCACATGCACGAAACTTAACATTGAAAAAGCTGGCCCCGGGCTGCGTGGGACTGACAGAGAGCTGCGCGACTGCGCAGCATATAGGGAACGTTACACCCCGCCCGATTTTTATTCTCCATTGAAGTCAACGGAGAGTAGTATCGGGCGGGATGTAAAACCAGCATGCCACCCGATCCCGTGGGATTCCCGTCCGCCGAGTTAAGTTAAAATCACCCCCTACATTTCAGATCAGTAACTCTTCAGAACATTCTGATGAAAGGTAATCACCCTAAAACGTTAACTCTGTTTCTCTCTCCACAGATGCCGCCTGACTTGCTGAGTATTTCCAGCATTTTGTGTTTTAATTTTTTTAATAAGAAAAGGTACAGCATGTCTAGGATTAAGTGTCCATATTGTACTTCAATTTTTGAGTGCGACAATCCCAATCTCAACTTTTTTGGGGGTTCCAAAAACATCCCAGGAGCTGAAGAGGTGTGGACAGTGGACCAGGAACAGAACAGCAATTCTGCTGAGGGCCACAGGTGAGCGGGTGGTGGGTTGCAAGTAGCCTCTCGAACACAATTACGAGTACCACAAATATAAAGCCAATGGACATCCTGGGAGTGCACCTGCATACTACTGTCCATGATCCAAGACCATCCAGAGCAGGGGAGTGGGACTAATTGGAGAGCTTTTTCAAATAGCTGGCACAGGCAGGATGGCTATGACTATAGCCTTCCAATTGTCAGTTACTTATTTACTAGCATATGAAAAATCAGAGAGTCGTTCAAAAAAGAATAAGATTCACTATTGTCGACAGAAGGGAATTTTTTTTTCAAATTGTTCACATGAAGGTTAATACTTAACAAAACACTAAAAAGAAAAACTACCTCATTTATATAGTGCCTTTCACATCCTCAAGACATCCCAAAGCACTTCATAACCAATGAAATACTTTTGAAGTGTAGTCATGGTTATGTAGGGAAATGCAACAGTACATCTGCAGACAAGGTCCCACAACCAGCAACAGATAAATAACCTGGTTTTATTTTAAGCAGTATTGGCTGAACAATAATTGATGGCCAGGACATCAGGAGAATTTTCCCTGCTCTTTGCCATGGCATCTTTTACATCCACCCAAGAGGGTAGGGGGGCATCAGTTTAATGAAGTCTTTCCACCGTCTACAAGGCATAAGTCAGGAGTGTGATGGAATACTCTCCACGTGTCTGGATGAGTGCAGCTCCAACAATGCTCAAGAAACTCAACACCATCCAGGATAAAGGAGCCCACTTGATTGGCACCCCATCCACCACCTTAAACATTCACTCCCTCCAGCAATGTGTACCATCTACAAAACACACTGCAGAAACTCGGCAAAGCTTCTTCGACAGCACCTCCCAAACTCACGGACTCTACCACCTAGAAGGACAAGGGCAACAGGTACATGGGAACACCATCACCTCCAAGTTCCCCTCCAAGTCACACACCATCCTGACTTGGAAATACATCAGCCGTTCCTTCGTTACTGAGTCAAAATCCTGGAACTCCCTCCCTAACAGCACTGTGGGAGTACCTTCACCACATGGACTGCAGTGGTTCAAGGCAGCGGCTCACCACCACCTTCTCAAGGGCAATAAATGCTGGCCTTGCCAGCGATGCCCACATCCCATGAATGGATTTAAAAAAATCTCTTCCAAAGGATGTACCTCAGACAATACAGCACTGAAATATCAGGCTAGATTACGTGCTCCATTCTCGAGTGGGGCTTGACTGCACAATCTTCTGGCTCAGAGGTGTGCGAGAGTGCTATTCACTGAGCCAAACTGACATGGAAAATAAACCCTGACTGAATACTCCCATTCAAATAAAAGGTAAGTTTTGCTTTTTCTGTCCAGCCTTCCTTTAGCAAGTCAGTACAGCTTTCAGTAAGTGTCATGGCCTAGATTACATACCATCATATTTACTCTGAGCGAGGATGGTCACATCTTCACCTTTTGGGATTTCTAGAAGGTAGAGAACAGCTTCTTCACGCACAATACTACGGAAATCCATGGAATTTACCTAGTGGAATATACAACAAAGAAGATCACCCATCTAAAATTTATAGGATTGTTCACTGCAAAGAAACCAAGTTATAAAAAATAAGCTGCATCAAACAAACATCGATATGGCCGACAAATCCTTCAGATTGAATTCAACCCTTCAAACACCTTCTAGTCTGATATTCATCGAATCTCGCAGCACAGGATGACGACATTTGGCCCATTGTGCTGGATCTTTGAAAGACCTATCGAATTAGTCCCACTCCCCTGCTCTTTCCCTATATAGCCATGCAAATTTCTCTTTTTTCAAGCATATATCCAATTCCTTTTTGAAAGTTACTATTGAATCTGCCACCTTGAGGCAGTGCTTTCCAGATCATCATAACTCGCTGCGTAAAAAAAATTCTCATCTCCCCTCCGGTTCTTTTGCCAATTTTCTTAAACCGGTGTTCTCTGGTTACCGCCCCTCCTGCCACTGGGAACAGTTTCTCCCCATCTACTCTCCCGATCAAAATCCTTCACATTAAGTACTAATTTTGCTGATTCTCCGCCCCAGGCGCCACGCCGCGCCGGGGACAGGCCGCCCCAGGCGCCACGCCGCGCCGGGGACAGGCCGCCCCAGGCGCCACGCCGCGCCGGGGACAGGCCGCCCCAGGCGCCAGGCACTTCATCCTTCAGGAGTGCTGGGCAGGTAGGATTAAAACCGTCGCTACGTTTGCACAATGGGGAGCTCGAGAACACTACCGTTACAACCAAGCCTAATGCTTTAGCATCTTTCAGACAAACCAAACCAAACTTGCACTATTTAACATAATTCTTAATCCAACAGTTGAAACAAGTTGTCTAGGATTCCATGGTGTGCAAAATAAGTCTGATGCAATCAACATCAGGAGCTCAGGAGGATTCTTCCACCTTGTGGGGGAAATAGATGTGAATTTGCTATATAAAGGTTCACAGGGTACAATCTTGGCTTCTACCAGTGATACACCCGTGTCCCTATACCCTTTTTGCAAGTCACGTTTAATATTACAACCACAACATGCTCGATCTTACAATAAAATCTGCAACAGAAATCACATTTCTGTACAAGTTGCTCCAATTTTTGAAAGACACTATTGTAATAAAAAATACTAGTTATACATTCAAACAGGCTAGGAGTACAGTGGATCATACAGCACTGGAAAAGACAAGCTGGAAACAACTTGATGTGCTACTCTTGAACCAATCCACTCATTCCCATTACAACCTTTACATTCCCATATGTTCCATTATTTTCTGTTTAATTTAAAACCAATTATTCTCAAGTCAACTTTGGTTAATTTCACAGCCTTGAAGCCTTCAAATTTCCCAGATGCTTGTCCCCAAATTGGCCTGGGTTTTTAAGCCTGTTTTTTTACCTCTCCCAGTTGATGGTTTTTGGGTGGGGTGGGAAGTGTATATATTGTGATGCACAATTGTGCGGGACAAGCTGGATGGACCAGAGGGTCTTTTCCTATCAGTCATTGTTCCTGCGTGCGTAAATCTCGAATGCAGGTTTGTACCGAGGCAAGTTTACAGGTGGAAGCACAGTGGCTGGTCCTTTACCTTAAGAAGCTGATCTCCTTCCTCAAGCCCTTCATTCTCAGCGGGACTTCCATCTTGAACTCCCGCCACGAAGATCCCTACATCATTACCACCAGCTAGCCGGAGGCCAACACTCTCGCCTTTCTTGAACTGCACCATTTTTGTATCAGGGCTGCAGAAAACAGAACACGCTAGTCATAAAAATACCAGAGAACTAGAGTTTAGCTATCCAAAACAAGGTCAAAAAATGCATTTTCAACACTAGTATATTGAATTTTAATGCACGTCATGGCACCAAACACTGCATATGTAAGTGAGGAAGTTTTTAAGATGATTAAAAGGAGTTAATAGGAGTAGATAGAGAGAAACTATTTCCTCTGGGTTTGGGGGGGGGGGGGGGGGGGGGCGGAGTCCAGAACAAGGGAGGCAGAACCTTAATATGTTAGAGCTAGGCCGTTCAGGGGTGATATCAGGAAGCACTTCTTCACACAAAGGGTAGTGGAAATTTGGAACTCTCGCCCCCAAATAGCTGTGTAAGCTGGATGTCAATTGAAAATTTCAAGATTGAGAATGATAGATTTCGTTAGGCAAGGGATATAGAGATATGGAACCAAGGTGGGTAGATAGAGTTAAGATACAGATCAGCCATTATCCAACTGAATGGCGGAACAGGCTCGAGGGGTTGAATAGCCTCCCCCTGTTCCTATGTAAATGTCGGAGTGAAATACTTTGTTAGGCCTATGTTACACTATTGCTGTTATAGAAATAAAAATGCTGGAAATGCACAGCAGGAATGCTTGTATCTGAAAGAGAGAAGTTGGGTTAACATTCCCAGTTCTAACAAAGGGTCTCCCACCTCAAGTTAAACCCTGGAGGATTAACATTTGGGGCAAGCTAAAGCTCTCCTAAAGCTTTTTGATGAACAAAACACCAGCCTTTCCAGTGGCACTCAATTTTTGAGTTATTCAATTCAATGTGGCCAAACATGGGAGCAAATATATACCAACTGCAAGTTTGTAGGCATGTTGGATGAAGAATAGTCTGGATATAGCCTAGGGGACTCTTCCTGTATATGCACAGGTAATGCTGCAGCAAATTAGGTCTTACAAAACACATGTCATTTGTCCTTCCTCCATGCTGATGGAAAGACCAAAAGAAGTGGTGGGAAGGCAGGGTGGACATGTCAGGCAACCAATGGTAGGGGGAACGACCATTGGTCATGAAATAAAACCTCCAAAGAATATGTCCAACCAGAGTTGGCAACCTTAGCCCTTCAAAAAAAAACACAATGGACTAGCTACAATTGAAGTGCCCAAGATATAAAGTGACATGGCAGTACATTTCAGCTGCCAAATATATATCTTCCAAAGCCATGTTGTTGCAGCCAGACTCAAAACAGGAAACACCCCACATCACAACGCTATGCAGCTTGCGGAAAATACATGAAAGCATTTTCAACAAAAAACAAACATTAAATGGCGCACAGAATTAGCTTCAAGGCTATTACGCATTCCGCAACACTTGCACACCAAACTCAAAAAACTTTGTACATAGTATTCAGTTATACTGTCCGCCTTCATTCCCCTGCACCTGTTAGTGCCCAAAACGCAAAATCAGACTCATTTCCGTGCCAACGTGTGTCGCTGAAATAGAACGATCGAGAACTGCCCATGATGGTCAATCAAGACTGGAAAATGCTTGGGACCCATCAGACAATATCCCTTGTGTTGCTGAAATAAACAGATAGTTTGTTGTCGGAAGCAGAGGCCAGATGTCCATTTAGCAATGATTAGAGATGTCAGAGGCAAAACCGATCGGAAATAGGCAGAACTAACCGATACTAATCAGGCAACAATATGCTGCATTGTATCTTCTAACTCATAAGATTTAGCAGAGTTTGTTTTTGGAAGGGTGGGTGGAGGAGGAAGCAAGAGGCAGTCTCCAGGAGTTATGCAATTCACTAAAACAAAAGTGGTCAGATGACATTTTTAATTCAGCTACTTTATCCAGCTTCATCCTTCAAAAGCAATAGGATCAGGGCAAATAAACATTGTAAACTGCGATGAACTCCATTTACACACAGTTAAATAACAGACGCATGCAAGGTCTGTTCATCAGTTGTAGATGTTACGGAATTTAAATGAGCTTTGAAAGAGATTACATAGAATGTACAGCACAAACAGGCCATTCAGCCTGACTGGCCCATGCTCCACACAAGCCTCCTCCCACCTGACTTCATCTAACTATCAGCATATCCTCTCTTCCTTTCTCCCTCATGTGTTTATCTAGCTTCCCCTGAAGTGCATCTATGCTATTCGCCTCAACCACTCCGTGGTAGTGAGTTCCACATTCTAACTACTCTCTGGTTAAAGAAGTTTCTCCTGAATTCCCAATTGGATCTATTGGCCCCTAGTTTTGGTCTCGCCCACAAGTAGAAACAAGTGATATTCAATTAGCTCAACCAACTCCATCACCTTGGATCCAGATGATCATAACCTAGGAGGTATTTATCTTAAGCTTCTTAAACCTTTCCATACAACAACCAACTAATTGCATTTACACCTTTAATGCAGTAAAACATCCCAAGGCACTTCACATGAGCATTAAGCAGCAAAATTTGACACCGAGCCACGTAAGATATTAGTGACTAAAAGCTTGGTCCAAGAGCTAGGCTTTTAAGGTGCAGCTTAAAAAGGGGGAGAGAGACGCGGAGTGGTTTAGGGAGGAAACTCCAGAGCTTGGGGCCTAGGCAGCTGCCAATGGTAGAGCAATGAAAATTGGGATGCGCAAGAGGTCAGAATTGGAGTAGCTCAGAGATCTCAAAAGGTTGTAGGGCTGGAGTTGTTAAGAACTGGAATGCACCACCTGAAAGGGTGGTGGAATCAGATTCCATAGAAACTTTCAAAAGGCAATTGGACATGTAGTTGAAGAGGACTAATTTGCGGGGTTATGGGGAAAGAACTAGGGTGTGGGACTAAATTGAACAGCTCTTTCAAAGAGCCGGCACAGGCACAACGGGCCAAATGGCTGTCTCTGTGCTGTGAGATTCTATGATTCTATAACACTTGGTTACTATCCAGACACCCTGTTTTCCCCCCATTGGTTGAAGTGGTTAAGTGAACTAATAAACTCCCATTGTACATGGTGACTTGTGAAATCGCTTGAGATTTAGTGATTTGTCATTATAAGCAATGCTCATCTTAACGGCATCATTCAGCAACAAAAAAAACATTCGATTTTCAAATGCTCCAAGTTTTACATTACCCTCCCCCGGCCCTACAGCCCTCCGAGCTCCTGCAATTCTGGCATCTTGAGCATCCCCGATTTTCATCACTCCACCATTGGCGGCCGTGCCTTCAGCTGCCTGGGCCCCAAGCTCTGGAATTCCCTCCCTAAACCTCTCCCTCCTCCTTTAAGATGCTCCTTAAAACCTACCCTCTTTGACCAAGCTTTTGGTCACCTGTCCTAATATCTCCTAATGTGGCTCGGTGCCAAATTTTGTTTGATAAATCACTCCTGTGAAGCGCTTTGGGACATTTTACTATGTTAAAGGAGCTAGAGTTGTTACCTTGAAGAAATAACCAACAATACAGTAAGTAACCATGAATATGGAATGTGTTTTATAACCCTATTTAAACTCCTATGTTTCTATTCAGTGATATCCTAAATCACAGCTCACCCCACAGTCTCTATTAAGATAAAAAGGAAATTATTGCTGTTTTCTTTGCAACACTTGGGAACATAGGAACATGGCAGGCCATTTAGCCCCCTGTTCTGCCATTCAATGAGATCATGGCTGATCTGTGATTTAACTCCATATACCCGCCTTTGCTCCTTTTCCCTTAATACCTTTAGTTAATTTTAAATCCGAGACTCAGATTTCTGTTAACAACTGACCCAGCATCAATTGCCATTTGCGGAAAAAAGAGTTCCAAACTTCTACCACCCTGTGTGTGTAGAAGTGTTTCCTAACTTCACTCCTGAAAAGCCTGGCTCTAACTTTTAGACTATGTTCCCTAGCTCTAGACTCCCCAACCATCAGAAATAGTTTCTCTCTAGCTACCATATCAGTTCCCCATAATATCTCGACTTACCCAAAGATTTCTTCATCTTCTGGACTAGGCCGTAGAAATTTCTTTGGAGCCCTCACCACTGGTTCTTCTACTTTGGAGACTGTTGAAGAAAAGATTGAGAAAGGCAGGCACATTACATACAAAAAATATAAAAGCATTTGTTCAAATGCTTAAAAACAAGTACCACGGTCCAGATTTTCAAAACTTGTTTTAGAGGTGGAGACAGAAGTAGAAAGATAGAGGAGATTAGGAGACGATGGAAGAGTGGGTGGGAAGGATGTACAGGAAACGCAGCAGCCAATTGGCACACAGCGAGATCCCACAAATAGCAATTGAGATTAACAACCAGATATTTTAAGCCATGTAGATCCGAGAGATAAATGTTGACCCAGGACACCAGGGAGAGCTCCCTTGCTCCTCTTCAAATAGTGGCCTTGTGATCTTTTACATCCACTTGAGAGGGCAGACAGGGCCTGGGTTTAACATCTCATCTGAAAGATGACACCTCCGACAGTGCGGCACTCCTCAGTACTGCACTGGGACTGTCCGCCTAGATTTAGCGCTCAGGTCTCGAGTGGGATTTAAACCCTTCTCATAGGCAAGAGTGCTGCCCACTGAGCCACTGCGGACAGCCAATAAGGAAGCTGCCACAAATGTTTGGGCTAGCAAGTGAACTGGTTTCTCTAGTCAAAGCGTTAACTTATGCAAAACATATATAGCAAGCATTTAAGCGCATGCTTTAATATCACAAGTGAACTTGACTACGTAATTAATTGGCACAATAGCCAGAAGCTTGTTACAATAGTAATGTCCAAGAGCAGCCTTTTTATTTTTTGTGGGTTATGATTTTGATATTGTTTCACAGACCAAGCCATGGTAGAAACCCACAGGAACATTATCAGAGTTCTCAGCAAACAGAAATACAACAGTACTAAAAAAACTGAACGACTTAAAAGCACTGAGCCAGTCTGTCAAAGAAGGTGCTAGCAATGTGAACAGCTGACCAACCGAGCAGTTAAAAACCATACGGCATAGAAGGAGGCCACTCAGCTCACTGTGCCGGCTCTTTGAAAGAACTATCCAATTAGTCCCACTCCCCTGCTCTTTCCTCACAGCCCTGCAATATTTTCCCCCCTTCAAGTATTTATCCAATTCCCTTTAGAAAGTTACTATTGAATCTGCTTCCACCGCCCTTTCAGGCAGCGTATTCCAGATCACAACAACTCGCTGCGTAAAATAAATTCACCTCATATCACTTTTTTTTTGCCAATTACCTTAAATCTGTGTCCTCTGGTAACTGCCGCTCTTCCACTGGAAACAGTTTCTCCTTATTTACTCGATATCAAAACCCCTCCCAATTTTTAACACCTCTTAAATCTCCCCTTAAGCTTCTCTGCTCCAAGGAGAACAATCCCAGCTTCTCTAGTCTCTCCACTGAAGCTGAAAATGATTTTATATGCATGCAAATTTGAAAAAGGTAACACTGATATAGCTTACTCCAGAAATATTACTGAAACCAGATATTCTTGGGCCCTCTTGGCTTTGTAGTGGCAAGCTCATTTAAACAATACAGACCCACAGCTCTCTCCAACTAGCTTCAAAAGAAGGGCAATTCTCTTACCTCTGTAATCATCCTCATCCAGCTCTTCCTTCTCATGGTCAACAGCAGCGGGTAGGTCTGTCCGCGCTGCGAAGGGAGTGGGCATGGCTCCTATTCTCGCCAGTCTATGGGTGGGCTCCTCTTTAGAACTGAGCAGAAACAGAACAATCTAAAATGACCAATTACAAATGGGAGTTTTGGTATTGTGATGCGAGGAAGGAAGAACTGAATTTACGTAGCACCTTTCACATCCCGAGGGCCTTCCATATTGCTTCACAACCAATTACTTTTTTTTTTTAAAAAGGAAGTGCAGTCGCTGTCGTTATGTTGGCGAGTACAGCAGCCAATTTGCATGTTGCAATGTCTCAAACAGTAAAAGAGATCATAAAATCCTAGAATGGTGGCAGCACAGGAGGCCACTTGAGCCCGGGCTGGCTCTCTGCAAGAGCACTTCAGCTAGTCCCACTCCCCCGCCCTTTCCCCGCAGCCCTGCAATTTTTTTCCTTCAGGTACTTACCCAATTCCCTTTTGAAAGCCCAGATTGAATCAGCCTCCGCCACCCTTTCAGGCAGTGCATCCCAGATCATAACTTGTACACCAAAGTCCAAGACATTAATATAGATCAAGAAAAACAGTGGTCCTAGTACCGACCCCTGGGGAACACCAGACCAAAACACAACCGTTCACCACTACTCTCTGTTTCCTGTCACTTAGTCAATTTCCTATTGGTGCTGCCACTGTCCCTTTTATTCCATGGGCTTCAACTTTGCCAGCAAGCCTATCATGTGGCACTTTGTCAATCACCTTTTGGAAGTCCATGTACACCACATCAACCGCATTGCCCTCATCAACCCTCCGTTACCTCATCAAAAAACTCGATCAAGTTAGTTAAACACGATTTGCCTTTAACAAATCCGTACTGGCTTTCCTTAATTAATCCACACTTGTCCAAGTGACTGTTAATTTTGTCCCAGATTATCATTTCTAAAAGCTTCCCCGCTACCGAGATTAAGCTGACTGGCCTGTAGTTGCTGGGTTTATCCTTGCACCCTTTTTTTGAACAAGGGTGTAAACATTTGCAATTCTCCAGTCCTCTGGCACCACCCCTGTATTGATGGAGGATTGGAAGATTATGGCCAAAACCTCAGCAATTTCCTCCTTTACTTCCCTCAGCATCCTAGGATGCATCCCATCCAGTCCTAATGATTTATCTACTTAAAGTATAGCCAGTCTTTCTAGTACCTCCTCTATCAACTTGGGTGTATATGACACAATTTCAAAATTTGCAGATGACACAAAACTTGGAAGTACAGTGAATAATGAGGAGGATAGTGATAGACTTCAAGAGGACAGACAGGCTGGTGGAATGGGTGGTCACGTGGCGGATGAAATTTAACGTAGAAAAGTGCGAAGGGATACATTTTGGTAGGAAGAACGAGGAGAGGCAATATAAACTAAAGGGTACAATCCTAAAGAGGGTGCAGGAACAGAGAGACCTGAAGGTACATGCGCACAACTCGTTGAAGGTTGCAGGGCAGGTTGAGAAAGCGGTTAAAAAAGCATACGGGGATCCTGGACTTCATAAATAGAGGTATAGAGTACAAAATCAAGTAAGTTATAATGAACCTTTATAAACCACTGGTTTGGCCTCAACTGGAGTATTGTATCCAATTCTGGGCACCGCACTTTAGGAAGGATGTGAAGGCCTTGAAGAAGGTGCGGAAAAGATTTACAAGAATGGTTCCAGGGATGAGGGACTTCAATTACATGGATAGACTGGAGAAGCTGCGGTTGTTCGCCTTAGAGCAGAGAAGGTTGAGAGAAGATTTGATAGTGGTGTTCAAAGTCATGAAGGGTCTAGACAGAGTAGATAGAGAGAAACTGTTCCCGTTGGCGGAAGGGTCGAGAACCAGAGGACACAGATTTAAGGTGATTGGCAGAAGAACCAAAGGCGTCATGAGGAACAACTTTACGCAGCGAGTAATTAGGATCTGGAATGAACTGCCTGAAAGGGCGATGGAGGCAGATTCAATCGTGGCTTTCAAAAGGGAATTGGACAAGTACCTGCAGGAAAAAAATTTGCAGGGTTACAGGGAAAGGGCGGGGGAGTGGGACTAGTTGAAGTGCTCTTGCAGAGCCAGCACAGGCTCAACGGGCCAAATGGCCTACTTCTGCGCTGTAGCCATTCTATAATTCTGTGAGTGGATTGGGGGGAAAAATAAAGTACCTTTTCTTGTTTGCAATTCTTTCGGAAGAATGTGAAGAAGCATCGGAATGTGGCGATCTCCTATCTTCCGGAGGAGGCGAATAAGAGGGGTTTGAATCAATTTCAGAAATATCTAAACCAAACAGATACAAAAATTTTCAAATATACACACACATTGCTTTAAAATTTCAAGGCAACACAAGCACACACAGTCAATGATAACAATCTCAAACAGAAGGTGGTTGGAAAGTGATTGCCTGCCTATGCTCTTGTACAACATTTATTTATACAGCGCAGTCACCAGAGGCAGCACTAGGGTCGCTGGTAGCATCAAGACCATAATTCGGCCTGTGCTGCTATAGGTGCTGGCTAATTTATTCTGCCACTTGTTCTGGCCATGGGCAGGCCAAAGAGTTTTAACGCTGCTAGGGTCTACTAAACTTTCCTCTGACATAGTAGTGGCTCTGGATACAGAAACTTAATCTGCTTCTCTACAAACCAGGTTAATCTAAAGTACCAGCAAATTCAACATTAACCACTTGAGGGCACAGTTCCAAAATATAAAAACCCAGCAACGGTCCTACGTAGTGGCATTGTTACATAGAGATGTTTCCACTTGTGGGGTGGGGGGGGGGTGGAGTCCAAAAAGAGGGGTCATCAATATAAGATAGTCACCAATAAATCCAATAAGGAATTTAAGAGAAACTTCTTTCCCCAGTGTGCAACTCGCTATCACATGGAGTAGTTGAGGTAAATAGTATAGATTCATTTAAGGGGAAGCTAGATAAGTACACAAGGGAGAAGAGAAGGTTATGCTGACCGGGTGAGATGAAGAGGGGTGGGAGGAGGCTTATGTGGAGCATAAACACCGGCATACACCAGTTGGGCCGAATGGCCTGTTTGTGGTGTAAAGTCTATGTAATTCAAGTGTATAAAATGTTACAATAAATGATGACTAATTGGGGTCATAAATGTCGGGTACTGTTTTTAAGATTTCATCGTCTCAGGAACAGGCTCCCCCAAGACTTAAACCTGTGCTTTGAGCTTGGCCCAGTGGTTTGGGGCAGTGGGGGGGGGGAAGGTGGTGAGGAGGAGGGGAAAGAGAGATGAGAAAGAGATGATGATCTAAAATAATTGGCCGTTTTACTTTCTACTTGGACGTCCTGATTAAACAGATGCTGAAAAGTCTACACAACAAAACTCAAATGACATTACAGTTGGAGTTGATGCAACAACAGAACCCACGGAAACACGTTTAACTTGGAAAACACTCCATTTTCCAATGAATCAATGTAGAAAGGAGCCTCTTCAAATAGCAGCATGATAATTGGTGCAATTCCATCTCCAGTGCTTGTGTTTGGCGGAGGAAGCAGAGAACGTGAAACAAAGACAGGGGAGGGGAAAAATAAACCTAAACAGCACTTAGACTCTGCACATCCTAACCCTTTGAAGATTGAAGTGCCATTTTTCAGTTTGAAACTCTCCCATTACTGTCAATTAGGGAAATGTAGAAAGACTGAACAGGCTGGGGCTCTTTTCTCTGGAAAAGAGAAGGCTGACGGGCGACCTAACAGAGGTCTTTAAAATTATGAAGGGGTTCGATAGGGTAGATATAGAGAAGATGTTTCCACTTGTGGGGGAGACCGAAACTAGGGGCCGTAAATATAAGATAGTCAATAATAAATCCAATAGAGAATTCAGGAGAAACTTCTTTACCCAGAGTGGCGACAATATGGAACTCACTACCATAAGGAGTGGTTGAGGCGAATAGCACAGATGCATTTAAGGGGAAGTTAGATAAGTACATGAGGAGAAAGGAATAGAAGGCTATGTTGATAGGGTGAGATGAAGAGGGGTGGGAGGAGGCTCATGTAGAGCATAAACACTGGCATGGACCAGTGGGGCTGAACGGCCTGTTTCTATGCTGTACATTCTATGTAATTGTGTACTTCATACAATATGCCAATAGAAATTTCCTGACAATTTCATAACTTTTTGGAAAGAAAAGAATTTCTCTCAAAGTCATTTCAACAGCTAGATTTTATTGTACCATACCAGTTGTAAAGGTCAAGTGAATCAAAAACAATATATTAGTTTTGGACATGGTATGCAATTGAACTGGCTATTTTACAAAGATTTATTGCAGACACCTACAATTTAACAAGCACTGCTGTAAGCTACTTCAAGCAAATCTTTCTTTCCTGGATTAACGGCTACAGCGTTTCTATAGAAACGCGACACTTACGAGAATGCATTACATCCACAATGCTGCACTAAAAATGAGGAAATTATATTTCCACGTCCACAAACTAGCACCCATATCATATTTCACTTAGAAAAAAATAATGTACAGGAACTATAAATGCATTATGCTGACTGGACAAACAGAAGTTTAAAAAAAGTTAATGTTTTGGAATATTAACTCTCCCACCCCACAGAAAAAAAAATCAGTTGTTCAGCTCATCACTGAAGGGAATCTTGGCTATTAGTTTGAAAAGAATTTAAAAAGTATTTTCTGTACAATACTTCTGAGGGTTACGTCCCAATGATCACAAAGCATGACTTCTAGAGCCATAATAGGTGACTTTCAATAACCATCAATAGATTGGGTAAAGGTAATTACATGGTAAAGAAGGGGGAAAAGAAATACCTAAAATATCTTCAGGATGGCGTTCTAGATCTATATTTTTAGTTCAAAGAAAGCTGCCGAGCTGAATCATGTTCTAAGAAATGAAGTAGGGAAGTAGTAATGCAAGAGTAGGAAACAGTGACCATAACAATCCAAGGAACTAATTAAAAAAATTGAAAGGCAGGAGAACAATCGAAGACAAAGACAAACAGGTACACAAAGAGCCAAAAAAATACAAAGAGGTAACGGTGACAAGTTTCAGGTGCCTAACTTTAGGAAGCATGCCAAGGAGATGGTACAAATTTTGAACATAACATACAAGAAATAGGAGCAGGAGTAGGCCATTCAGCAAGATCATGGCTGATCTGTGACCTAACTCCATGTACCTGCCTTTGCCTCATATCCCTCAGAGAGCTGGCACAGGTATGATTGCCTCCTGAGGGGGTGGAGTATTCGCAACCGGTTACTTAAAATAATGTTCTTTCAACAACAACTTGCATTGATATAGCACCGTTAACGTAGTAAAGCATTTCCAAGGCACTTCATAGGGGCATTATCAAACAAAATTCTGACATCTGCTACATGAGGAGATAGTGGGACAGATGACCAAAAGCTTGGTCAAAGAAGTAGACTTTAAGGAGCGCCTTAAGAGGAGGGGAGAGGCAGAGGGGTTTAGGGATTTCCAGAGCTTCAGCAGCTGAAGGCACGGCTGCCAATGGTGGAGCGATTAAAATCGGGGGATGCGCAAGAGGCCAGAATTGGAGGAATGTAGAGATCTCGGAGGGTTGTAGGGCTGAAGGAGGTTACAGAGATAGGGAGAGGCGAGGCCACGGAGGGATTTAAATACAAGAACATTTTTTAATCGTGGTTTTGCCGGACTGGGAGCCAATGTAGGTCCGCGAGCACCGGGGTGATGGGGAGGCAACGGGACTTGGTGTCACGCCTACAGATATTTTTGCCTCACCTTCAGGATCAGAGTCGCTATCATCCATGGGCGGGATGCTGATCAATGTTTGCTTAGCATCTCTTTGGACAACCAGCTGAAGCTTCCCTCGTGATCTTTCAATCAATTTTCGGGCATCCGCCAGAGACATGTTTTCAGTTACCGTTCCATTGATCTACTCGGGTAGAAGCAACAAGAAAGTGCATGTGACCACCGTAACATTTTTTGATGAATTAGATAGACGTAGAGGGCCAAATCTTGCTGGAACAATAACTGTGTTAATGACACGCTGTAGGAATTAACGAATTCCAACGAATAACGGAGATCGACACCAGAGAACAATTAAACAGGTCTTTACTCAATGGAGATGCCACGAGGACTGCCTGGGCAGCCCCGTGGTTTGCGACGTGACGTCATCACGTCTGCCCGCGTTCTTAAAGGGGCCACGCCCCGTACATGCAAACTCTATATACAAAACACAGTAATGCCTAACACAATGGTACAGGTTTAGGCTGGTGTTAGAACATCGTTAGAGAATTATATACAGTTAGCCAGAGTCATTCAGTGGTTCTGCCACATGCGCCCCCCCAGAATTCGCTTTAACGGACAGTCAAACAGTGAGGGGGTCTGACGAGCCTGTCAGAACGACTCCTGTACTCTCGAGGCAGAGGCTGCTGGGCGGCTGGTGGTCGGTCGCACTTGGTCTGCCGTAACGACGATGGGTGGCCGACCCCGTCTCGGCGGTTGTGCTGTCTCGACGTGGCGGTCGAGGTCTAAATGTGCTGACTTTAAGCGGTCGACCGAAATGTGGTCCGGTTTACCACCGACATCTACCGTGAAGGTTTTGTCCCCTGCTTCCAACACGCGGAAGGGACCGGTATATGGGGCCTTGAGCGGATCCCTATGTGCGTCATGGCAAATAAAAACATTCAGCCTTGTGAAGCTCCGTGGAAACGTGTGACCTCTGCAGCCTGTGGTGCGAAGTGGGCACTGGTGCGAAACATCTGGCCGCCTCTTGGTGACTAGCAAGCTGGGCAGACGCGGACCATGGCTCCGTCGATGTTGGTAGGATGTCCCCTGGGACTCACAGCAGCTGACCATACACAAGCTCCGCTGATGAAGAGTGAAGGTCTTCTTTGGGGGCTGTGCGAAGGCCCAACAGGACCCACAGTAGCTCATCTGCCCATCCAGCGTCCTGGAGGCTGGCCCTCAGGGCGGCTTTCATTGACCGGTGGAAGCATTCGCAGAGGCCATTCGCCTGTGGGTGGTAGGCTGTGGTGCAGTGTAATTTGACACCGAGTCCTTGGGCCACTGCATTCCAGAGTTTGGAGGAAAACTGCGGTCCCCGTCTGACGAAATATCTGCGGGTACTCCGAAACGGGCGATCCAGGAGGAAATGAACACCCTGGCCACGTCCGCCGAAGTAGTGGATGACAGGGGGACCGCCTCCGGCCATCTGGTGGTGCGGTCAACCATGGTCAGGATGTGTGAAAAACCATGGGAGGGTGGGAGTGGTCCTACCAGGTCCACGTTGACATGGTCAAAACGGCGCTCCAGAACTGTGAAGGTGGCCAACGGAGCTTTGATGTGGCACTGTACCTTGGCCTTTTGGCAGACCACGCAGGTGTTGGCCCAGTCGCGGACATCTTTATGCATGCCATGCCATACAAATTTCGCTGACATCAGTTTCTGAGAGGCCTTCATTCCTGGGTATGACAACCCATGTATGGCATCGAACACTTTGCGGCGCCAGACGACCGGCACGACAGGGCGAGGATCCTGTACGGAGCCGTCACACAACAGCGTGGTGCCTGCCGAATGGAACTTGACGTCGGCCAACTGGAGGCCAGTGCTGGCCGTTCTGTAAGCTTGGACTTCCGGGTCTGAGGCTTGGTCCGCTGCCATGAGGGCGTAGTCGATGCCCAAACAAACCGTATCGACGATCGCATGGGAGAGGCAGTCTGCCACCTGGTTGTCCTTACCGGCCACGTGCTGTATATCCGTGGTGAATTCGGATATGTAGGTCAGTTGACGCTGCTGTCGGGCTGACCACGGTTCGGCGGTCTTGGCCATTGCAAAGGTTAGCGGCTTATGGTCCACAAAGGCGGTGAAAGGATGTCCTTCCAGTAGGAACCGAAAATGGCGGATGGCCAGAAAAAGGGCGAGCAACTCCCGGTCGAATGTGCTGTATGCTCTCTCGTTCTGCCGTAGTTGATGGCTGAAGAATGCCAATGGCTGCCACGTCTCGTTCACCCACTGCTGTTGCACGGCACCGACTGCGTAGTCCGACGCGTTGATGGTGAGGGCGATGGTGGCTCCTGGCAGCGGGTGCGCCAGCATAGTCACGTTGGCTAAGGCGCCTTTGGTGTCGGGGAACGCTCGGGCCATGTCATCCGTCCAGTCTACCGGGTTCTTGCCAGTCTTGCCCTTGAGAGCCTCGTACAGGGGCTGCATGAGTAGTGCCGCCTTAGGCACGAAACGGTGGTAAAAGTTTACCATGCCTAGGAATTTCTGCAGGGCCTTTATGTTCTGCGGGCGTGGAAAGGATGTCACCGCCTCTACTTTCAAAAGGTAAAGGAAACGCTCCCTCTGAGGTGATGCGATGCCCCAGGAAGTCAATTTGGTGCAGGCCAAACTGACACTTGGCCGGGTTGATAATCAGGCAGTGTTGGCTGAGGCGTCGAAAAAGGGTGCGTAGGTGACAGGTATGTTCTTCCTTGGTAGGACTGGCAATTAGAATATCATCCAGGTAGACGAAGAGGAACTTGAGGTCCCGCAGCACGGAGACCATCGGGCGTTGGAAAGCATGGGCGGCGTTCTTTAACCCAAACGGCATTCGTAAAAACTCGAAGAGGCCGAATGGGGTGATGACTGCGGTCTTCTGGACGTCTTGTGGATGAACTGGGACCTGGTGGTAGCCCCGGACGAGGTCGACTTTTGAGAACACGGTGTTCCCTGCCAAATGGGCAGAGAAATCCTGGATGTGGGGGATCGGGTACCGATCAGGAGTGGTGACGTCGTTGAGGCGTCGATAGTCGCCGCATGACCGCCATGACGATATGGAGGGGGTGAAGACCAGGGACTAGTCGACCGGCGAATAATCCCTAACCGTTCCATGGTTGCAAACTCCGCCTTTGCGACCGCCAGCTTGCCAGGTTCCAGGCGCCGGGCCCGCGCGTAGACCGGGGGGCCGTTGGTGGTGATGTGGTGCTCCACACCATGTTTCGTGGCTGTGGAGGCTAATGTGGGTCGTCAGGTCGGGGAATTCGCCGAGCAGGCGAGCGAACTCATCAGGAGTCGGGAACGCACAGGAGACGGTGTGTGACGTAGTCTTACTGCGGTAACACGGAACAGAATTAAAAGTTGCTGCGTTGATCAGCCGCCGGTTCCTAACGTCGACCAGGAGGCTGTTGGCGCACAGGAAATCCGCACCGAGGGGGGGCTGGGAAACTTTGGCCGTAACAAACTCCCAGTGAAAACGTTGCTCCACCGAGGCACACCTCCACTTGCCGTCTGCCAAAGGTCCGAATTGTTCCGCCATTGGCCGCTTCAAGGGTGGGGCCATGATTCCCCGTCTGCACATCGAGGGCGGACGCGGGTAAAATGCTGCACTGCGCTCCGGTGTCGCACAGAAAACGACGACCAGAGAGAGTATCAGTGATGAACAGCAATTTTCCCGCGTTGCCAATCGCCATCGTGGCCGCGGGGTGCCCGTTAGACCCGTTCCTCAGTGGTCGCAGTGTCAGTTGTGGTTTGTTTCTTTGGGGAAAACTGCAGGGGGGGTGGCAACGCTTCGCCTTCGCGCCGAACTGCGTGTGGTAGAAACACAGCCCAGCAGGCGGACGAGCTGAGGCGGCGTCAGCGGGGGATGGGTGCCTCGTGGTGGCGCAGTACTGCCGCGCTACAACGAAAATTGTGTCAGCCTCCGCAGCGAGTGTTGTGCAGTCTTCAATTTCAGATCTGGCCAGGGTAGCTTGTACCTGTTCAGGCAGTCGGCGGAGGAAAATCTCGCAGAATAGGGAATATTCCCGTTCTGAGCCCAGGAGTGTGAGCATTTGGCTCATCAACTCTGAAGGCTTGGAGTCCCCGAGCCTGGGCATAGCGAGTAATCGACGGGCGCGCTCCAATTTTGTGAGCCCGAAAACCTGCAGTAACCGCGCTTTGAGGGTTTCATACTTGCGCTCCGTTGGGGGGTTTTCGAGGAGGCCGACAATCCGAGAGGCGGTAGAGCTGTCGAGTGCGGAGACCACATAAAGGTACTTGGTCTGATCCGCATCGATGTTCCTCAGGGCGAACTGGGCCTCGACCTGAATAAACCACGAGAGCGCTTGCTGCTCCCAGAACTGCGGTAGCTTTAGCGAAACGGCGTTTGCTTCCATGCTGTGCTCTTTTGTGGAAAACGTTCACAAAAACGGGGTCACCAATGCAGGAATTAACGAGTTCCAACGAATAACGGAGATCGACACCAGAGAACAATTAAACAGGTCTTTACTCAACGGAGATGCCACGAGGACTGCCTGGGCAGCCCCGTGGTTTGCAACGCGACGTCATCGCGTTTGCCCGCGCTCTTAAAGGGGCCACGCCCCGTACATGCAAACTCTATATACAAAACACAGTAATGCCTAACACAATGGTACAGGTTTAGGCTGGTGTTAGAACATCGTTAAAGAGAATTATATACAGTTAGCCAGAGGCTCTCAGTGGTTCTGCCACAACGCCGTTATTAATGCGCAAACTGGCCAACGAGTTATGGGGATTGAGAGATACGCCGTGAGTTGCGAATTTCCAGAACTTGCTGGTTGATTTACCTTCACACAAACCGTATCTTGCCCTCAACCTCCCCGTTATTTTTAAGAACTTGCTTGATTCACACATTAATTGCCAGTTAAGCGTGCCTCGCCACAGAAAGGTAAGTCTGGTCATTAACAGCGCACGTACCATGTTAACGATGTGATAATTGTTAATGCAATGGCAATCAACCTCCCCAGCCCAGAAAGGGAACAATTTAAACTGCTGAGTCTCATTCCTGTCAGTAGTAAACTCAGGAGATTTTTTTTAAATGTCAAATTTTAAATTTCATTTATTACTTCTCTTTTCGGTCTCTCTTAATCCAATCATTCCTTCCCTCTCTATTTCTCTTATACCTGTTTTGACTCGAATTCGCCCAATAACCTTCTCTGTTCTGGTATTTCTTTCTCAATCCTGAAATCTCATTGGTTAAGGAGATAGACTGTTGGTCCCATCGTTCACCGAGGTCCCAGATGCCCCATTATCAGCTCACACTGCCAGGAAATTACGGCGCAAAAAAATTGAGATGAAGGGTGCGGGGACAAAGTCTAATGGGGATGCAGCGAGATACCCCACTCCAGCAAAATCTGACCCTTTATTTTTGTAAGCCATGTTATTAGGAGTAGAAATTAAGTATATATTTTTGCAACAGTGTATCACTCAAAACTTACACATGAGTCAGAACAACCCAGAAATAATGCCACACAGTTATTTACAAAAGATTTTAAGCGAATAATACAGGCCTGTTTTTTGCCTCCTAGTAAAATGTGCGCCTTAATTTCTGACCAAATGTGTGTTATGACAGCTGTCTCTAATATCTTTCAAGCATGATGCAAGTTAACTGTATTTAGCCTTCTCGCAATCCTGATGACTGGTAGAATCAGCACAAGAGTAAAATATGTTCCCGTCCCTCGCTGCAATAACCAACTTAGTAAAACATCCCAATGTGCTTCACAGGAGCGTTATCGGACAAATGGCCTCCTTCTGTGCTGTTAGGAGGCAATAAAAGGAGTAGTTTGTGAGGAGGCTCGTATGGAGCATAAACACCAGCATGGACCAGTTGGGCTGAATGGTCTGTTTTATGTGCTGTAAAATTATATGCAATTCAGAACCGAAATCCATTCTGCAAAGTGCAAATTCACTCATTCTTCAAAAGAATTAAAAAATAAACTTACCTTGAGGACAATATCACCTTCTTCCAAGTTTCCATCCTTTGCTGCCAGGCCAACTCCAGTCATCTCTTTGATGAAGATCTGGCTGCCCAATCGAAGGCCATATTCTATTGGACAAAATTTGTGAAAGTTTTGAAAGGCTGAATGCACGGATACTTCAATCTTGAATTATCTAATTGCCCTTCTTGTTCTATAGGGGATTGAAGCAGACACTGCGCGACTTTGCAACACTGTTACGGGGAACATTTATTACAATCAACCTTGCCAAACTATCCACCTGTCCCAGATCGATAAGCAAGCCCTTCCCAAGTTTGTAAACCCAATGCCGCTCTCCATGACTGGAAATTAGGAACTGAACAATAGCAGTGTAGGGTGACTCCTTCCCTTAGATTTCCCATCCCAGTAGATAAGCATCTCCCCTACTGCCTCCCAGTAACAGGGCAATCGAGATCGTATTTTGCACTTCCATCACCACTAGCTCAGACATTTATGTATATTACCATTTTCAGACAGGAAAAACAAAATGCATCATCACCCACATGAGAAGGGAACCTGCTCACACCTTCTAGATTGGAACACACACAACCACACAGAACAGGAAGATAGAAAAAGGGAAACACAAATTCATAATTTGCCTGTACTTCCGCTGGCACCAATGGTATAAAAAGATGCCCCACTACCCCATTCACCCATCACTTTCACTTCTTGTTGGAGAATCAGATACTTCAACTTACAAAAGCAGACATTATAAAACACAACTGTGGCTTGGGGGACTTTGGTGTTCAGTCCACAGAATCAAACAGCATAGAAGGAGGAGGCTATTTGGTCCATCTCTTTGAAAGAGCTATCCAACTAGTCCCACTCGCCCGCTCTTTCCCCATAGCCCTTCACATCAGTGTATTAAAAAGACAATGTACAAAATGTAGAGTAATTGTCCAAATTTGTAACGAAAGTGGGAAAATATCATCTTCTAGAAACATGCTCTTGAACAAGTTTTCACACACAAACATGATGTTTAGTTTGCACTCAAAAAGGCAAAGGATATAAAATTTGGTACAAATGTCACATCTCCATGCACGTTTTTGTGACTTGATAATTTAGGAGGTACAACCTATACAATTGGCATTTGTCCGAGTTGCCTGGCACAAGAATGATATGTATATCCTAGAAGCTGGAGTAGGCCATTCAGGCCCAATTAGATCATGGCTGATCTGTATCTTAACTCCACCCGCCTTGGTTCCGTAACCCTAAATACCCCTTGCCTAACAGAAATCTAGCAATCTCAAGGTTTTGAAGTTTCCAATCGACCCCCAACCTCAACAGCTTTTTGCATGCACTGCTACTTGCCTAGCTTCAAACTAAGTGCCAATTTCAGCATCTTATCTGGGGAAATGTGTGCACAAGTCTGTATTCTCTTACCCAGTGGCAGAACACATTAGTTCTTAATATCCTTCTCCAAATGTTCTTTTAAATAGATTCAGGTGCCCCCCAAAAAAACAATGTAAACGAATTGAAAGCGGGTTCATCCTCACCTTCATTAGGTTTGCTCTTAACGAGCATAACTTTGTATGGCTTTGGCAGCCCACGATCATAATAGGAGGATTCAGGTGACGGGCTCCTGGATCGGAGTCGATCACGGCTCGGAGCTCTTGCTGGCTCTCGACGATGCTCGTAGGCTCTCTCGTGACCTCGGCCCTCATCGTATATTCTACCCCGGCCACGATCACCTTGCTCGTAGGCTCTCTCGTGGCCTCGGTCCTCATCGTATAGTCTACCTCGGCCACGATCACCTTGCTCATAGGCTTTCTCGTGGACTCGGTCCTCATCGTATATTCTACCTCGGCCACGATCACCTTGCTCATAGGCTCTCTCGTGATTTCGGTCTTCATCGTATATTCTACCCCGGCTGTGATCCCTACTGTAGCTACGATCCCCGATCTGTGCTCTCTCGTAGCTCCTGCCACGCTCTTCATCCCAGCTGTAGCCTCTGTCGGGGCTATAGTCTCGGCTGTAGCTGCGTCCTCTGGGCCCACCGTCACTTCGCTCGCTCTGAATACTGTGCTCACTTCTACGGTCATAGTCATCTGCTACATCGAAGAAATGACTTTCGGATTCAGCCAACGGCTGCCGAGCTGGTATTTTCCGGCCCCTTTTCACGGTCTGTTGGAATGAAAGCAACAAAATTGCCAAGTTCAGTGCTATCATTTGAGTCAGTCAGTCATCGAAATTGGACTACCACCAGTGCATACAGGGGGACTGCCGCCAACTAATCGGAAGCTGCACAGAAGCGTTCTGCGCATAAATCTGTGGTGGTTTAATTATTAACGTATAATAATAATAATAATGCATAAATCTGGAGCTCTGGGTTGGTTTAGTAATTATGTATAATATCGCAGGTTGGTTTGAAGTATTAATGTACAATAATTTTGCAAGGGTAGGGTTGCGAAGATTTATTTGTTGGGGTGCGAGCTCAGTGTGAAGGGAAAGGAGAAGAAAAATTAATAAGTTTGATGAGTTTTGCTGGCACAGATTTTCTTTTCGTGATGCGGCTCTGGTTGGCAGTAGCGATAATTTCTCTCGCTCTCTGGAATTGTTTTCTTTGTGATGGCGCCAATATTTTCTTTTCAGTTAGCGAACAAACAAAACAACACTGAAACTGCGCGTGCGCAACTACTTCAACTTTGTTGGCCGCAGTTGCTGTCTATCTGCTAATCCTAGTTTCAATGGAAAAGAATGCCAAAAAGATATTTAAAAAAGAGAGTTTGGGAAAGTAAGAAAGGGCTGCTCAATTAATGCTAGCAAGAAACACAATATTGGCCAATGCTCAGTTAATCATAAAAGGAACCACTATTGCTTCAAAACAAAAAAGGTGTTTAAATTCTCTTCCCCAAAAAGCATGCAACTAGTATCCTGAGTAAGGCAGTTATAAGTATATAAGAAATGGGAGAAGTTGGCCATTCGGCCCTTCAAGTCTGCTCCACAATTCAATAAGATCATGGCTGATCTTCTACCTCAACTCTACCTTCCCACACTATCCCCATATCCCTTGATTGCATTAATATCCAAAAATCTATCGATCTCTGTCTTGAATATACTCAATGACTGAGCATCCACAGTCCGCTGGGGTAGAAAATTCCATAGACTCACAACTCTCTGAGCGAAGAAATTTCTTATCTCCGACCCCTTATTCTGAGACTGTGACCGCTACTTCTAGACTACCCAGCATCTACCCGGTCAAGCTCCTTAAGAATTTTATATATTTCAATGAGCTCACTTCTCATTCTTCTAAATTCAAGGGAATAAAAGGCCTAATCTAAAAAGGACAATCCCCTCCATCCCAAGAATCAGTCTGGTGAACCTTTGTTGCACTCCCTCCAAGGCAAGTATATCCTTCCTTCGATAAGGAGACCAAATCTTTACATTACACCTCCAAGTGTTGTACTTTTTTTTAATTCTCTGCAAATGCAGGACATACTATAGATTAAAAAAAACAAGAACTTGCAAGAAATACCCAGCAGATCCATCAGCATCAGTAAGGGGAAGAGACAGGTAATCATTTACTTTACAGACATTCTTCATCAGAACAGAAAAGGGCAGAAGGAACCCTCGTTAGACTGACCAAAGCCAAGACTAGGAGAGGAAAAGATTTTTGTTAGGCTGGGGCATCAAGGGTTACAGAACCAAGGTGGGTGGATGGAGTTAATTCACAAATCGGCCATGATCTAATTGAATGGCGGAACAGGCTCAAGGGGCTGAATGGCCATCTCCTGTTCCTATGAGAACAGTAGACAAAAATCACCAAGTATGCTAAATACCAGTACAAAAAAAGAGGCAACCAAGAGGTTTAATGGTTTGCCAACCAATTTGTGTTTTTTTTTTAATATAAAGAGCTGGACGTTATACAAAGGTTCTCTCATTCAGTTTGCGAAAATGCATTAGAAAGACAAAAAGGCCTGCAAAACAGCTTTGAAACACAAAAAGGAACAAAGGGGAAAGTGAATCAGAGAACTTGGCAGAAAAAGAAATGGAGAAAAGGAGGAGAAAGTGGCTGTTTAAAGTAACGATGTTAGAAAGCAAGTGTCCATCACCTCTGGACCCTTGCACATCCCCAATTTCCATCGCCCCACCATTGGTGGCCGTGCCTTCAGCTACCTAGGCACTATGCTTTGAATTTCAATTCAATTCAATTTTTATTTGCCATATGTAACCAGTACAAGTACAATTACAATGGAATGCTTACTCCCCGTAGGGACACGTCAGCTATTCATACAGCGCCATGTTCAGAAAGTCAATACAATGGCTTCCAGTGGCAGTGGGAGCACGATGTCCCTCAGCCGCTCCGTCCTCCCCTCCCTATTCCATCTCTCTCACCTCCTTTAAGCCGCTCCTTAAAACCTACCTCTTTGACCACCACTCCCAATATCTCCTTACGTGGCTTGGTGTCAAACTTTGTCCGATAACGCTCCTGTGAAGCGCATTGGGATGTTTTACTAAGTTGTTGGATATTACAGCAAGGGACAGGAACATATTTTACTCTTGTGCCGATTCTACCAGTCATCAGGATTGCGAGCCAGGTTAAATAGTTAACTAGCACCATGCTTGAAAAGATATTACATAAATTGGGTCAGAAACAAATGCGCACATTTTACTGGGAGGCGAAAAACAGGCCTGTATTATCCGTTAAAATCTTTTGTAAATAACTGTGTGGAATTATTTCTGGGTTGTTCTGTCCCATGAGTAAAGTTTGAGTGGTACACTGTTGCAAAAATATATTTTTAATTTCTACTAAGAACATTGATTAATCTGTACGTCAGAGAAAATATTAAATTAATAGAAGTGTCAAAGTATTTGAATTCATGCAAAATGTCTCCTACATCACTTCATTCAATAGTAGCTTTCAAAAGGGAATTGGATAAATACTTCAAATGGAAAACTTTGCAGAGCTATGGGGAAAGAGTGGGGGTGGGGAAGTGGGACTAATTGGACAGCTGGCACAGTCATGATGGGCCAAATGGCCTCCTTCTGTGCTGTATGATTCTATGAAGCGCAACAAGGTGGGAGGGGTGGTGGTACAGGAAGAGAGGATGCAAACTTCCCAGTAAGTAACTTTATCAGACTTTTTACAAATTGGTTTTGATAGGTACTTATTTAATGAGTGATAAAATGGTGGTGTGATTGTTACTGGTGATGTAAACAGTCTTACAAAAGTGCACCAGATTTTCAGGACTCAACTTTCTGCTGCTGGTTCTTGTGAGAGGAGGCAAAAGTGAATGGAAAAAAGTCAAGTGTAAGCACAAGCTGAAAACCAGAGGAAATTAAAAAGCCATCTTTCTCGGTTGTTCAGGCGGCATATCATTCATTCCAAACTTCCCACTGAAATTTAATCCGTATGATAAATTGATTCGTATAATTGCATTACAACCATTAGAAGATTTTTTTTTTTTTTTTAATCCCTATTTTTATCCAGAACGTTGTCATAGTCAGTGAAGAGAACTTATTTAGGAAGGATTGTGTTTTCAGACAACGTGCAGTCATTTGAGGTCAACTTAAACGCAATGAAACACAGTTTATTGTAACACCATGGCAATGTTACTGCTGGTCACTGACCATTGATAACCTTGCAGCAATTAAGTCACAATAATCAATCCCTTTCAGTGTTAACATGGGTCGAAATGCCGATCTTTGGCATGGGGAAAACATCATCTTTTATTAATTAGTTTCAATGGTCCTGCTAAAGCAGGAAGAGAGACTGGAGAAACTGAGTTGTTCTCCTTACAGCACAGGAGGGTTAAGGGGACATTTGATAGGTGTTCAAAATTATGAGGGGTTTTGAGAAGTGTAAATAAGGAGAAAGTGTTTCTGTTGGCAGGAGGGTCAGTAACCAGAGGACACCGATTTACGGTGATTGGCAAAAGAAACAGGCGACACAAGGAGACTTTTTTTTAATTGCGAGTTATGATGATCTGGAATGCATTGCCTTAAAGGGCAGTGGAAGTAGATTCAATAGTAACTTTTAAAAGAGAATTGGATAGATACTTGAAGGGGAAACATTTACAGAGCTATGGGGAAAGAGCTGGGGGAGTGGGACTAATTGGAGAGCACTACCAAAGACACAATGGGCCAAATGGCCTCCTTCTGTACTGTATCATTCTATGATTATATGATACAGGACAGGAGGCAGCTATTCAACCCATCGTGCCTGTGCCAGCTCTTTTGACAGCTATCCAATTAGCCCCAATAGCTCTGCAAATTTCCCACTTCAAGTATTTATCCAATTCCCTTTTGACAGTTACTATTGAATCTGCTTCCATCACCCTTTCAGGCAGTGCATTCCAGATCATAACTTGCTGCATAAAAAGCAAACTCTCTGATTACAGTCCTTATCCAAGTCAGTTTTACAGCTTGACTGTCAGATTTCAGTGAATGATGTTGTGGTGAACATGGGACTCTAGTCATGGAAATGCCTGTGCCCTAGACATTCCCATCTTGTTTCAAAGAAAGGATACATGACTGACATGTACAAATATCACTAATTCCAGTAGATATTAAATCAGCAGCACTTACTATTTGGGCTACTTTACCACATTTTCTTAACTGTTGTACAGCGAAGGAATGAGGCACATTATCCATTGGAACGCCATTAACATTTACAACCCGGTCATTTTCTCTGTGAGGGAAAGAACAAAAAATATTTTCACAATTACAGAGCCCGCAAAAAACCCTTTGTACTTTTGCCAAATGCCGTTGAGATACATTCAGAAATAAACAAACATACTAAATTCTTTAGTCACCATTGTAATGTAGGAGCAAAAGTTGGGCGGGCAGTGATGAGAAAAATCACACCAGAAATAAATGGCGCTTGAACATATTTAATTTGTTAGATTATGGATTTTTTTGGTGAAACAAAATTAATTCCAAATAAGCAACATCTTTCGGATGAGATGTTAAACCAGAGGCCCCATCTGCCCGCTCAGGTGGATGTAAAAGATCCCACGGCACTATTTCAAAGAAGAGCAAAGGAGTTCTCCCCGGTGTCGCGGCCAATATATACCCCTCAATCAACATCACTAAAAACAGATGATCTGGTAATTATCACATTGCTGTTTGTGGGAGCTTGCCGTGTGCAAATTGACTGCCGCGTTTCCTACATTACAACAGTGACTGCACTTCAAAAGTACTTCATTGGCTGTAAAGTGCTTTGGGAAGTCCTGAGGTCATGAAAGGCGCTGGACAAATGCAAGTCTTTCTTTATAAATTCTTGAAGTAAAGCTTCAAATCTCCCATTACGTTATCATATTCATAACTTCTATTGTACGAAAGTAGATATTGATGAACACACAAAACACCTGGGAGCAACTATGGGGCAGTAATCTAAACAAGAATTTCCAATGAGATCAAAAACCACATGACTAAATTCAGTGTGTTTCAGATTCCCTGAATCTCAAGGCTAGATTACTGTCTCACAAATCACCCACGGCATCTGTTACATGTAAGTTCAAAGTTTTTCATTCTATGAGTGATTTTAACAAGGGTCAACCATTGAATGAGACCCTTTCATTAGAGATAACCAAAATGATTTTCTGAAATACAACCACTACGCTATTTTAATGTAAATTTTACTGTCCGAGATATAAAAAGACTTGCATTTCTATAGCGCCTTTCACGTCCACCTGGCATCCCAAAGTGCTTTACAGCCAATGAAGTACTTTTTGAAGTGTAGTCACTGTTTGTGGTGATTATTCTTGTTTTATAAGAAGCATTGTAATTGGTTGCCTGTTTTCCTGCCTTGAGATATATGCTGTAAACTTATTGGTTAGTTGATTCCATGTGACCTGTGGTGGCCATCTTAAATTCAGTTTTCTACAGTGGTTGAGACTGGGTGCTCAACATGTACTTGCTGGTTTTTTTAAGGTTAATTAAGCCTAGCTTTTGAAAGGCAATCTACTCTTTATTTCAATTTATTAACCTTTTGCTATAATGGAACGATATCTTCAACCGGAACAATTTAATGCTGACCCTAATTCTGCAGGAGTGGATGATCAATGGAAACATTGGTATCGTACATTTAAAAACTTTTTGGGTGTGTTGGATCAGCAATCTCTGAATAAGTTGGATATACTAATCAACTACATTGCTCCGGATGTGTATAAGTATATTTTGGACTGTGAAACTTATGAATTGGCTATTGCTACGTTGGAAAAAAAATGTTAAACCCAAAAATGAGGTATTTGCACGTCACCTTTTATCTGCCCGTAGGCAGCAGGCGGGAGAATCCTTGGATGCTTATTTACAAGCACTCTGGCGCCTTGGTGCTAACTGTAATTATAAGGCCGTGTCTGCAGAAGAACATAAGGAAGAGTCGGTACGGGATGCATTTATTAATGGATTACTGTCTAGATCAATTCGTCAGCGGTTATTAGAAAATAAGACCTTGGATCTTAAGAGTGCTTTTGAGCAAGCCTCTACATTGGATTTGGCTCAGAGAAGTTCGGATTCTTATGCTCTTTTTGATCGGCCTGCGACCGTGGTTTCGGCAGTTCCGGATGAAAGGGAGTTACGTGGATTTAAGGAGTGGTTTACCAGATTCCGAAACAGTTTCTACTTCGGCAGCTGTTGCCTCTAGGATTCAGAAGTGTTATTTTTGCGGGAACGACCGGCACCCCCGTTTGAAGTGCCCTGCCCGGGAGGCTGTGTGTAGTAAATGCGGCAAGGGAGGTCATTATGCACGTGTTTGCAAATCGGTTGCCTCCTCTGCGACCATTCAGCCTTTAGATAGGGCGTTTATTGCATCAGTTTCTGCCGCCTTTTCCCATGGCCTAAACAAAGCTATAGTTATGGCCCAAGTTAATGGGTTAGAAGTGAAGGCCCTTATAGATACGGGCAGTACTGAGAGCTTTATAAGTCTTCAGTTTGTGAGGGAGAAGCGTTTGAAAATTTCGCCTGTTTCCTATCAGGTGTGTATGGCTCAGACGACTCTCACCTCACAAGTAGCTGGTTGTTGCCTTGTGAAATTAATTCTCCTAGGTAATACGTATACTGATATGCGCCTATCCGTTCTGCCTAATCTCTGTGCGGACATTTTGATTGGTCATGATGTGCTTCAATTACATGAGTCCCTCAGTCTTTCTTTCGGAGGAACCAAGCCACCTTTGTCTATTTGTGGATTAACTTCTTTATTCATTTCTCCATTATCACTTTTTTCCAATTTGATGCCGGACTGTAAGCCAATTGCTACCAAGTCAAGAAGGTATAGCAGTCAGGATAAATAATTTATTAATTCTGAAGTTCAATGTCTTTTATCGGAAGGAATCATTGAACCTAGTTTTTCGCCCTGGCGGGCACAGGTAGTTGTCACCACTAATGAGAGACATAAGAAGCGAATGGTGATAGACTACTCTCAAACTATTAACAGGTATACTCAATTAGATGCGTACCCCCTGCCTAAGATTGATGAGCTTATCAATAAAGTATCTCAATATAAGGTTTTTAGCACTATTGACCTAAAGAGTGCTTATCATCAGATTCCTATCGCTAAGAGGGACAAACCATATACGGCCTTTGAAGCTGGCGGAAAGCTGTACCAGTTTTGCCGAGTACCATTCGGTGTTACTAACGGTGTCGCCTGTTTTCAACGGGCAATGGATGCTTTTATAAGTGATAACTCTCGCTCTGACACCTTTTCATATTTAGATGACATCACGGTGTGTGGCAAATCAAGGGTGGAGCACGATTTTAATCTAGAAAGATTCCTTCAAGTTGCGGAAAAAGTTGGCTTAACTTTCAATAAAGAGAAGTGTATCTTTTCGACCACCGAGGTAAATTTACTGGGGTATATTATCTCGGGAAACAAGATTAAACCAGATCCAGAATGGCTGCGACCACTGATAGAATTAGTAGGGCAAGGTAACTCAAAGGCCTTGCAACGAGTTGTTGGACTGTTTTCTTATTATTCTAATTGGATTGCAAACTTCTCGCAGAAGATCCGGCCCCTTATTCGGGTTACGACATATCCTCTATCATGGGAGGCCAGGATGTGTTTTGATAATCTTAAAAAGGATATCCTTGGAGCAGTTGTGCATTCTATTGATGAGCAGGTTCCCTTTGTGATTGAGACGGACGCTTCCGATTTTGCAATTGGGGCTACCCTGAACCAAAATGGAAGACCTGTGGCCTTTTTCTCACGTACTCTGAGCAATAGTGAGCAGAGACATTCATCAATAGAGAAAGAGGCGTATGCAATAGTAGAAGCACTGCATAAATGGAGACATTATTTATCTGGGCGACATTTTACGTTAGTAACTGACCAAAAATCTGTGTCCTTCATGTTTGATGTCAAACATTTCGGAAAGATTAAGAATGATAAAATAATGAGGTGGAGGATCGAGTTGGCATGCTATCATTTCGATATAGTCTATCGTCCGGGGAAGGATAATGTTGCCGCTGATGCGCTGTCGAGGGCTTATTGTTCTGTGCTTCACGGAGATACGCTTATTAATCTTCATAATGCTTTGTGCCATCCTGGTGTTACGAGGATGATACACTTCGTACGCAGTAAGAATTTGCCCTTTTCAGTTGAAGACGTCAAGCGGATGACTTCGTCATGCTCTGTCTGCGCCCGGTGTAAACCGAATTTCTTTAAGCCTCAACGAGCTCATCTTATAAAGGCTACTTCTCCCTTTGAACGCCTGAGCGTTGATTTTAAGGGGCCTCTTCCTTCAACGACTCAGAATCGATATATATTTACTGTTGTGGATGAGTTTTCAAGGTTCCCTTTTGCTTTTCCTTGTGCAGATGTATCAGCTGCTACAGTTATTAAATGTCTGACTCAACTTTTTGTCATCTTTGGGATGCCTGCGTATATCCATTCGGATCAGGGAAGTTCTTTTATGTCTTCCCAGTTGAAGGAATACCTCCAGAGTCGGGGAATTTCTACTAGCAGAACTACCCCGTATAATCCCCAGGGTAATGGACAGTGCGAACGATACAATGGGGTGATCTGGAAGGCAGTTCTGTTGGCTTTGACATCCCGGAACCTTAAGAATACACAGTGGGAAATGGTACTGCCTGATGCCCTGCATTCCATTAGATCATTGCTTTCAACGGCTACTAATGTGACCCCCCATGAAAGGCTCTTCAACTATCCGCAGAGATCCACTACGGGATATTCGGTACCTTCATGGCTTACTATGCAGGGACCTGTGCTGCTCCGACGCCATGTTAGACTGTCAAAGTATGATCCTTTAGTGGAGGAGGTGGAGCTATTGGAGGCAAATTCCCAATATGCTCACATTCGATTCCAAGATGGGAAAGAAAGTACGGTTTCAGTTAAAGACTTAGCTCCTTGTGGTGGCCAGCCCTCTTCTGAGGACATTAACAATAGCCATAATTCAGATAATGTTGATGTCGTCACAGATACTACGAACATTTCCAATCCTATTGCAGACACTTACAATTCTCTTAGTCTGCCCCCGATGGATGTTCATGACCCTCCCAGTCTACCTTCTAATGGGAC
Organism: Somniosus microcephalus; assembly: GCF_052327205.1. Taxonomy (NCBI): domain Eukaryota; kingdom Metazoa; phylum Chordata; class Chondrichthyes; order Squaliformes; family Somniosidae; genus Somniosus; species Somniosus microcephalus. The sequence continues at coordinate 254,557,395 of NC_140987.1, read as the reverse complement.
TTCCAATCCGGAAACCGTTGATAATCGGGATATTGATAGCCTCCCTGCAGAAGATATTTCTGTGTCTCCTGGTGTGGGAGGGCAAGGAACTCCATCAAGGCTAAGAAGGTCGACACGAACAAGATATCCGGTCGACCGATTAAAAATGGACTTTTAAAATAATTAATAAATTAATAGTAAAATTTTAAAATTGTTGAAGGCATTATACATGTATTGCTCTAGTCATAAATAACTAATTGTAAACTGTAAAGGCTACCTAGGTTGAAGTATATTTTAAAAGGAGGGGTGAATGTGGTGATTATTCTTGTTTTATAAGAAGCATTGTAATTGGTTGCCTGTTTTCCTGCCTTGAGATACATGCTGTAAACTTATTGGTTAGTTGATTCCATGTGACCTGTGGTGGCCATCTTAAATTCAGTTTTCTACAGTTGTTGAGACTGGGTGCTCAACATGTACTTGCTGGGTTTTTTAAGGTTAATAAAGCCTAGCTTTTGAAAGGCAATCTACTCTTTATTTTACTGTTGTAATGTAGGGAACGCGACAGCCAGTTTGCACACAGCAAGCTCCCACAAACACCAATGAGATAATGACCAGTTAATCCATTTTGAGATGTTAATTGAGGGATAAATATTGGCCAGGACACCGGGTATAAATCCCCTGCTCTTCTTCAAAATAGTGCCATAGGATCTTTTACATCCATCGGTGAGGGCAGACAGGACCTTGGTTGAACGTCTCATCCAAAAGACTGCACCTCCGACAGTACTGCACTGGAGTGTCAGCATAGATTTTTGTGCTCAAGTCTCTGGAGTGGGACTTGAACCCACAACCTTCTGACTCCGATGTGAAGGTGCTACCGACTAAGCCACGGCTGACAATAATATTAAAAATCTTAAGTCTGCATACACTTCCGGTCTACAAAACCTTACTGCTTGTCATCATGTTCGTCAACTTGTTCATTATATATTCCTATCCACATTTTTTTGGAAACCATCTGTGTAAATTTGTCATTTTGTAATTACACCCTCCTGCCAGTGGTGGTATTGTGGTGCTTCTTTTGTATTGCCCAGCTCCACAGCCTGTACTACAGAGAAACTCCAACCAACTCTACTTCTCAGCTTCCTAGGCTTTGCTATTTAACTCCCAAGAGTACAATGGCAAAGTACTTATAAAAAAGGACAGAATGTACAACTTTAACTTGGGGACTAAATTATATCTGCACCTTGGTCCAATTATTCCCTGCCCCTCAAGACTATACTTAAGTCTTAACTATGTGCAGAGTTACAGAGGATCAAGCAATTCAAAAAGTCTTTCATATGGCAAACACCGCCTTACTTCTTTTTGTTATGATTTATTATTAGCTATGATGTGAAAATATATGAACATTTATCATGCAATTTTTGTATGTAAACTGGTGCTGGTCACAAGGTTTCAGACTTCGGCCACTAGGCAGTGCTGGGGAGCTCATTTTTTAAATTTTCTGAAAAAAGTGGCAGCTGTTTGGCCTCCCTCCCATATTTTGGGTGTTTAAAATCCAATTTTTGGCCTTTTACCCAATAAACATGGTACGTGCGATGTTTTTCCCTCTTTGGAAGCATCTCCCCATCACCAGCTGACTTAATCTTCCCCAATTTTTGGGTACTCCCTCTCGCTCCTCAGCAGTTCATCAGGTTTTTCCACCTAATAAAATAGATGCCCAGGTCTCACTTGCCTGTATGCAAGCCTCCCACGATCACCATTTAATTTACTGGTACCTACTTAGCTGTGAAGCAATACTTAATAATACAGTTCCCCACCACTTAAATCGTCCACATTTAAAATGGAGTCACTTACAGCGGCTAAAAAGCAATAACCATTAGCATTTCAAAGTTTCTGGTTACAGCATCTTAAATGCTCCATTTATTTCTGGCAGAAACAGCTGTGCTTACCCAATTGTTTGCAACTCATTAAGGTGCACTGAATGCAAGAACAAAATATAAGTAAACACCACATCGTTAAGGTGTGCTGAACTATACTAAAAGAACTTTATTCATGTTGCAGCTATCTTTAGCACACGTTGCAGCGTGAATTTTAATTGTCCTCTCTCTTTGGCAGTCTTTAAAGCTGCAAAATACAAATTCTGCTTAGCAGTCACTCAATCATTAAGGCTAACTCGTTATACCGGCCACCGCATATAATGGGCAAATCTCACTCACAGGAACACGCCCGCTACAAATGGTGGGGACCAGTGTTCCCCCGTAAGGTGCGCACCAATCGGGAGGTCCCGCACAGGCCACTCACCAGCTGCTGCCGCCACTGGAAAAGATACCATGCAAAGGGATATAGATAGACTAAGTGAGTGGCCAGTAAGGTGGCAGATGGAGTATAATGTAGGGAAATGTGAGGTTATTCACTTTGGTAGGAAGAATAGAAAACAGACTATTTTTTAAATGGTGAGAAACTTTCAAATGTTAGTGTTCAGAGAGATTTGGGTGTCCTCGTGCAAGAAGCACAGAAAGCTAGCATACAGGTACAGCAAGCAATAAGGAAGGCAAATGGCATGTTGGCCTTTATTGCAAGGGGGTTGGAGTAAAAGAGTAAGGAAGTCTTGCTACAACTGTACAGGGCCTTGGTGAGACCACACCTGGAATACTGTGCACAGTTTTGGTCTCCTTATCTAAGGAAGGATATACCTGCCTTGGAGGCAGTGCAACAAAGGTTCACTAGATTGATTCCTGGGATGAGAGGGCTGTCCTATGATGAGAGATTGTGTAGAATGGGCCTATACTCTCTGGGGTTTAGAAGAATGAGAGGTAATCTCAATGAAACATAAAAGATTCTGAAGGGGATTGATAGGGTAGATGCTGAGAGGTTGTTTCCCCTGGCTGGAGTGTCTAGAACTAGGGGGCATAGTCTCAGGATAAGGGGTAGGCCATTTAAGACTGAGATGAGGAAGAATTTCTTCATTCAGGAGGGTTGTGAATCTATGGAATTTTCTGCCCCAGAGGGCTGTGGATGCAGAGTCTGAGTATATTCAAGGCGGAGAAAGATAGATGTTTGGACTCTAGGGGAATCAAGGGATATGGAGATCGGGTGGGAAAGTGGAGTTGTGGTCGACGATCAGCCATGATCTTATTGAATGGCGGAGCAGGCTCGAGGGGCCGTATGGCCTACTCCTGCTCTTATTTCTTATGGTCTATATTCTTATATTTAAAGGGACCGTACACCAAAAAAAAATTAGAGGGAACAATGGTGGGTACAGTACTGTAATATTAAAAGTCTTGAGTCTAGTGTGCACTCCGTGTATGTCACATTTGCGTCCTATCATTTTGCCATTACACTTTCAATGTTGATGGAGTCGGAGGAAAAGAGCACCAAATCAGAATTGAGAAAAGGTAGGGAATGTCCAAATCAAAAGCAAGGAAAGCAGTTAGAAAATTGCCAATGAGCAACTGAGACTTGAAATAACCAAACCCAAACCAGTGAGTAGGAGAACGCAACAGCATTTTTAAAAAAAGTATGAAAAAAAAAAATCTAATCAAAATTCTTTTTTAAAAATATGTTTTTGATGTCATTTTTCTCCTCAATAACACAAAGCTCTTGCCTCTCCCCAAAAGCTTGGACCTAACTTTTGCCCAGAGCCTTGACTGTTATCTCAAGACAGATCCTGTAGTCTCAGCAAGCGCAGAGTGAATAGTTTCCCAGGACGAGTAAATATCCAATCCTCCTATTGAGCTTCCAACACTTACTGCTCAGTTGTTTTTCCCCAAAAAAAGTTATTTGAAGAAAAGTAGGGGAACATCTAGGCAATAGTGACCATAATATAATACGTTTTAAGATGATAATTGAGAAGGACTTAAGTGTGACGAAAACCAGGGTAATAGATTGGAGAAAAGCTGATTTTGAGGGGCTGAGAATAGAACTTGGGAAAATAAAATGGGCAACAATATTGGCAAGCAACGCTGTAGAACAGCAATGGGAAACAATTAAAACGGTGTTCAATAGAGTGCAGGAAAAATATATTCCGCTAAAGAACAAACTAAACACCAACGAGACTCCATGGATGAATAAAGCCAAAAGGGAACAATCGAGGGTAAGGAAAGAGGCATACATTAAGTACATAGACAGCAGGGGAATGCATGATAAGGGAGAATACGGAGAGATTAGGAGAGAAGTCAAAAAAAATAATTAGGAAGGCAAAGAGGAACTATGAAATTAAGTTATCAAGGAACATAAAACAAAATAGTAAAATATTTTTACAGGCACATCAATAAGAAAAATGCGTGGCTCAAAGACTGGTGTGGGAGAAATGGGTTTTGCTTCCTGGGACACTGGCACCAGTACTGGGGCAGGAGGGAGCTGTTCCGTTGGGACAGGCTTCACTTGGCCAGTGCTGGGACTAGAGTCCTGGCGGATCATATAACTAGGGCTGTAGAGAGGACTTTAAACTAACTAGTGGGGGGGGAGGTTCCTAGAGAGCAAATAATAAAAATGACAACAGAGAAGGTCATAGACTTAGGTAGCAGTGGGGAAATTGAAAACCAGAGCGTGTCAGGAAGGGGCAGAAGGTATGGAGTAAAAGGTAAAGTAATAAAAAGGGCAAAAGCAGGAACTAAGTGTCACAAAACATCTTTGAAAGTTCTCTATCTGAATGCACGTAGCATTCGTAACAAAATAGACGAGTTAATGGCACAAATAACTACATATGGGTATGATCTTGTGGCCATTACAGAAACATGGCTGCAGGGTGACAATGCCTGGGAATTAAACATACCAGGTTATTTAACAATCAGGAAGGACAGGCAGGAAGGAAGGGGAGGTGGGGTGGCTATGTTAATAAAGGAAGGAATCACTAATACAGAGAAATGATATTGGGTCAAAAGATCAGGATAATTAAACAGTTTGGGTGGAGGTAAGGAATATCAAGGGGAAAAAAACACTAGTGGGCGTAGTCTATAGGCCTCCGAACAGTGGCAACTCTGTTGGACGGAGTATCAATCAGGAAACAGTTGAGGCTTGTAATAAGGGAACATCTATAATTATGGGGGATTTTAACTATCATATTAATTGGACAAATCAAATTGGGCAGGGCTGTCTTGAGGATGAGTTCATTGAGTGTATTAGGGATGGGTTTCTTGAGCAGTATGTAACTGAACCGACCAGGGGGCAAGCAACCTTAGATCTGGTCCTGTGTAACAAGACAGGATTAATTAAAGATGTCCTAGTAAAGGATCCCCTTGGAATGAGTGACCATAACATGGTTGAATTCCATATTCAATTAGAGGGTGAGAAGGTTGGATCTCAAACAAGCGTGCTAAGCTTGAATAAAGGAGACTATGGAGGTATGAGAACGGAATTGAGTAGAGTGGATTGGGAAAATAGATTAAAGGGTAAGACGATACATGATCAGTGGTGTACATTTAAGGAGTTATTTTACAACTTCCAAAAAATATATATTCCACTGAGAAGAAAAGGGTGTAAAAGAAAAGACAGCCATCCGTGGCTAAGTAAAGAAATTAAGGATAGTATTCGACTAAAAACAAGGGCATATAAGGTAGCCAAATCTAGTGGGAGGATAGAGGATTGGGGAAACTTTAAAAGACAGCAAAAAATAACAAAAAGATTGATTAAGAAAGGGAAGATAGATTATGAAAGTAAATTAGCAAAAAATATAAAAACAGATAGTAAGAGTTTTTATAGTTATATAAAAAGAAAAAGGGTGGCTAAAGTAAATGTTGGTCCCTTAGAGGATGAGACCGGGAAATTAATGGTGGGAAATATGGAGATGGCAAAAACACTGAATGAATATTTTGTATCAGTCTTTACAGTAGAGGACACTAAGAATATCCCAACACTGGACAAACAGGGGGCTAAAGGGGGGGAGGAGCTAAACACGATCAAAATCACTAAGGAAGTGGTGCTCAGTAAAATAATGGGACTCAAGGCGGATAAATCACCTGGACCTGATGGCTTACATCCTAGGGTCTTGAGGGAAGTGGCGGTAGGGATTGTGGATGCATTGGTAATAATTTTCCAAAACTCCCTGGAATCAGCAAAGGTCCCGGCAGACTGGAAAACTGCTAATGTAACGCCCTTATTTAAAAAGGGCAGTAGACAGAAGGCTGGAAACTATAGACCAGTTAGCCTAACATCTGTGGTAGGTAAAATATTGGAGTCCATTATTAAGGAGACAGTAACAGGACATTTGGATAATCATAATTTAATAGGACAAAGTCAGCATGGTTTTATGAAGGGGAAGTCATGTTTGACAAATTTGCTGGCGTTCTTTGAGAAAGTAACATATAGGGTGGATAAAGGGGAACCAGTGGACGTAGTGTATTTAGACTTCCAAAAGGCATTTGACAAGGTGCCACACAGAAGATTATTGCTTAAGATAAAAAATCACAGGATTGGGGGTAATATTCTGGCATGGATAGAGGATTGGCTATCTAAAAGAAGGCAGAGAGTTGGGATAAATGGTTCATTCTCAGACTGGCAATCAGTAACTAGTGGTGTTCCGCAGGGGTCAGTGCTGGGTCCCCAACTCTTTACAATCTATATTAACGATTTGGAGGAGGGGACCGAGTGTAACATATCAAAGTTTGCAGATGATACTAAGATGGGAGGGAAAGTAGTGAGTGAGGAGGACATAAAAAACCTGCAAGGGGACATAGACAGGCTAAGTAAGTGGGCAGAGATTTGGCAGATGGAATACAATACTGGAAAGTGTGAGGTTATGCACTTTGGCAGGAAAAATCGTAGAGCAAGTTATTATCTTAATGGCAAGAAACTGGAAAGTACTGAAGTACAAAGGGATCTGGGGGTCCTGGTGCACGAAACTCAAAAGGTTAGTATGCAGGTGCAGCAAGTGATTAAGAAGGCCAATGGAATGTTGGCTTTCATTGCTAGGGGGATAAAATATAAAAATAGGGAGGTATTGCTTCAGTTGTACAAGGTATTGGTGAGACCGCACCTGGAATACTGCGTACAGTTTTGGTGTCCATACTTAAGAAAGGACATACTTGCTCTCCAGTCAGTACAAAGAAGGTTCACTTGGTTAATCCCGGGGATGAGGGGATGGACATATGAGGAGAGGTTGAGTAGATTGGGATTCTACTCATTGGAGTTCAGAAGAATGAGAGGCGATCTTATTGAAACATATAAGATTGTGAAGGGGTTGGATCGGGTGGATGCGGGGAGGATGTTCCCAATGATGGGTGAAACTAGAACTAGGGGGCATAGTCTTAGAATAAGGGGCTGCTCTTTCAAGACTGAGATGAGGAGGAACTACTTCACTCAGGGTGGTAGGTTCATGGAATATGCTGCCCCAAAAAGCTGTAGAAGCTACATCATTACATAAATTTAAAAACAGAAATAGACAGTTTCCTAGAAGTAAAGGGAATTAAGGGTTATGGGGAACGGGCAGGAATTTGGACATGAGTCTAGGTTCGGATCAGTCATGGCCCTGTGGGTAGCGGAGCGGGCCCAGGGGCCGTGTAGCCTGATCCTGCTCCTATTTCGTGTGTCTAATTCTGTTAGATTCAGGAGATGGTTCTGTGATAGTGGATTGGCGGTTAGGATCAGATCAGCCATGATCTTATTGAATGGCGGAGCAGGCTCGAGAGGCCGATTGGCCTACTCCTGCTCCTATTTCTTATGTTGTGTTCTTAAAAGGAAGGTTGGGATGGGAATAGGGCCATTAAGGGATAGACAGGATAATACCAGAGGTAATGACAGAGAGATGGCAGAAATATTAAATAATTATTTTGATTCAGTATTTACCAGGGAGATAGAACAGGTGGACATGGCATTGGATGATGAGATTAGTAATGAGAGAAGTGCATTTAAAATAAAAGAGGGGATATATTAAATAAACTAATCAAACTCAAAAGGAGAGTAAAACCCCTGGTCCGGATGGATTGCATCCATGCATTTTAAAAGAATCTAGGGACGAGATAGCAGAGGCATTACTACACATATTTAATAATTAGTTAGAAAAAAGGACTGGCAGATAGCTAATGTACTACCTATATTTAAGAAAGGGGATAAGAACACGTCCAGGGAATTATAGACCAGTCAGCTTAACATCAGTGGTAGGAAAAATAATGGAATCTTTAATAAAGGAGAAAATAGAACATCTAGAAACCAAAATCATCATAATGAATAGTCAGCATGGATTTGAAAAGGGAAAGTCTTGCTTGACCAACCTCATTGGATTTTTTTGAAGAGGTAACAGAGAGAGTAGACAATGGTAACGCAGTAGATGTCATTTATCTAGATTTTCAAAAAGGTCTTCGCTAAGGTACCCCATAATAGACTGATGAACAAGGTCAGAGAATGTGGAGTCAGGGGACAAGTAGCAGAATGGATAGCTAGCTGGCTTCAAGGCAGAAAGCAGAGAGTAGGGGTAAAGGGTAGCTATTCACAGTGGCAGAAGGTGGGTAGTGGTGTTCCACAAGGATCGGTGCTGGGACCACTGGTGTGCACAATTTAAATTAATGATTTAGACTTTAGAATCAAAAACACAATTTCTAAATTTACAGATGACACCAAATTGGGGGGGGGGATAGTCAATACTGAGGAGTACTGCCACAAATTGCAGGAGGACATTAATAAACTTGCAGAATGGGCATATAATTGTCAAATGAAGTTCAACACAGACAAATGTGAGGTATTACATTTTGGTAGGAAGAATAGGAAGATCACTTATTACTTGGAGGGTGCGAATCTAGGTGGGGTAGAGGAACAACGGGATCTGTGAGCACAAATACACAAATCACAAAAAATGCGACACAGGTCTCTTCTCTTGAAAAATGAAGGCTGAGTGGTGACCTAATAAGGTCTTTAAAATTATGAAAGGTTTTGATAGAGTGGATACAGAGGGAATGTTTCAACTTGTAGGGAAGAGCATAACTAGGGGCCATCAATAAAAGATAGTCACCAAGAAATCCAATAGGAAATTCAGAGGAAATGTCTTTACCCAGGGAGTGGTGAGAATGTCACTGCAGCGGTTCAAGGCGGCAGCTCACCACCTTCTCATGGGCAATTAGGGATGGGCAAGAAATGCTGGCCTTGCCAGCGATGCCAACATTCCGTGAATGATTTTTTTTTTATTTTTTTAAAAAGAGCCTTACAGTAATGCAGAGTTGTATTACATTAATATAGCGATAAAATTAAAAATCCAAAACTAAAATATAAAAATTACTTTTTGTCTCAACTTCTCATCTATATACTTCACTTACCAATTTTTAACTCATTTCTTGCTAAACTTACTGGTTTTCCTGTGACTCAAGTGATTCTCCATTGTCAAAAGCTTTTGAGACATGACGTGTGGAGAGTGTAGCATGCTTGGGAGGAACAGGTGACTTTGGACCTATGGCTCCCAAAGCTTTCCACCACTGGGGGTTTTCACTCGCCTCCCGTCCAGGACAGTTGTAAACTAATTGAGGGAGATTGATTAGCCAACAACTATTATTGTACCAAGATGGTAGAATGAAAGAGATGGGCCTGGGGGCCTTTTTTTGGGTCGAACAATTCCTATGTCCCTAAACTAGGGAACACCTTGGTTTACAAAAATCAAATCAGTTTGACGGTTTTGAAACCTGAATTTTTAAGCAGAGATGCATCAACAACAACTTGCATTTATACGGCGCCTTTAATGTAGTAAAATGCATGTTAATCTTGCATGCTTCCATGTCAAGTGACAATATTATGACTATTTTGCCATGTCCTAGTAATCAGCGGCCTTAACATATTGCACATCAAGCAGCATAAAACAATGCATGCTTTGCCTCACCAGTGAGGAACATCACAGGGGATCGCTGGTACTATCGAGGATTGAGCTGGTCGAGTCCAAATAAAAGTGCGTTTTTAAAAGAGAGATTTTTAACCAATTTTAATACTAGGGCAGGGATAAAAGGAAATCATCACTGCATGACTAATATAAAAGCCGATCTTGTTTAAAACAACTGGTCAGACCACAGCCGTAACAAAGGAGTTCTTGAAACGCTGTGAATTCCATCTATGCTATTTATGAAGCAGGCAATAGTGACCACTAGTGGGGTGGGTTCATTGCCCTGGCCCTGAAGCAGAAATTGATTATTTCAATCAAGAGTTCACTAGAGGCCAGGAACTTGCCATGTACAAAAACCTGAAGCGCAATTTCTCCTCAAACAACTTTACTGCACATTTGGATGAATTGTAATGTCATCTAATCAGTAGGATCCCACATTCAGCTATTCCTTTTAGCCAACCTGTGTTTTTATTTTAAACTTACATGACACCTTTTCTTTAAATTCTGTTAACTTAAGGAACAGTTTGTTTTAAAAGTCACTCCAGAAGGCAAAAATGCATGTCCAATTCCCTAAACCTCTTCACCTCTGCCTCCTCCTTTAAGATACTCCTTAAAACCTACCTTTGACCAAGCTGTCCAAATGTCTCCTTATGTGGCTTGGTGTCAAATTTTTGTTTGAAAAAAAAGTCGCTCCAGTGATGCACCTTGAGACATTTTACGTTAAAGGCACTATACAAATGCAAGTAGTTGTTGTTTTGTGCACACATTTCCACTTTTCAAATTCAGTCACTGTAAACACCACCCCCGTCCCAGCTAATGGTTTTGGGTGTGCGGTTCCTTCAACAAGCTGCGCAGCCCATTCAAAATTTCCACGCATGTGCAGTTTTTCCCCATTTAAAAGCCGCTGAGCAGCCTGCGCGGGACCTCCAGAACAGGAACACTGCGGCACCCCTCCCGGAAGGAGATACTGCCAGTCACATGCAGGTTTCCAGCCCATCCTCTTGATGGGATGACAGAGAGGTAAAAATAAAGAGGGGGGAAAAATATCCTGGATAAAAGAAATGCCCCACAAATTCAACAACTATAAAAGGAAAGCAAAGCAATCAAGTTCAGCATATTGGAGATCATAGAATCATGCAGCACAGAAGGAGGCCATTCGGTCCATCGTGCCTGTGCCGGTTCTTTGAAAGAGCTATCCAATTAATCCCACTACCCCCCTGCTCTTTCCCCATAGCCCTGGAAATTTTTTCCTTCAAGTATTTATCCAATTCCCTTTTGAGAGTTACTACTGAATCTGCTTCCACTGCCCTTTCAGGCAGTGCATTCCAGATCGTAACAACTCGCCGCGTAAAGAAAATTCTCCTCGGCTCCCCTCTGGTTCTTTTTCCAAATATCTTAGATCTGTGTTCTCTGGTTACTGACCCTCCTGCCACTGGAAACAGTTTCTCCCTATCTACTCTATCAAAACCCTTCATAATTTTGAACACCTTGATTAAATCTCTCCATAACCTTCTCTGCTCCAAGGAGAACAATCACAGCTTCTCTAGTCTCTCCACTGAAACCGAAAATGATTTTATATGCAAGCAAATTTTTTGAAAAACCCACAGATATAGCTTACTCCAGAAATATTACTGAAGCCAATTGATTTAAACCAGATACTCTTGGGTCCTCTGGGTTTTGTAATGACGAGCTCTCATTTAAACAATACAGACACAGCTCTCCCCAACTAGCTTCAAGGAAGGGCAATTTCTCCTCAACTCCCCTCTGGTCCTTGTGCCAATTATCTTGTCAGAACTTGTGTAATTTATTAATTGAACTAATTTTGAAATATCTCACTTATGTTCTTAAACCCAAGACTTTTAGCAATTATATCAGCCAGTGACAGGTTAACAACACATTTATCGAGCACTTGCCTGAAATGCCTCTGCTCATTCCTCTACTCATTAAGCAGGCAATAGATCACTGCTTTAACAATTTACGAATAATCTCTGATGGGAGATTTAGAATTTGATTGTGAATGTAGACATTAAACATCATCACTTTGTAACAACTAAGTTAACTTGAATTAGAAGTTCTGCATAATGTTATTAATGTGTGGTGAGTTTTAATCATATTGCACCAAACAATTGAGTGCAATTTATTCATTGAACTAATTTTGAAATATCTCGCTTATGTTCTTGAACCCAAGTCTTTTAGCAATTATATACGAGCCAGCGACAGGCAATGCTCCTGCTAAGCTGTGCACGTGCGCTGCCATGCAGCCACCTGCAAGCTCCCATGCAGGCCGCTCACCGGCTTTTACATTGTGAATACCGCACACGTGCTGAAATTTAAAGGGACCGCGCATTGAAAGAAACAGGCTGCGCTGAACAAAGCGCAGTTTACAGGAAACAGTGGGCTCCGACCCTTGGCCTTCTGACTCAGAGGCGAGAGTGCTACCCACTGAGCCACAGCTGGCACTCAACATTTCTTCTTATAAGTGCACGTTGCAAGTTTAATGGATGATAGCACAGAGCTCATGGATTCCACACCGACTACTCATTATTTAAAGGCAGACTATTCCCAATGATCAGCTAAACCGAAGTTTTACTCACTGAAGTAACCCATCCGCTGGACCGCCTTCTAAAACATCGGAGATTATAATGGAGGTTTCACCATTCTCGAAGTTGGGGTTATCTCTCCCTCCAGACACCGCTATACCAAACCCCCTCTTTGAGTCCTAAATAATTGGGGAGGGGGAAAAAAAAATTAGAATGTTTTGCAAAACATTTAACTGTATTTAAAAAAGCACACTTATAATTAGTACAAAAACTGCTCCAAAGACAAACCTTAAAAAATCTGCAAAATTCAGGTGCTTTACCTACGAGGCAATTGAAGAATCATTCCAGACAGACATCGGATTTTTTTTGGATTTTTTTAAAACCTAAACAGGTAACTACTGGTGTTACCGAAGATTAATCAAATGGGACGGCTATGGATTTCTCTTTAGTTACTGGACACAGTTAAATGAATATACTCAATTGGAAGCGATCTCACTCACAGTTCGATTGCCCCTTTGATATGAGCAGATCTTGCAACGGGACTGTGGGGCTTTATAGGTGAGAGTTGGAGGTGGCAAGGAACGTCAGCTTGCAACTTCACAGATAATGAAGCAGTCCGTGCCAGCATGCAGCACAACCTGGACAACATTCAGGATTGGGCTGATAAGTGGCAAGTAAAATTCACGCCACTAAGCGCCATCTGCAATGACTATCTCCAACAAGAGTCTAACCACCTCCCCTTGACATTCAATAGCATTACCATTATCGAATTCGCCACCATCAACATCCTGGAGGTCACTATTGACTAGATACTTATCTGGCCGGTCCAGTTAAGTTCTGTGGCAACAAGAGCAGGTCAGAGGCTGGCTATTCTGCAGTGAATGGCTCACCTCATGACTCCCCAAAGCCTTTCCATCATCTATGGAGGCACAAGTCAGGAGTGTGATGGAATACTCTCCACTTGCCTGGATGAGTGCAGCTCAAACAAGACTCAAGAAGCTCGACACCATCCAAGACAAAGCAGCCCGATTGATTGGCACCTCATCCACCACCTTAAAAATTCACTCCCTCCCCGGCGTACTGTGGCTGCAGTGTGCATCATCTACAAGATGCACTGCAGCAACTCGCCAAGGCTTCTTCGGCAGCACCTCTACCACCTAGGAGGACAAGGACAGCAAGCGCGTAGGAACACCACCACCAAGTCACACACTGTCCTGACTTGGAAATATCGCATTCCTTCATTGTCGCTGGGTCAAAAATCCTGGAACTCCCCAACAGCACTGTGGAAGTCCCTTCACCACACGGACGGCAGCGGTTCAAGGCAGCAGCTCACCACCACCTTCTCCAGGGCAATTAGGGATGGGCAATAAATGCTGGCCTTGCTAGCGACACCCACTAAAAAAGTTTAAATAATGTAACACAGGAGAGCCATGGTTAGGCGTCTGCAAGGTGGAGGGTGGTTGCATTGATACATAAACGGCTGATTGCAAAGAGACACCCTTGGAAGGAGACAGCTGTTGGAAAGAATGCAGCCGAGGGTGATGGAAATGTAACGTGTTAGAATGCCTCCATTAATTTCTGTAACTGACCTCATCCTAAGGGTTTGAATCAGGATGTGTAAAACTGAAGCCAGTGACAGGGGACATGAAAGGGAGATTAGGTAATGCTAAAATATAACAGGATTGGATAAAAAAAACTATATTACATAAAAGTTGCTGGGAGAGAGACCACAGAATTCTATCGGCCTACAATTTCATTGCTAGCGCATGTGGATGCTCCGGTAAAAACCTCAAAATTTTCCCCCCATAAGTGCATGTTTAATTATTGTCAATAGTATTTATCATATACCCTGTACTTAATAACCTGTGATTATCTACCTGTTTATTTTGAGGGGCAACATAAGAACATCCATCTTCTAACATTGGCAGTAAAGAATGTTAACATTTATCTGCCTTGCATATGATGTTCCTTATTCTTTTGAAAGAGATTCAACCTCCGCATAAAAATAGGATATTACCATTGATCAATGTGACAACTCCGATATATAGTTGGTGGGTGGGCAAGCGGGAGAGCGGGCGAGAGAGAGAGAGATGAATGAGTGGGAGCACGCGCGCGCGCACTGGAGAGAGGGAGGGAGAGATGCTGCTTGTGGAATAGCAGCAATATCCCATGTGTATTACAAAAGCAAAATACTGCGGATTCTGGAAATCTAAAATCGAAACGGAAAATGCTGGAAATGCTCAGCAGGGATGGGGGAGGGGAAGAAAGAATAAAAGGGAAGGTCTGTGATAGGGTGGAAGGCAGGAGAGATTAAATGACAAAAGGGATGATGGCGCAAAGTGATGGTAATGGGACAAGTAAAGAAACAAAAGATGGGTCTAGAGGAGGTGTAAATGGGAATAGCAGAATCATCAGCAACAACTGCTGTTCGAAAAAATTGGAGCAGTGGTTATGATCTGAAATTGTTGAACTCCGTGTCGAGTCCGGAAGGCTGTAAAGTTCCTAATCGAAAGATGAGGTGCTGTTCCTCGAGCTTCATTGGAACAGTGTAGGAGGCTGCGGACAGAGTGGGAGTGGGGCGGAGAATTAAAATGACAGACAACCCGAAGCTCGGGGTCACTCTTGGACTGACACAATAAGCAGTTCTAAAGGCAGTGCAACAGCATTCATAAAACCACACCAGAGTTTGAATTCCTGTAATCTTATTTTTTTTTACATGTCCCATAAGAACAGAAGGAGGCCATTCAGTCCCTTGAGCCTGTTCCACCATTCAATTAGGTCATGGCTGATCTAGATCACATCCTGTCCCCGTATAGTGAAAGAAAAATGAAACTCTTACTTTTTGTAAAGTCACAGTAAACTGCTCCCATATGACCTCCTCCATGACTGTGGCCTGTGGAAAAACAATGACACTCTTAGAACTAGCATAGGTACAAAGTATTACAAAGTAGTTACAGCACAGAACAGGCCATTCGACCCAAATGGTCCATGCTCCACACGAACCTCCTATCACCCCTCTTCATCTCGCCCTATAAGCATATCCTTCTATTCCTTTCTCCCTCATGTGTTTATCTAGCTTCCCCTTAAATGCATCTGTGCTATTCACCTCAACCACTCCTTGTGGTAGCAAGTTCCACATTCTCACCACTCTCTGGGTAAAGAAGTTTCTCCTGAATTCCCTATTGGATTTATTAGTGACTCTCATTTATAGCCCCTAGTTTTGTTCTCCCCCACAAGTGCAAACATTTTCTCTACATCTATTCTATCAAACCCTTTCATAATCTTGAAGACCTCCATCAGGTCACCCCTCAGTCTTCTCTTTTCCAGAGAAAAGAGCCCCAGCCTGTTCAATCTTTCCTGATAAGTATAACCTCTCAGTTCTAGTATCATTCTAGTAAATATTTTTTGCACCTTGATATCCTTTTTACAATATGGAGACCAGAACTGTGCAGAATACTCCAAGTGTGGTCTAACCAAGGTTCTATACAAGTTTAACATAACTTCGCTGCTGTTCAATTCTATCTCTCTAGAAATAAACCCCAGTGCTTGCTTTTTTTTTTAAAAAAAAGGCCTTATTAACCTGCGTCGCTTTTAATGACTTGTGTATCTGTACCCCCAGATCCTCCTGCTCCTCTACCCTATTTAGAGGGTTGTTTTCCAAGGAGTATCTGGCCTCCTTATTCTTCCTACCAAAATGCATTACCTTGCACTTTTATCTACATAAAGGCACTCCTTATTCCACAATTGATAAAGGCTCTGTCCAAACATAGCACTGAGCATTACTGAACCAGGGTCCATGCTGTTCCGTCACTGGTCTTTTCTAAGTTAGCTGATTTTAGCAAACCCGAGCTGTGCGGTGATGGCGAAACATTTTAAGTGGAAACAGGTGGGGTTTTTTTTGGGTTAGCCCAGTTACTCCTACGTGCTTGGTTATAGAGTGGCATGGACAGAAACCTGCAGGGATAATACCTGCCTGCACCTTTGAGCACAGCGCTGCACAGAAAAACAACCTTAGTAACGAAAGCCAGAATGGGGATTTTCCGTCCCCATTAAAAATAACCCTCAAGGTTCTAACACTGAGATACTGGTCCCAATCAATGTTCCCTCTAAGCTGTGCAGCCGTGTGGCGCTCTGAAGATCCCGCACAGCCGGTGAGCCGGCTTTTAAATAGAAAACTGCATGCAATTTTGAATGGCCCGCACAGCCCCAAAAAAAGAGGGAACATTGTGCTGCCATCTCAGAATACTGCTAAGCACAAGCACTGAAAACACAAACCCAACAGTACCCTTAAATCTCAAAGAAGATTAAATTTCTTGTAAAGAATCTGTATGAATCGCACACCAGAGACTTGAGTGCATAATCCAGTTGACACTCCCAGGGCAGTACTGAGGGAGTGCTGCACTGTTGGAGGTGCCGTCTTTCGGATGATACGTTAAACCGAGGCCCTGTTTGCTCGCTCAGGTGGACGTAAAAGATCCCATGGCTACTATTTGAAGAGCTGGAGAGTTCTCCCCGGTGTCCTGGCCAATATTTATCTCTCAACCAACATCACTAAATTAAATGATCTGGTCATTATCACACTGCTGTTTGTGGGAGCTTGCTGTGCGCAAATTGAGCTGCCACGTTTCCTACATTACAACAGTGACTATGCTTCAAAAAGTACTTCATTGGCTGTAAAGCGCTTTGGGATGTCCGAGGTCATGAATGATGCTGCGTATAAGTGCAAGTTCAGCCTTTATTTAAAAGGAGTTTTAAATTTTAAAAATACATAGAGATTTGCCCGCTGAGCACCAGTTCTCAGACCAGGCTGTCTCGCCTAGACAAATCCCATCTGCCAGGTTGAAACCTACTCTAATATAGCATCATGTTTTCAGAGGGGGGAATCCATGAATTAAATTGGTTTAGCTGCTGATGAAAGAAAACATTAAAGCTGCATATGCCAGAAATCTGAACCAAAACAGTAAAATGCTGGAAACACACCGGTCAGTCAGCACCTGTGGAGAGAAAAGAGGGGTTAATAATTTGGGCAGCGCCCTTCTTCAGAGTTAAATAGAAATTTACAGCACAGAAACAAGCCATTCAGCTCAACTGGTCTGTGCCGGTGTTTATGCTCCACACGAGCCTCCTCCCACAATACTTCATCTCACCTATCAGCATATCCTTCTATTCCTTTCTCCCTCATATACTTATCTAGCTTCCCCTTAAATGTATCTATACTATTCGCTTCAACTACTCCATGTGGTAGCGAGTTCCACATTCTCACCACTCTCTGGGTAAAGAAATCTCTCCTGAATTACCTACTGGATTTATTAGTGACTATCTGATATTGACAGCCCCGAGCTTTGGACACCCCCACAATTGGAACCTGCTTGTAGATGCTGGCTGACCCAGTGCATATTTTCAGCATTTCCCCCCCCCCCCCCCTGCGTGGTTTAAGAACATCTTAGCATTTCCACACAAAGCAGCTACAAGTAAATGCATTGCAATTCTGGCCAGCAAATGAATGGGCTCCCTGATGCATGGCTACACAGCAACAAAGCATATTCATAAATACCACCTCCCCCCCCTTACTGTGTGGAACTTTGTGTAACGCTGTAGCTGAATGATTGGGGGGAAAAAAACAACAAGCACAATACAGTTGCCTTGCTTAGAGGGAAGTTAAAAATAAATTAAACTTTTAAACTTCAGGTATCAAATATAAAATTGGCCAAGTCTGTGTAAACTTTATATAAAATTTTTTGAAAGCCTTAATTCTTACAACTCTTTCCACTGGCAAGAGGGTTGGTAACCAGAGGACACAGGTTTAAGATAATTGGCAAAAGAACCAGAGGGGAGATGAAGAGAATTTTTTAATGCAGCGAGTTATTGTGATCGGGAATGCACTGCCTGAAAGGGCGGTGGAAGTAGATTCAATAGTAACTTTCAAAAGGGAATTGGATAAATACTTGTAAAGGAAAATCTTAGAGCTATGGGAATAGAGCAGGGGATTGGGACTAATTGGACAGCTCTTTCAAAGAGATGGCACAGGCACGATGGGACGAATGGCCACCTTCTGTGCTGTCTGATTCTATGATAATTCTGCAATCCATCAGGTATAAATTAGTTTACAATTTGACAATCATGACATGCACACCGGTTTTTTTTTTTTTTTTTTTTTTTTTTTTAAGTGCTGCGTACATATTTTCAGCTATTAAGAATTACTTGACTAACAGTGTTGCATCATGCATATGGTTTCAGTTAGTGTCGAAGGAAATTGGTTGCCATCACAACAATTAATCTCTTAATTGGGCATCATTGTGCCAGTTTAAACTGCAGTAGAAGACGATAGTTAGCCAGAATTTTCAACTAACGGGTGACGGAAACTTTGGACCATTATAGGATGGAAAGAAACAAACTACAGACAGACAGTGACAAAAAAGTTTACTTTTTTAAAGTTTGAAAATGAAAAAAGACAAGAGACTCACAAATCCACTGTAAAGCCTGAATGAATGCAACACATGGGCCCATTTTCTTTGCAATGCCAGAATGGACTTCATACTGAGATGCAGTGCTGCACTGTAGCAATCACCTACAGCTAGTCAGTCCCAGCACCGGGAATCATCCATTTCCAGAATTCATCAAGCCAGATTATATAACCTTAATACACTGCTGCCCTACATGTAGCACAAATCCTGCTAGTTGCAATTGTACTGCGGAGGCAAAACAGCCCATTCAGGACACAAGTCAGTCACAGAACCTTGGCCACAACACTGAATTTAGTGCATTATTACACCGTACATACTAAGTAGGGGCTATGCTGTACAATGATGGCAAAAAAATAATGCTAATCACCTCCGATCTTAAAAATGAATAGTAGATCCATATTCTACTGGCCATTCAACTTAAAATGGAACTTGCCCCTTTTTTTTTTTAAATATAATTATAATGGATTTAAAAAAAGAAAATCTCAAGAGTATTAATGAATGGATTAAGCAAGTGAACTGTAGAATGAGCCAGAGATCTAATATTAACTGTTCACTGCCCACTTGGTCGAATCAGGTATGTAACACTCAGAAATTGCTTTTTTCAAGTTTAGAGCTAATTTCCATAAACATTCTCTTCAACAAGAACATAAGAAATAGGAGGAGTAGGCCATTCAGCCCCTCGAGCCTGCTCCTCCATTCAATAAGATCACGACTGATCTACATGAACTCCACTTTCCCGCCCTATACCCATATCCCTCGATTCCCTTATCGTCCAAAAATCTAGCGATCTCAGTCTTGAATATACTCAACGACTGGAATTCGCTACCCCGCCCCCCCCCCCCCGCGAAGAGGGCTGTGGATGCTCAAAGATTCACAACCCTCAGTGAAGAAAGTTCTCATCTCAGTCCTAAATGGCCGACCCCTTATTCAGAGACTGTAACCCCCCCACCCACCCCAGTTTTTTTTAAAAACTTGCATTTTTTTTTTTTTTTTTTTTTTTTTTGAAGTGCCCAGTTCAAACAGGACTTAAAAATACATATGCAATAGCAAAATACTGCGGATGCTGGAAATCTGAAATAACAACAGAAAATGCTGGAAATACTCAGCAGGCCAGGCAGCATCCGTGGAGAGAGAAACAGAGTTAACGTTTCAGGTCTGGGACCCTTCATCAGAACTGGAAAAAGCTGGAGATGTAACAGATATTAAGCGTGTACTTCTTGCAATTTAATATACTGTATTTGCTGCTCACGATGCGGTCTCCTCTACATTGGGGAGACCAAACGCAGATTGGGCGACCGCTTTGCGGAGCACCTCCTTTCAGTCCGTAAGGGTGACCCTGAGCTTCCGGTCGCCTGTCACTTTAATTCACCGCTTCACTCCCACTCTGATCTCTCTGTCCTCGGCCTATTACATTGTTCCAATGAAGCTCAACGTAAGCTCGAGGAACAGCACCTCATCTTTCGATTAGGCACTTTGCAGCCTTCCGGACTCAATATCGAGTTCAACAATTTCAGATAATTATCCCTGCCCCCATTTTTCATGCAGTATGATTTTTGCCATTCCCATTTGCAACATTTTATCTTTCCTGCCTCTTACAAAAGCACAGGGTGTTCTTTCTATTCCTTCCTCTCCTCCTAAACCCTCCCCCCCAGGGGGGGGGGGGAGAAAGGAGGCCCAGAACAAGGGGGAAGAACCTTAAAATTAGAGCTAGGCCATTAAAGGGTGTGTCAAGAAGCACTTCACACAATAGGTAATGGAAATCTGGAACTTCATCCCTTTCTTCCCCCCCCACCCACAAAAAAGCTGTTGAGGCTGGGGGTCAATTTAAAATGGAGGAGATCGATAGGTTTTTGTTAGGCAAAGGGTATTAAGGTATACAGAATCAAGGCGGGATGGAATTATGATACAGATCAGCCATGATCTAACTGAATGGCAGAACAGGTTCAAGGGCTGAATGGCCTCCTCCTGCTCCTACCTATGTAAATATAGAATATAATGAGGCCGCACTCAATTAAGTCAATCACGATAGCCCACATATTTCCAACCATTCTTTCAGCCACCCCTACAAACCATCTTTGCATTTCTGCATAAATTACATATCAAGATGCTGTGCCTGGCTCAAGCTAGCCAGTCTTCATTAAACATTCTGGAAAACATGAGCAACCGGAATTTAAAAACAAAACATGTAGCTCCAAGGATTTTGTCAAACTAGAAAACCTATGGCCAAAAAAATGCATCATGTACTGAAATTTTAAGTCACTTTAGGTTTCCTTGGTTGGAGTTTTAATGTTGGACTAGCAAAAATTGAGAGCCAGAGTGTACAGACATTACCATAAAAATCACTACACATTTGGTACTTTTATAGCAAGCAGTACAATATCACTAAAATTGGTGTACAAGTCTCTGTTTTTATGGCTTGTTGATTTGAGACCAAGGCCTAGAAATTCAGTTAGGGGCGCCCAGCTCGCCTGGGCGCCGGAATTACCGCTACGCGCGGAGCCACTTGCGCCAGCGGGATATTCAGTTTCAGCGCCCCAAGTGGAAGCCGGCCGCTAAACAAGGGTTTCAGCGCCCCGCTTGGGGCGCTGAAACTGAATATCGGCGTGCAAAGTGCCGCAGCGCCACCCGCTGCGGCACAGCAGCCTGCGGTACTGCAGGCCTTCCTCTCACTCTTAAGGGGGAGGTGCCTGCAACAGCGCGATCCCCGCTCGCGAGTGCCGGCAAATGAGCCCGGCACCAAGGAGAAGTGCCGGGCTCTCTGGAAACAGCCGGCAATGCCGTGGGGGGGGGGGGGGGGGGGGTGTAGGAGGCCGGGGACGGAGGTGCGGGCAGGCGGCCGCCGAAAAAGCGGCCGGCCGCACCTCCACCTTAACTCGCCCCACTACCGGCACAGGTAGGCCCCCGTGTACAGCGACCGGCGCGGGGGAGGCGGCAGCAACCAAATATGGCCAGCGGGGCGCTGCGCACACCGATGACGTCATCGGTGGCGGCGCAGCGCTACTGGCTAACGCCGCCATTAGCGCCCCGCTAAATATCGCGGTAGGTTTGCACAGTGGCGCAAAAGCCCTCTTTGGGCGCAAACTGGTGGCGCAGGCCACTGAATTTTTAGCCCAAAGATTGTTGCACCAGACTTTTAAATTAAATATTTAAAGAGCAATGGAAGGGGAAGATGAACTACTTTCAACGTAAAGTGATCCCCTGAAAAATGCTGTTCTTTAAGTGGACACATACACATTTATACTAATGCTTCATAGCATAATCCTCAATAGATTGAATATGACAAAAAAACATTTAAAGCAAAAAAAAGGACTCCGTGTTCTTGAAAGGCTACACAAAACTTGGATGAACTAATAATGACACTAATTTTCCGATCCAAGCACATTTGAAACCCATTAAAATCACTATGGCAGGGTGTTTCTGGGCCACAGATGCGTCAGAGATGAACTATTCCTTACGCCATCAATAAACGCCAACTGCCGATAACGAAATTACATGTTTCACCTCAACTACTGAACTCAAAATGTTAATTATAATGTTGCATTTTTTTCCAAATAAGACACGAGTTACTTTATCTTACAAGTGTCTGCCTAATACACGTCTAAGTGAAACATAGGCGGTGAACCGAGCTGCTTTTCTATTGGTTTTATGCGTGGTGATGGTGTCACCAGCAGCAGCCCGAAACTAAACCTGCAAGATTCCCTGAGGTCAACCATCAGGAAGACATAGCAGGAACACTGGTTAGGCCTCAAAGCCTTGGAGAGGGTGCAGAGGAGATTTACCAGAATAGTACCAGGGAAGAAAGACTTCAGTTACATGCAAAGACTGGAGAAACTGAGGTAGTTCTGCTTGGAGCAGAGAAGGTTAAGGGGAGATTTAATAGGTGTTCAAAATCATGAAGGGGTTTGAGAAGAGCAAATAAGGAGAAACTGTTTCCAATGGCAGAAGGGCTGCCAACCAGACGACGTAGATTTAAGGTAATCGGCAAAAAACAGGCTATATGAGGAAACAAAATTTACGCAGCGAGTTATGATGATCTAGAATGCACTGCCTGAAAGGGCGGTGGAAGCAGATTCAGTAGTAATTTTAAGAACATAATTAGGAGCAGGAGTAGGCCATATGGCCCCTCGAACCTGGAATGCTATTCAATAAGATCATGGCTGATCATCTACCGCAACTCCACTTTCCCGCCCTATCCCTCAATTCCCCTAGAGTCCAAAAATCTATCGATCTCAGCCTTGAACATAGTCAACGACTCCGCATCCACAGCCCTTTCAGGTAGAGAATTCCAAAGATTCACAACCCTGAGTTTCAAAAGGGAATTGGATAAATACGCGAAGGGAAAAAAATTGCAGAGCTGTGGGGAAAGAGCAGGGGCAGTGGGACTAATTGGATAGATCTTTCAAAGAGCCAGCACAGGCATGATGGGCCAAATGGCCTCCTTCTGTGCTGCGTCATTCTTTGATTCTAGGAGGGGAGAAAATTTGAGGAAGAAAAAAAAAGTATCGTCTAAAAACTAAGCAAAGAATGAACACATCTCCAACAGTTTTTAAACCGTACTCGAGTTACTGCAAGTCAACTACAATATCCAGTAGCCTTTGAAGCATTAGCTAATGCAAAAAGAAATGTAACAAACAATCTATTGAAAACATGTTGAAACAGTTCCTGTCATTTACTCTGCCCAAGGGTTTTAAAGTAAACATTAATTTAAAAAAGGAACCAAGGTTGCAATCTGGTACATTTTTTGTGGGTTTGC
This sequence comes from Somniosus microcephalus, assembly GCF_052327205.1. Classification (NCBI taxonomy): domain Eukaryota; kingdom Metazoa; phylum Chordata; class Chondrichthyes; order Squaliformes; family Somniosidae; genus Somniosus; species Somniosus microcephalus. The sequence goes on along the minus strand of NC_140987.1, from coordinate 254,533,869 downwards.
TTAGTTCTTGGGAGGAACAGCGTACTCAATTTGCATTCCCTCCCCACTCTCCAACTTCCCCACCCCCGTTTAGTTTTAGAAAAGCCACATATCCCCGTCGAAACAAAATGAAAAAGAGTCTTGTGATAAACTGCTGCACAAAGACATCATCAGAATGAATCTCATTCTTGAGAGCACAAGTGAAGCCTTCCAAACGAGTCACCAGTTGGACAAAGCACCTCAGTTTTTGGAAGACCAACATTTGTTCATAGAATCTGAGGCAGCTAGCCAAAGCTGTCTGGAGTCCTATTCGATTCACTGATTGTATTATTAGCCATATTTGTATTATTAGCCACATTATTTTTTTTTAAAGTTATGCAGCCAATTTTATTTTACATATTTTATGCAGACAATATTTTGACATATCTTACCTTAATAAAACAATTCAGTATACTCAACAAATAAGATTCCAGAAAAATTCAGCCACAGATCTCATTCAGATGTTGTGTTCTAAAGTCTTTAAATGATACATTACCCCAAAATAGAACCCCAAAATAGAACAACTTATATTTATAGAGCACCTTTAACATAATAAAATGTCCTAAGGCACTTTACAGGAGCGAGATCAAAAACAAAATGGACACCGAGCCGTATAAAATGAAGTTAGGGCAGATGACCAAAAGCTTGGTCAAAGAGGTAGGCTTCAAGGAGCATCTTAAGAGGAAAGTAGAAAAAAGTGGGGAGGTTTCGGGAGGGAATCCCAGAGCTTAGGACCTAGGCAGCTGAAGACACAGCCGCCAATGGTGAAGCGATTTTTTTAAAAAGGGGATGCGCAAGAACATTAAGAATTAGGAGCAGGAGGCCATTCGGCCCTTCGAACCTGCTCCGCCATTCAATAAGATCATAGCTGATCTTCTACCTCATCTCCACTTTCCTGCACTATCCCCATATCCCTTAACATTCAAAAATCTATCGATCTCAGTCTTGAATATACTCAACGACTGAGCCTCCACAGCCTTCTGGGGTAGAGAATTCCAAAGATTCACCACCCTCCAAGTGAAGAAATTTCTCCTCATCAGTCCTAAAATGGCCGACCCCTTATTCTGAGACTGTGACCCTGGTTCTAGACTCCCCAGCCAGGGGAAACATTCTCCCTGCATCTACCCTGTCAAGCCCTGTAAGAATTTTGTATGTTTCAATGAGATCACCTCTCATTCTTCTAAACTCGAGAGAATATAGGCCTAGTCCACTCATAGGACAATCCCCACATCCCAGGAACCAGTCTGGTGAGCCTTCGTTGCACTCCCTCTATGGAAAGTATATCCTTCCTTAGGTAAGGAGACCAAAACTGTACACAGTACTCCAGGTGTGGTCTCACCAGGGTCCTATATAATTGCAGTAAGACGTCTTTACTCTTATACTCAAATCCTCTTGTAATTAAGGTCAACATACCATTTGCTTTCCTAATTGCCTGCTGTACCTACATGTTAACTTTCAGTGATTCGTGTACAAGGACACCAACATTTCCCAATCTCTCACCATTTAAAAAATACTCTGCTTTTCTATTTTTCCTACCAAAGTGGATAACTTCACATTTCTCCACATTATATTCCATTTGTCATGTTCTTGCCCACTCACTGAGCCCATCGAGATCCCCTTGAAGCCTCCTTGCATCCTCCTCACAACTTACAGTCCCACCCAGAGGCCAGAATTATCTCGGGGGATTGTAGGGCTGGAGTAAATTAGAGATAGGGAGGGGGCAAAGCCATGGAGGGATTTGAAAACAAGGATGAGAATTTTAGTTTAAAAAAAACCACGAGGTGTTGCTTAACAGAGAGCCAATGTAAGTTAGCGAGCACAGGGGAGATGGGAGAGTTAGGACACGGGCGGCATAGTTTTGGATGACCTCAAGTTTATGGAGGGTAGAACTAGGGAGGCTGGCCAGGAGTGCGTTGGAATAGTCTTCCCAAGGAGGCTTTATGGATTAGCCCACATACAGACTAATCTGAATTGAAGTTAAACAAGATCACAAGATGTCCTCACCATCTTCGATTAGCAACATGATTCAGTTTACATTGTCAATTTAAAGAAAGACTTGCATTTAATCAGCACCTTTCATCACCTCAGAACATCCCAAAGCTCGCTACAGCCAATGAAGTACTTTTGAAGTGAAGTGTAGTCACTGTTGTAATTTAGGAAACGCAGCAGCCAATCTGCACGTAACTAAGATTCCACAAACAGCAATGCGATAATCTACTTTTTAGTGATGTTGGTCGAGGGATAAATATTGGCCAGAAATGCGAGCAGAACTTGGCATTAATAGCTGTAAGACAAACCAAAAGGGATCGGATTGAATGCAAAAACCTTCCTATCTGTGGAATTACAAGCATTTTCTCTTTCACTTCCTCCAGTTACCAAGTTAAACTAAATACTACAGATACAATCCACAAAAAGAAAAATGTGTTGGTGCAAACACACAAAATCATAGATGTCAGACTGGTGAAACCTTCTAAACCAATACCTCTCAGCGTCCCTTACAAAACTCTCCAATATATGAAAAACAGTAGACCATGTATGTGGGCGAAACGTAGCTGACAAGTTGTCGGACTGCATGACTGACATTCAGTAGTGAATGAGTAAAAGTTTCCTCCAAATACAGTATCATAAATTTCACTCCCTTGCTACTGATTTGAGGTCCCTCTCTGGCAGTTCCTCAGGCTCAAACAGGCCAAGCAAAACCTTGGCCTCCTGTATGACCCAGACTGGAGTTTCAAACCCCATATCCTATTAACCTACAATTGTTTGCTTCCACCCCATCTCACCTCTTACAGTCACCAAAAGATCTTAGCTACACTTTAGTCACCTCTCCAAAGCTCCTTCTTGGCAGCAGATCCACCTTCTCCCTCGATAAACCCCAACTCGTTCAAAACAGACTCGGCTGCCCATATTCTGCCCCGCACGAGGTCCCATTCACCCATCACCTGATCTACATGGATTTCCAGTCCCCCAACACATTAAATTTAAAAGCCTCATTCACATCCTTCTATTTGCTTTGCAATCTCCTCCCATCCTCACAACCCCTCTCGCATCCTTCAGTTCCGACTCCAGACGTGTGCATCCACCCCATGTCTTCAACATTCTTTGCTCCACTCTCTGGAACTCCCTCGCTCAATCGCTCAGCCACTCTTCTCTCTTGACCTTTAAAAGCCTTCTTAAAATCTACCTTCTCAACCAAGTTTTCAGTCACCTCTCCCAACTCTGACTATGGCTTGGCATTCATTCCTATTTAACTTCCCTTAAAGCACCTTGAAATTTTTTTTAACTTGAAGCTTTTTAAAAAAATATTAAAGATGTTATATAAATGCAAGCAGTTGTTTCTTTTGTTGCATAGAATTTACAGCACAAGAACAGGTCATTCGGCCCAACTGGTCCATGCCGGTGTTTATGCTCCACACGAGCCTCCTCCCACATCTCTTCATCTTACCGCATCAACAGAACCTTCTATTCCTTTCTCCCTCATGCACTTATCTAGTTTCCCCTTAAATGCATCTATGCTATTTGCCTCAACCACTCCCTGTGGCAGCGAGTTCCACATTCAAACCACTCTCTGGGTAAAAAAAATTCTCTTGAATTCCCTATTGGATTTATTAGTGACTATCTTATATTTATGGTCCCTAGTTTTGGATTCCCCCACAAGTGGAAACATCTTCTCTACATCTACCCTTTCAAATCCCTTCACAATGTGGTTGCTGTTTTAGCATCTTAACACAATGAGTCCCAACATGAGACACCAGCAGTGTAGGATACGAAAATTAAGCATTGCACCCACCACCAGAGTCCCCCGTAAGCTGTACTGCCTCCTGTGCGGCCTGCCTCCCACAATGTGCAGCCAATCAGATTTTTGCGTGTGTGCGGTATCTACAATGTAAAAGCCGGTGAGCGACCGGCACAGGACCTCAGACCACTACATGGCCATGTACACGCACCTTAGCGGGAATTCTGCCCACCACTCCATAATATTCCATGCACTCCTTTCCCAAATCAAATATTGGTGCAATGTCTAATATGCACTACTGTCTCTCAGTGAAAGTTCTCCCTCAGCCTTGTTCTTTATAGGTTCCACAAGGGCCAAGCATCATACAGCGTTCCCAAATGGTAGCACAGCGACATGTCTATTTACTTATCTAAAATGTCAAGTCATAAATACAATTTTGTTTTTAAATGCAAAACCCATGAATATTGGGCCAGAATATGCTGCCAAAATAACGGTGAGTTTAATGGTGCTTCCAGCAATTGGTAGCATGGAAGAGATACCCAGCGAGTTGCAAATCGCCACAAGTTGCTGGATGATTTATGCCGCTGCCATTAGCCTCACAAAAACAGCATCTCACCCTCAACCGCCCCATGAGTTTCAAGAAATTGCAGCATTTGCGCATTAATTGCCAATTAAACTCGCCACAGAAAGTTAGGGCTGGCAGTTAACAGCTTATGTACCTTTTTAATGATGAGATTTATATTCCTGCAATGCCAATCAACCTCTCCAGCCCAGAAAGGGAAAAATTGAAACTGTGGAATCTCATTCCTGCAGGTAGTAAATTGTTCGCGATTTAAAAATATTTTTAAAAATTCTTACTTTTCCTTTGTCTCTTTTTTCCCTCTCTCTCTCTCTCAAATCCAATCTTTCTTTCCCCTCTTTATTTCTCTTTCTGTACCCAATTTGACTTTGATTCACCCTACTTCTCAGTCGTTCCTGTTTCTTTCTCAACTCTTAAAGTCTCATTGGTTAAGGAGATAGACTGTTGGTTCTGTCGTTCACGGAGGTCCCAGATGCCCTGTTGCCCTCGCCGCGCCGTTATCAGCTCACACTTCCAGGGCAAAAAATGTGAGCTGGAAGGGCATGGGAACAAGTCTAACTAACAGGCAACGTCGTGAGGTGCCCTACTCCAGCAAATTCTGGGCCAATATATTGTGCACCTCTCCCTTCACCCTACCACTAGCTTAGCCTTCAGCTGCCTGGGTCCTATTCGCAACAACTTACATTTGTATAGTGCATTAAATGTAGCAAAACATCCCAAGGTGTTTAACAAGAGCGATATCAATAAAAACCTTTTTTGACACCGAGCAACAGAAGGATACATCAGGACAGGTTACAAAAAGCTTGGTTTTTACTCTCTACAATTCCATCCCAAAAACTCCAACTATCTACCTCCTTCAAAAAAAAAACACCCATCTCTTCAACCAAGTTTTCGATCACTCATGCTAATCTCTCCTTTTGTGGTCCAGCATTCGTTTCCCATATGCCTTCTGTAAAGCACCTTGCAATGCTTTTTATATTAAAAGCACTATATATAAATGAGGGGTCTTGTTGCACCCAATAAGTAAATTTGTGTTGATTTTCTTAGTTTTAATTTTCCTCACTGGTAAACTTAGCAGCACAGATAGCTGCCTGATAACCAATTTTTCCTTCAGTAATCACTAGTGGTCTACTGCTATTTGCATACATTACTATTCCCATTCATCTGTCATACAGTAGTCAATATAAAAAAAAGACTTGCATTTATACAGCGCCTTTTACGACCTCGGGACGTCCCAAAGCACTTTATAGCCAAGAAAGTACTTTTCTGAAGTGTAGTCACTGTTGCAATGTAGGAAACCACGGTAGGCAATTTGCGCACAGCAAGATCCCGCATTCCACAATGAAATAAATGATCAGATCATCTGTTTTAGAGGGATAAATATTGGCCAGGACACCAGGGATAACGCCCCCCTGCTCTTCTTCAAAATAGTGCCACGGGATCATTTACGTTCATTTGAGAGGGAAGACAGGGCCCTGGTTTAGCGCCTCACTCAAAAGACGACACCTCTGACAGTACTGCACTGGGAATGTCAGCCTAAATTAGGGGCTCAAGGGCTATGGGGAAAGAAATGGGGGAAGTGGGACTAATTGGATAGCTCTTTCAAAGAGCTGGCACAGGCACAATGGGCTGAATGGCCTCCTTCTGTGCGGTTTGATTCTATGACGTCGGATTTGAACCCACAACCTTCTGACTGACCAGCGAGAGTGTGCTACCCACTGAGCCACTTACATAATAAATTTGTGCAAACATTACATAAAAAATAGTTGCTAGATATTAAAGAAAAAATACTGGTTTTCAGTAAAAGCATTTTACATAATGAATTACTTCTGGAGCACAGCAACTTATTTAGGCAGAGGAATTGAGCAATCCGGTGCCAAGAGCAATGCAAAAGTTATGTCACCATGTATATAAAATTAACAGTAACTCTCAAGGCATTGTCGATAAGAGGGGAATTGTGTAGTAAACTAAGCATATTCAACCCTCCCAATTACGGTGAATTCCAGTTAATTCCTTCCTTTGCACATTAGCAAAAGCTGCACTGCAAAAATCACACGGAAACCTGGACACTTTTAGCACGCCCTTTCTGGTTTCTGTATCACAAGAGTGCCACCGATCTCGGTCCTTTCAAACAAAAATATGGGAAGAAGAAAATACACTCGCGTTATTATAACTGGGAGACGTTCAGTTGATTGACAAACTGAAGCTGAAAAGGACGCAGGGAAGCACGATAATTTTTTTTTTTTTAAACTGCTTTTTCACACAACACTTGCCTGCTCCTGGAACCTGACAGCCATTTTGCGGATTAACAGACAGGTAAAAAAAAACCTCGACCAAAAAAATACCAGACAACAGGAGTCCCCACCCCCAGCAACTACGGACGAGACACCTGGGTCTTCTCCCAACACCTGGGCACTGCAACTCTTTAAAAAAAAAAGCCTTGGACAAAACTTTTGGTTGGAGGTAAAACTTTTATTGAGGTTTAAAAAAAAAAAAAAAAATTATTCACCTCAGGTAATTTAAGAGTTTTCTACTTCTCCCATTATTCTTTTGCAAGTGTCAAGCTGCCAGTCAGGAAGACCTCGTCTTCCCCCCTTTCCCCTGGAGAGCCAGTCATGGGAACTTGTCTCGGGTCGTTCCCAAAAGCCGCACAGGGACAAAGACTCCCAACTGCCCCAGTAGTGACCCGTATCTCACGATGCAACTACCCCAAGCTCCAAGACTTCGCCGCCGCTTTTAGCTTCATTGTCGCCCTGGACTCCAACTTGAGTCCCGTCAAAACTCAGCCGCCCGCCTGAGCTTTTTCCCAGCATTCGTCATCGAGAACCAATTTATTCCGTTCAAAAGTTTGTTTTAAAACACTTTAAAATTAGGGTGGTGAGGGGGATTTGCTTGAAAGTTTGACTTACACAGTTCATACAAAAGCAGTCCTGGTTGACTCGGGTAAACCGAGCTCAGACATTGTCTGTTTGCATTGATTATTCTAATTCAAGTGAACCAGGGTTGCCAACCCCTGCAGGAGTGTCCTGGAGACTCCAGGAATTAAAAAGATTAATCTTCTGGACACTTGCTGGGAGCAAACCAGGCATTAAAATGGGTTTTGTACCCGTCATTTTCTTTGAACGCTTTCACATATTGTTAGTTGTAAAAAAATTAATATTTATTTTAAAAATATTGGAGATGGGAAAACGTGCTATTTGACTGAGTGGGGTGTTGGAGTTGGAAGGTCATGTGATGAATCCCCCACCCACCCCACTACATCCAACCAGAGTCGGTAATCCGACTACAAAGGCTGTAGGGGTACTCAATTTTTAATGCCCATCATTGCTGCATTAATGCATATCGGTAAGTGAGAAGTTAATGGGTCCAGATAGGTAGTGTGTAGGGGTGGGGTGGAAGGTGGGGAGGTTACAAAACTTCATGTTTAAACTTGAAAGGCAATTTCAATTTAGTGAAAGATTTTTATTTATTTTTTTTTTTTATTTTTTTTAATTGTCCACATCTGTAAAGATCTTTGGACAATTTGCATCTTTTTTTCTTGGCCCAAATAATCTGGACATATACCGTACACTAATGGAAGTAATCATACAGCACAAAAGGAGGCCATTCGGCCCATCGTGCCTGCGCCGGCTCTTTGAAAGAGCTATCCAATTACTCGCCCCCCCCGCCCGCTCTTTCCCCATAGCCCTGCAAATTTTTCCTTTTTAAGTATTTATCCGATTCCATTTTGAAAGTTACTATTGAATCTACTTCCACCACCCTGTCCGGCAATGCATTCCAGATCACAACAACCTGCTGCATAAAAAAAAACATTTCCTTCCCCCCCACCTCTGGCTTTTTTGCCAATTATCTTAACTTTTTGTCCGCTGGTCACCAACCCTCCTGCCAGTGGAAACAGTTTCTTCCGATCTATCAAAACCCCTCGTAATTGCCCACCTCCAATATACAACTATCATTTTCTTTTCCTATATGGGAAGGACTTCCACTTTCAGTGAAGCTTTATAACATTTTGACATCTATGCCAAAGGAAACTTTGCATTTTACAATCCGTCAAGTGATTTGTACAACCATCTCTTTATAACGTATTGGTGCAGGTTTAATCGTGATCATGGAAAAGCACCACTATAGTTAAAAATTAAATTACCCAAATAGTTATCTTTAAAACCAAGCCGTTTACAAAATATCTATTAATACATGCATTTGAGGCCACTTGGTCTCCTTTAAAATGAGGTGGATTCATTATAGTGGGACATAGTTCTAGAGATTAAAACCTCTAATCCAATCAAACTGTTCAGTTGAAAAAAAAGTCATCTGATTCCAGAGATTGGATTAATTCACCGACACACAACTAGCATGATCAAGGAAGGGTTTGTGTACTTGGCAATTGGTGCATTTGAGAATGTAGATTTTGGCAATAAGTTTAATAATGCCACCGTAGCAACTTCATTGTTATTCTCTGTACTGAATTGCGCAAAACATTATCTGAATACAATGTTTTCAAAAGGGGAGATGGAATAGAATCCATCTATGTATTTAAAAATGACGCTTTCGTTATATCACAAGGTAAAAATGAGTAATTGGCCCAAATGAGGACTGACGAGTAACATTACCCTTTGGGAGGAAGAATGATGGGAGGCAATATATAACAATATATTTGTATAGCGACTTTAACGTAGTAAAATGTCCCGCGTGATTTTGGTGCTTATGAAGGTCAATTTCTTAAGATTTAAGCAAATGTACAAACAAAATAACAACTGCTGAATCATATAGTGAAAACTGTCAGGATGAATGTATCCCATAGACTAATTTTTCATAGGTTTGGACAACCTTTCTTCTTTCCTTGAACCAAGTATAATTTCATACTGTTAGTTCTAAATTGAACTGCTTTAAATGCCCCTAGGTTGTCACATAAAATGGAAAATGTACGAGAATGCTACTTTTCATTTTCCAATCTAACATTTCCCATCTACAGCACGTGCACTTTGCCAACACAAATTCTTTTGTATTAAATTCTGTGGGAAGCGGAGACTGAAAAGAGGTTTTGTCCGCACAGTACTTGCCTCTCCTCTTTGTAATTGTTTTTCCAGTTTTATTTCCATCAGAAGCACGGCAGAGGCTGGTTATAAAAATTCTTTGGCAAAAGTGTTGCCAGGCTTTCAAAGAAACCAAAACAGTTTTTTTTTTTTTTTTTTTTTTTTAAGGCTTTTATCTTCCACCCCATTCCACCCCAATGCGGTTTCTCTCCTAACTATACTGCAAGTACTGGAAATAGTGTTGGGCAAGGGTGCCAGTAATTTGTTTTAAGACCTTAATTTGTACTTACTTGGTTACATAAACACAAAGTCTTCACTCAAGTTTCATTAGAGTTTTTGATAGTGTTGTATTGAATAGAAAAATAAAATAAACTTCAAATTCTGGAAATTAAAAAAAGAAAAAGCTGGAAACACACCGATCACACAGCATCTGTAAAAAGAAATATGGATTTTGACATCTCACTCCGGACCCTCCATTAGGTTGTATAGTAATGAAGGATACAGCTAAAATGTCAATCTGCACTTCAAAAAAAAGATATTGACTGACCTGCGTTGAACATTTTATGTTATGTATATGGAATAGAATCTTGCTTCAGTCTGCAATAATACTAAGCAAAACAGCAGGTACATAATATGACAGTGGGTGTATATAGATTTGGGTGTCAGCCATGACTCAGTTGGTAGCACTCTTGCCTCTGAGTCAGATGGTTGTGGGTTCAAGTCCTACTCCAGAGATTTCAGCACAAAAATCTAGGGCGACACTCCAGTGCAGTACTGAGGAAGTCTCATCAATTAACATTTCAGGTGTCTTTCTTTACTAGATTTACAGCTCCAGAGAATTTTCCTGACACTACAAAAAGGGTCAAGAGGAAAAGATCAGCTGGTCCATCTAGCCTGCCCCAGAGAGTTGTGATGCTTTATGCATCACAATTCAGATACTCCCTCCCCACCAGGAGCCATGAAACCTCCCGGGAGAGGTGAAAGACCTAGAAATTTCCTCTCCGATCCCCCCCTCTCCTCCCTAGGTGCTAGTTCAGGAGACCACATTGACCATGACTTGTATTACTTGGCACTTCTCTTTTTGTAGGACGTGACATCTGGCCCAGCCAGGAACCAGTCAAGCTCTCTTTAGAAAGTATACAGTGAATCAGCACTCACTGCAAGAGCCGACAACTTTTCCATTGGCCCACTATTCTCTGGGAAAAAGAACCCACCCCCCAACATCCAACAGAGTTCAACCCTTGCGTAACTTATAAACATGACAACCACCACCGCAACCTCCCCAGCAAACCTGGTCTTCACCAACCTATCTAACTGACAAATTATTTTAATGTGAATACAATACAATCTAGTCCCTCTATTATATAGACCTCAATCAAACTGCTCAAGCCTTCACTTCTCTAAACAACTTGCATTTATATAGCACCTTGAACATAGTAAAACGTCCCAGGGTGCCTCACAGGAGCAATTATCAAACAAAACTCGACACCGAGCCACATAAGGATACATTAGCACAGATGACTAAAAGCTTGGTCAAAGAAGTAGGTTTTAAAGAGCATCTTAAAAAGGAGGAGAGGTGGTGGAGAGGTTTAGGGAGGGAATTCCAGAGCTTCGGGCCCAAGCAGCTGAAGGCACGGCTGCCAATGGCAAGAAGCCAGAATTGTAGGAGCGCAGAGATCTCGGAGGTTTGTAGGGCTGGAGGAGGTTACAGAGATAGGGAGGGGCGAGGCCATGGAGGGATTTGAAAACAAGAATGAGAATTTTAAAATGGTGGCGTTGCCAAAGCATACAGACCCAGTTTTTTTTTTTTTTAATAAAAAGGCTTATCTAGGTAATCGTGGGTGTGTTAAACTGGGAATCAATCTTGTGGCTCTCCTTTGTACTTTTTCCAAGGCCCAGTATCGCCTACCAGTTGAGGGAGCCATAAGCAGACACACATTCTAAATATGAGGCCTAACCAAGGTCTTGTACAAGCACCAAATGTTATGTTTCAAATTATATGCAACAGTCCTGTGAATGCAGCCCAGTACCATATTGGTTTTAGTTATACCTTCACGGCATTAGTCATGAACCTTGAGAGTTAGGATTATCTTTTCTTACTCCACAGCCTTCGGTTCTATTCCCTGTAAGGTGTATGTATTCTTGGGTGTCAGCTGTGCTCTAGTGGATAGCACTCTCACCTCGGAGTCAGAAAGTCATGTGTTCAAGTCCCAAGAGACTGGAGCACAAATATCTAGGCTGACACTCCAGTGCAGTACTGAGGGAGCTCCGCTGCACTGTCGGAGGTACTGTCTACTGTCCATCAATAAAATAGATTATCTGGTCATTATCACATTGCTGTTTGTGGGAGCTTGCTGTGCGCAAATTGGCTGCTGTGTTTCCTACATTACAACAGTGACTACACTTAAAGTGCTTCACTGGCTGTAAAGTGCTTTGGGTTGTCCCATGGCTGTGAAAGGTGCTATATAAATGCAAGTATTTCTTTTAAGTCTTTTTAATGCAAAGGTATGCACTCTTCAACAAAACTTATAGCATAGTCACTTACACGCACACTCTGAAAATCTCAGATCAAATTTCTGCCATTTGAAAAGCTAGTTCATGCTACTTAGATACAAAGTTAATAGAAATGCCTGTTTAAAGTGAAAAGTTTTCTGCATGTAATATTTTAATTTGATGGGCCCTCTTGGGGATTTTTTTTAATGTTAATTATCATACTATAAAAATTCCCTCCAAGACAGCTGGAACAACTCTCTGCCAGATAGAATAAGATCATTTATAAAAAATGTTACTGGGAATATGTAGCTTCACTTTGCTTATAGCTGCAAAATAATGTCCACTATGATAATATGGTTTCAGAATTGCAACTCCTCAGTTTTACTATATGGATAAGTGCTCCCTGTTGCACTTTGTGACGGAGTTAAACAGAACAGGAAGACCTAGGATTAGATTCCTGGTCTACACCAAGTTATCTGATTATTTTGTTTCAATGTCCCTAGTTTTATCATACTAGTGGTGTCCCACAGGGATCAGTGTACCATCTTTTATTGAAGACCTAGATGTTGTTGGAGGAAATGATCAAAAGCATCATCCACAAACTTATGGAAGTTTAGTCACTGTTGTAATGTAGGAAATGAGGCAGCTAATTTGCACACAGCAAGCCCCCACAAACAGCAATGAGACAAATGACCAGATTATCTATATTTTTTTTTTGTGATGTTGGTTGAGGGATAAATATTGGCCAGGACACCGGGGATAACTCCCCTGCTCTTCTTCAAATAGTGCCGCGGGATCTTTTACGTCCACCCAAGAAGGCAGGCAGGCAGGCAATGTTCCCTGTTCTCCGTGGCCTGTTTCTTTTAGAGCGCAGGCCCTTTAAATTTCCGCTCATGCACGGTATTTACAATGGAGAAGCCAGTGAGCGGCCTGCGTGGGACCTTTCCCATTACTGTGCAGCTTAGAGGGATCATTGCCGGCGGGACCTCTGTTTAACGTCTCATCCAAAGGACCGCACCTTCGACAGTGCAGCACTCCCTCAGTACTGATACTGGGAGTTGCCAGGATTTATTTTTTTTTTTTTTTGCACTCAAGTCCCTGGAGTGGGACTTCAACCCACAACCTTCCGACTCAGAGGAGAGAGAGCTACCCAACTGAGCCACGGCAGACAACAAATTCACCCGAACTGTGTATCCATTACTGTGGGGTCACTTTCCTGCACTCAGCAGAATAATGTTTTAAGCATTCTAGAAATATGAACAATACTAATAGGATACAGTAGAGTTTGAAACCAAAGTGCAACACAAAATGACTTCACAGCCTCCAAGGGGAAGGAAATATCTCAGGGTAGCTTCTTATATTAAACACATAGGGGAATATTTTCCTCCAAAAGTTAACAAATAAATTTCCAAATATATTATAAACCAATGTCAATTTTAAAAAATTTACACAAAAAAGGTATACACCATAGGTGAGGGGAGAGTTAAAATAATTGCCAAGGTGAACCATTTTATTTTTCTAGATTTTTGAGATTCCATTGAAGCACAAATTCCTTTCAACAAATGCGCTCTTGGTAATTTCATAATCCGATTGTCAGATAAGCACACAGTGAAATAAACATTTGTAGATTAACTGAAGTACACCACAATCTATAAAGGAATGTGCAGAATCTCATCACCACCAGCTAGAGAGGACAGGGTCTCTCCGACACACAACCCAACAATGTTGACATCAATCCTACGGTTGAGAAAGACTCTGTCCAATGAAACTGTAACCACACAAAAACATAACCTACATTTCTTTTGTATACCACACTTTAGAAGGATGTGAGGGCTTTGGAGAGGGTACAGATGAGATTTACTGGAATGGTTCCGGGGGACGAGGGACTTCAGTTACATGAAGAGACTGGAGAAGCTGGGGTTGTTCTCCTTAGAGCAGAGAAGGCCTAGAGGAGATTTGATAGAGCTATTCAAAATCATGAAGGGTTTAGAGTAAATAAAGAGAAACTGTTTCCAATGGCTGAAGGGTCAATAACCAGAGGGCACAGATTTAGGATGATTGGCAAAATAATCAGATGACATGAGGAAAAACTTTTTTACGCAGTAAGTGGTTAGGTTTTGGAATGAACTGCCTGATAGGGTGGTGGATACAGATTCAATAGTAGCTTTCAAAAGGGAATTGGATAAATACATGAAGGAGAAAAATTGCAGGGATATGGAGAAAGAGCAGGAGGGAGTGGGACTAACTGGATTGCTCTTCGAAAGAGCTGGCGCAGACTCGATGGGCCAAATGGCCTCCTTCTGTGCTGTACTATTCTATGATTCTATAAACACTCGTGTAAAAGAAACCGAAAAACGCTGAACATCTGATGAAATGTAAAAGGAAATTGTCGGGGGGGGGGGGGGGGGGGGCGCGGTGAAGACCAAAGGCACTGTCAAAGAGCTAGGTTATTTAAAGAGGTTTTGAAGGCAAGCTGAATACAACAACCGCCACCACCTGCATTTATATAGAGTCTTCAACAACATGTCCCAAGGAGCTTCACAGCGCTATATAAATGCAAATTGTTGCAGGGAAGCTGGCAGATCAGCCGTTACCACACTCGCTGAAATTTCAGCCCCATGAACTAGGAGCCAACTTGGGGTGGGAATGGGCAGCATCGTGCTCAGGTACTTGATGGATTTTCCTGAGCGGCAAGAATCTTGCGATTCCAGTGGTTTTCGTATCCCTCGAGCTACGTTCGAGAAGAAGCAGGTCCCGAGCTCTCCAGGTCAAATCAAGTCATCACCAGCACTTCACCGTGGTCATTTATTACTCTGTCATTTATTACTCTGCTTCCTTAATACTCCAGCAGAGCACCATCAATTTGTCCAGAACTTGCCAGAGTTCTTATTATAGCTTATAATTGGATAGCTCTTTCAAAAAGAGCCAACACAGGTACGATGGGCCAAATGGCCTCCTTTCTGTGCTTGGGTGATTTTAGGTTTTACTTCAATATACTGGAGATGTTTTTGATCTGCAATTCTTCAAACGCATAAACAAAAGGACTTGATTATGCCATGAATATTTGATATGCCCAGACATTTGGCAACTGTTAAAATACAAGGTCTGAATCCAAGAAAAAAACCTTAATAATATTCCACAGCACGTCTCTGGGAAATTGGAATGATTTAGTTTCTCATGTTTTCCAAGCACCAGAACAAATCTCAGCTGGAGCTCAAAAATGGATTGTGCTTCATTGATTCCCACAGGAGGAGTTCCAAATTTCACTCATAGAAAGAAAAACGACAGACTTGCATTTCTATAGCACCTTTCTAACTAGCTCAGGACGCCCCAAAGTGCTTTACAGACAATCAAGTACTTTTTGAAGTGTTGTCACTGTTGTAATGTAGAAAACACAGCAGCCAATTTGCACACAGCAAACCCCACAAACAGCAATGTGATAATGACCCGAATAATGTTTTTATTTTTTTTATTTTTTAAAGTGATGTTGATTGAGGGATAAATATTGACCAGGATACTGGGGATAACTCCCTTGCTCTTAATTGAAATAGTGGCCATGGGATCTTTTATGTCGACCCGAGGGGGCAGACGGGGCCTCGGTTTAACGACTCACCCGAAAGATGACACCTCTGACAGTGCAGCACTCCCTCAGTACTGAACTGGAGTGCTCAAGTCCCTGGAGTGGGCATCGAATGCACAACCACCCGAATATGTTGACTAGTACGGATCCTGAACATTATTTGTGCAAACATATATAACATAATAAAATTAGGGAGCTGACCAAAATAAATCCAAATAGATCCAAGAGGACAATGGAGTTTGCACATTAGTGGCACACACATATAATTGACCAAAAGAAGAAAATCAATGGGTGCATATTGAAGAGTGCACATCTACAAACTCAAACAGACACTCAGTAAACACAGACTGTTCCAAAAAGATTGACAAATGTTTTGTTACAAGAGCACATTATAGAACGATTGACCATCTGTGACCTTATAGTTGACATATTATCCGTCGCACTTAAGTGTTGTGTGATAGTCACTCAAACTTATCCCAGTCTCTCTAGCTCCTCTTGAATCTCCTCGCTTTCATGCAAACATCCTGCCTCCCCACACAAATTCCTATCAGTCGCAATTGTAAGATTCTTAACCCCGGTGCATCAGAGATGCCCCAACACACATCTCAACATGCCAATGATCAATGACCCAATAGCAGACTGGAAATTTTGGTACTGGTGTGTCCAGACAACAGCAACCGTCACATGACTAAACCTGATGCAATCTGGGATAAACCAAGACCACAAATCAATGCCCAGGCATGCAACTTTAAAAAAAATGGCAAACTACAAGAAAGAATGAGGAAAGAGCATAAACAAATGGAACACATTTAAGGATATACTGCTAAACGTACAAATTGTACATTAAAAAAAAGGACAAAACAAACATTGCTCCAAATGGATTAGCATGACAATACCAAGTGAGGCAAGAAAAAAACTATACAAAGCCTGTAGGATGCAAGGCAAGGAAAGCCACTGCCAAATACAGGAATCTTCAATATAGTTAAGACAGGCAGGTAGCTAGAAATGAGTGTAGCTGTAGACACAAACTACAAGAAAATCTTCCAGTATTATAATTAATAACAGGGTTAACAGAAAAATATATACTGTATCCCTTAAATATGCAAACATGATTGAGAAGAAAGACAAGTTGAAAATAGTTGAACTATACTAAATAATTACTTCCTGAAATTATTCAATACAGAAACATAGAAGATAGGAGCAGGAGTAGGCCATTCGGCCCCGCGAGCCTGCTCCGCCATTCAATGAGATCATGGCTGATCATCCAAATTCAGTACCCTGTCCTTGCCTTCTCTCCATATCCCTTGATCCCTTTAGCCTTAAGAAATATATCTAACTCCTTCTTGAATATATTTAATGAATTGGCCTCAACTGCCTCCTGTGGTAGAGAATTCCACAGGTTCACCACTCTCTGGGTGAAAAAATTCCTCCTCATCTCTGTCCTAAAAGGCTTACTCCTTATCCTTAGACTGTGACCCCTGGTTCTGGACACCCCCGCCATCGGGAATATCCTTCCTGCATCTAGTCTGTCTAGTCCTGTTAGAATTTTATAAGTTTCAATGAGATCCCCTCTCATTCTTCTAAACTCCAGCGAGTATAAGCCCAATCGACCCAATCTCTCCTCATACGTCATTCCTGCCATCCCAGGTATCAGTCTGGTGAATCTTTGCTGCACTCCCTCCATGGCAAGAACATCCTTCCTCAGATAAGGCGATCAAAACTGCACACAATACTCCAGATGTGGTCTCACCAAGGCCCTGTACAACTGCAGCAAGACATCCTTGTTCCTGTACTCGAACCCTCTCGCTACGAAGGCCAACATACCATTTACCTTCTTAACCGCCTGCTGCACCTGCATGCTTACCTTCAGCGACTGGTGCACAAGGACACCCAGGTCTCGTTGCACTTCCCCTTCTCCCAATCTATTGCCATTCAGATAATAATCTGCCTTCCTGTTTTTGACACCAAAGTAGATAACCTCGCATTTATCTACATTATATTGCATCTGCCATGCTTCTGCCCAATCACCCAACCTGTCCAAATCATCCTGGGGTTTCTCGGCATCCTCCTCACAGCACACACGCCCACCCAGCTTTGTGTCATCTGCAAACTTGGAGATATTACATCTAGTTCCCTTATCTAGATCATTAATATATATTGTGAATAGCTGGGGTCCTAGGACCGATCCCTGCGGTACCCCGCTAGTCACTGCCTGCCACTTGGAAAAAGACCCGTTTATTCCAACTCTTTGCTTCCTGTCTGCCAACCAGTTCTCTAGCCAAGTCAACACCTTGCCCCCAATCCCATGTGCCTTAACTTTACACGCTAATCTCTTATGCGGGAACTTATCAAAAGCCTTCTGAAAGTCCAAATACACCACATCCACTGGTTCTCCCTTATCTATTTTACCAGTTCACAGAATCACAGAAACCCCACAGTGCAGATAGAGGCCATTTCGGCCCATCGAGCCTGCACCGACACATATCCCACCCGATCCCCGTAACCCCTACACACCAACACATATCCCACCCTATCCCTGTAACCCCACGTATTTAATCCCCCTAACACTAAGGGTCAATTTATCATAGCCAATCAACCTAACCCGCACATCTTTGGAGTGTGGGAGGAAACCGGAGCACCCGGAGGAAACCCACGCAAACACGGGGAGAATGTGCAAACTCCACACAGACAGTCGCCCGAGGCCGGATTCGAACCCGGGTCCCTGGCGCTGTGAAGCAACAGTGCTAACCACTATGCCACCGTGCTGCCCTTACATCCTCAAAAAATTCCAGTAGATTACCTTTTGTAAATCCATGTTGACTTTGTCTGATCTTGTCTGAAGATAACATGCCAACAATTTGCATTTATAAAGTACTTTTAATGTAAAACGTGCCAAGCTGCTTCACAGGAGTGTTATCAAACAAAATTTCACACCAAGCCACACAAAGCAATATTAGGACACGTTACCAAAAGCTTGGCCAAATAGGTAGGTTTTAAGGAGCGTCTTAAAGGAGGAGAGAGGTCGAGAGGTTTAGGGAGGGAATTTCAGAGCTTGGGGCCTCAGCAGCTGAAGGCACGGCCACCAATGGTGGGGCGATGGAAATCAGGGATGCGCAAGAGGCCAGAATTGCCACCTAATGAAGGAGGTTATACAAGTAAATTAATTGATTTCAACATCAAATCAGATGGAGGTCCTAAACAAAAATCACAAAGTCAACTGAATCCTGAGGAATGGGCAATATATACTCAAGGGTGCCAAGATTTATTAGAGGTGAAATTCACACAGTGCTGATAGTCATCATAAGGAAGCTAGTGAACACAAAGTAAGATCCCACGGGTTTGGAAATATCCTCAATAAAAAGCAGCAAAAAACAAACTCTGGTAACTACAGACCCATTAGTCTTGTATCAACAAATTGGAAACATAATGAAACTGATCATCAGGAAAGACTTGAAGATTACCTGTATGAAAATTATCTAGTAAACTGCAGCCAGCACAGTTTCAGAAAGTGGTAGGTTCTGCCTAAGTGTCACCCTTGACCTTTTTTCAGAAGGTTCACAATAGGATGCTCTATGACATCATGGACCCAGACTTCCAGAAAGCTTTTGATAAAGTTCTGCATAAAATTGGCTGTTACACAATCTTAAGCCAGTGGGTATCTATGCTAAAAACCTAGATGTGGATAAGGAATTGATTGAGAGGGTAGAAAGATGTACGAAGATTTACAAGGGTGATGATACAAAAACTGAGAGGGTATAACTAACAGGAAAGACTGAATAGGCTGAGGCTCTTTTCTCTAGAAAAGAGGAGGACCAAGAGGTGACATGATAGACGTCTTTAAAATGATGAACGGGTCCAATAGGATAGAAGTTATCAGAGTATACAGCACAGAAACAGGCCATTCGGACCAACCAGTCTGTGCAGGTGGTTATACTGCACACGAGTATCCTCCCAGTCCACCCAATTCATCTCAGCCTTTCAGCATATCTTTCTATTCCCTTTTCTCTCATGTACTCGTCTAGTTTCCTTTCGAAATTATCCAAGCTATTTGCCTCAAACATTTCCTGTGGTAGCGAGTTCCACATTCTCACCACTCTGCGTAAAGACATTTCTCCTCACATCCCTATTGGATTTATTAGTAACTATCTTGTATTTATGTCCCCTAGTTTGGGATTTGCCCACAAGCAGAAACATTCTCTCCACATCTATCCTATCCTACCCATTCATAACTTGAAAGACCTCGAAGTCTTCTCTTTTCTAAAGAAAATAGCCCCAACCTGTTCAATCTTTCCTGATAGCTGTAATCTCTCAGTTCTGGTATCATCCTTGTAAGTTTTTTTTTTTTGCATTTTCTCCAGTGCTTCTATGTCCTGTTTATAGTATGGAGACCAGAACTTCAAATGTGACCTGACCAGGATCCTATACAAGTTTAACATAACTTCACTACTTTTGAATTTTATACCCCTAGAATTAAATCCCAGTGCTTTGTTAGCATTTTCAATTGCTTTGCTGACCTGCAATGCTGCTTTTAATGATTTATTCACTTGTACCCCTCGATCCCTTTGCTCTTTTACCCCATTCAGTTTCTTATTTTCTAAAGGTGTAGGTGATGTTTCTATTTTTCCTACCAAAATGCATCACCTCGCATTTATCTGTGTAGAGAAAATGTTTCTACGTGGGGGGGGGGGGGGGGGGGGGGGAGCAAAACTAGGGGCAGTCACTAATAAATCCAAAAGGAATTCAGGAGCAACCTCTTTACCCAGAGAGTGGTGAGAATGTGAAACTCGCTACCACATGGAGTGGTTGAGGTGAATAGCATAGATGCATTTAAGGGGAAGCGAGATAAACACATGAGGGAGAAAGGAATAGAAGGATATGCTGATAGGATAAGATGAAGTAAAGAGAGTTTGGAGCATAAACACTGGGATAGACTTGTTGGGCCGAATGGCTTGTTTATTGTGCTGTAAAACTCTAGGTAATTCTACAAGTTCCTCATGGATCAAAGCTGATGCCCCCTTCAAATTATACTAAACCAGGGATGAACGTTGTCAAGTCACAACAAGCCTCCACCCACCCCTTTTCATCTAACCCCATCAGCCTATCCTTCTATTCCTTTCTCCCTCATGTGCTTATCTAGCTTCCCCTTAAAGGCACCTATGCTCGTCGCCTCGACTAATCCTTTTGGTATCTAGTTCCACATTCTCAGCACTCTGTGGGTAAAGAAGTTTCTCTTGAATTCCCTATTGGATTTATTAATGACTATCTTGTATTTATGGCCCCTAGTTTTGAACTCCACAAGTGGAAATATTTTCTCTACATCTACCCCATCAAACCCTTTCATAATCTTAACATCCTCAAAAATTTCAAAATATTCAAGGGTATGTGGAAAGAGTAGAAAATGGACTGGAGTACATAGCTCCAGAGTGGCACAGACAATAAACTGAAATGCCCCCTTCCATGCTTACATTCCTATAACTGTGAAATTTGTTATGGATGACTGCCTTTCAAGCCTTTACTCAGTTTCCGTTGTAATAAATGCCATTGTTTTTCCTACTACAAATGTCAAGCTAGCATACCTATAAATCTCAGATTTGTACTCAAAAGTTTTTTTCTCCACATTACAACAACTTGCATTTATACAGCGTCTTTAACATAGTAAAACACCCCAAGATGGTTTCCAGAAGGGTTATCAAACAAAATTTGACACCAAATCACATAAGCAGATATTAGGATAGGTGACCAAAAGCTTGGTCATTAGGAGGTAGATTTTAAGGAGTGTCTTAAAGGAGGAGAGTGAGTTAGAGAGGCAGAGAGGTTTAGGGAGGGAATTCCAGAGCTTAGGGCCATATGAGTATTTCCTATCTTCATGTATCCTTTTTAATTGCATGAGTTTGGTTGAACCAAGTTATCTTAGTGGTTTGCATCCTAAAGGATTATGCTGGTTGGATGGTCATAGAATTAAAGAAATTAAAGCACATTACGTTTGGCCCAGAACATTGTACTCTAATCCTATTCCCTTGCCTTTTACTTATATCCTTTTACATTCTTTTGTTTCAAGTCCTTATCCAATTTACTTTTAAATGGGGAATGTTATTATTAATGCTGCAACCTCCATTTGTGGTAAAGCATTCTATAACCATTCAATAATCCTTCATGTAAACAATTCTTTGCGATAATCGCAAGTCTGTGCCTCTGGTTACCGCCATCAACCAATGAAAACAATTCTTCATTATTTACCTGCTCAAAAACCTTTCGGAATTTTGAAAAGTTCTTTACAGTTTGTGAAAATATCCCCTTTTTAGCCTTTCTTCATAATTTATAACCCCTCACTTATGACATCATTCTAATGACTCTTCACTGTACCTTCATCATGGCTGGTACACTTCCTAAATGGGGTGTCCAGAACTGCACACTATACGCTAAACATAACCTAACCAACAGCATGTACAAATTCAATATCACTTCCTTGTTTGATTTTATATTCAATGTTCCTACATACTAAAAGAAAGAGAGACTTGCATTCCTACAGCGCCTTTCACGACCTCAGGACATCCCAAAGCACTTTACAGCCAATGAAATTATTTTGCACTATTGTCACTATTGAAACGTGGCAGCCAATTTGCACACAGCAAGCTCCCACAAACAGCAATGTGATAATGACCAGATAATCTGTTTTGTGTCATTGATTGAGCAATAAATAAATAAATAAAATAAAATAAAAACCAGCCAGAACACCGGGGATGACTACCTTGCTCTTCTTCAAAATAGTGTCGTGGGATTTTTTACACCCACCTGAGGGAGCAAGATAGGGTCTCGGTTTAACATTTCATCCGAAAGCCAGAATCTACTGCACTGTCCTTAAGTACATAAGAAATAGGAGGAGTAGTAGGCCATACAGCCCCTTGAGCCTGCTCCACCATTCAGTAAGATCATGGCTGATCATCCACCTTAACTCCACTTTCCCACCCAATCTCCATATCACTTGATTCCCTTAGAGTCCAAAAATCTATCTATCTCAGCCTTGAATATACTCAAAGACTCAGCATCCACAGCCCTCTGGGGCAGAGAATTCCAAAGATTCACAACCCTCCTGAGTGAAGAAATTCCTCCTCATCTCAGTCTTAAATGGCCTACCCCTTATCCTGAGACTATGCCCCCTAGTTCTAGACAGTCCAGCCAGGGGAAACAATCTCTCAGCATCTATCCTGTCAATCCCCTTCAGTATCTTGTATGTTTCAATGAGATCACCTCTCATTCTTCTAAACCCCAGAGAGTATAGGCCCATTCTACACAATCTCTCATCATAGGACAGCCCTCTCATCCCAGGAATCAGTCTAGTGAACCTTCGTTGCACCGCCTCCAAGGCAGGTATATCCTTCCTTAAATAAGGAGACCAAAACTGTGCACAATACTCCAGGTGTGGTCTCACCAAGGCCCTGTACAATTGTAGCAAGACTTTCTTACTCTTTTACTCCAACCCCCTTGCAATAAAGGCCACCATGCCATTTGCCTTCCTTATTGCTTGCTGTACCTGCAGGCTAGCTTTCTGTGTTTCTTGCACGAGGACACCCAAATCTCTCTGAACACCAACATTTGAAAGTTTCTCACCATTTAAAAAATATTCTGTTTTCTATTCTTCCTGCCAAAGTGAATAACCTCACATTTCCCTACATTATACTCCATCTGCCACCTTACTGCCCACTCACTTAGTCTATCTATATCCCTTTGCAGACTCTGTGTTCTCCTCACAGCTTACGGTCCCACCTAGCTTTGTCAGCAAACTTGGATACATTACACTTGGTCCCTTCATGTAGGTCATTAATATAGATTGTAAATAGTGGAGGCCCCAGCACTAGTTACAGCCTGCCAACCTGAAAAAGACCCGTTTATCCCTACTCTCTGTTTTCTGTCCATTAACCAATCCTCTATCCATGCTACTATATTACCCCCATGAGCCCTTATCTTGTGTAATAACCTTTTATGTGGCACCTTATCGAATGCCTTTTGGAAATCCAAATATACTGCATTCACTGGTTCCCCTTTATCTATCCTGCTAGTTACATCCTCAAAAAACTCTAAAAATTTGTCAAACACAATTTCCCTTTCATAAAACCATATTGATTCTGCCTAATCATGTTATGATTTTCTAAGTGCCCTGATACCACTTCCTTAAAAATGGATTCCAGCATTTTCCCTATTACTGATGTCAGGCTAACTGGCCTGTAGTTCCCCATTTTCTCTCTCCCTCCTTTCTTAAATAGCTGTGTTACATTTGCTACCTTCCAATCCGCTGGGACCGTTCTAGAATCTAGGGAATTTTGGAAGACCAAAACTAATGCATCCACTATTTCTGTAGGCCATCGGGTCTAGGGGATTTGTTGGCTTTTAGTCCAATTAGTTTCTCTAGTACTTTTTCTCTACTTAAATTACGTTAAGTTCCTCACCCTCATTAGACCCTAGGTTCCCCACCATTTTTGGTATGCTTTTTGTGTCTTCTACTGTGAAGACAGATACAATATATTTGTTTAATGTTTCTGCCAATTTCTTATCCCCCATGATAATTTCTCCTGTCTCAGCCTCTAAGGGACCAACGTTTACTTTTGCTACTCTCTTCCTTTTTACATACTTGTCAAAGCGCTTACAATCTGTTTTTATATTTCTTGCTAGTTTTCTCTCATTCTATTTTTTCCCTCATCAATTTTTTGCCATCCTTTGCTGGTTTCTGAAACTCTCCCAATCCTCAGGCTTACTACTATTCTTCACAACATTATAAGCTTCTTCTTTCAATCTAATGCTATCCTTAACTTCTTGAGTTAGCCACGGATCGATCACTTTTCCTGTGGAAGTTGTGTTTCTCAATGGAATGCATTTTTGTTGAGAATTATGAAATATTTATTTAAATGCTAACCACTGCTTATCTACCACCATACCTTTTAATCTATTTTTCCAATCTACCTTAGCCAACTTGCCCCTCATATCTATGTAATTGGCTTTATTTAAGTTTAAGACTCTAGTTTCAGACTTATGCAACTCACTCTCAAACTTAATGTGAAATTCTATCATATTATGATCACTCTGCCCCAGAGGATCCTTTACTGTGAGATTGCTAAGTAACCCTGTCTCATTACACAATACAATATCTAAAATAGCCTGTTCACTGGTTGGTTCCATGATGTAATGTTCCAGGAAACTGTCCCGAATGTATTTCATGAACTCGTCCTCCAGACTACCTTTGCCAATTTAATTTGTCCAGTCTATATGAAGATTAAAGTCCCCCACGATTATTGCATTACCTTTGTTACCAGCTCCTACTATTTCTTGAGGGGGCCTATATACTACTCCCACCAGTGTATTCTGCCCCTTGTTATTCCTTATCTCCACTCATACTGATTCTACTTCCTGACCTTTCTCTCTACTGTCCTTATGGCATTCTTTATTGTGAGGGCTACTCCCCCCTCCTTTTCCATTCTGTCTTTTCTTGCTCAACATTTTACTTTTCAAAAAAAAGTCTGAATTGACTACCTTTGTAACTATGTGTACTAGTGCATGTGTGTTGCAGGGCTGGAAATCTGTAGGCTTGCACATTTGTATGTTTGCCATTAAAAAAAAATCCACCTTTATTTATAAGGCTAATGTAGATTATAAAGTGGGATATTGTATTTTCAAGGGGGGACAGGCTGTATGTTAGACAAATACAAAGTGAAAACACAACCCCATTAGATCAGATCCTGGTCAATCTTCCTTTCTCAGCAGACTGCTAGTCATTCATTCCTGGGATTTAAATACAAAAAAAATCAGAGTCTGGTCACGTGAGCACTCCCACTGATAATGGCTTTCCATTAAAACAGCTAAAAGAATCAACTGTGTTTAAAAATGTACAGGGCAAGCGTTTAACCCCGTGGCCACCTCATCGAACACATTCACTGATTTCCATCTTAATCAGTACTCTGCTCTGCGAGAGAACTTTTAATTGCAACAGGCAATAGGATGTTTGTCTTCTGATGCTACTCTTGCAGTATTCCAATGCTCAGACTACACTTAGTCCTGTAAAAAAAAAGTCTAATTCATAGAATGATACAGCACAGAAGGAGACTATTCGGCCCATCGTGCCTGTGCCGGCTCTTTGAAATAGCTGTCTAATTAATCCCACTCCCTCCTGCTCTTTCCCTATAGCCCTGCAATTGTTTTCCTTTCCAAGTCTATATCCGGTTCTTTTCTTAGTCAACTAGTGGTCAAATACAATCCCTGTGTATGGAAATAAGATCAAACTGAATATTTTTTCCGCGGATAAAATAAAGTTACAGTAGCTTAAGACTAGATTTCCGGAAGTTTTTTTTAAAAGGGGGCAGTTTTAAAAGTTAAATTACATTTAAGTACAAAGGACGGAAGGAATCGGCCAAAAAGATGCGATTTAAATCACCTCTCCTCTCCTGACGGGCATTTTCTGATGAAGCGACGGACTGGGTTTGTGTCCAGCTGCTTTTCACATCGGAGCTGATTAGGATCCGCACTCAAAAACAAGCACTCCTGCCCCACAACTGACTATTTTCGGATTAACGTTGTGCTGATTATCCCCAGTCTGAATAAATTTTCCTGAAACTCCCAACTCATCTGGTCGCAACATTCATATTGAATATTCGGGACCTTCCACTGCAGCCGGAGGGGGAGCAGGCGGGTGTTACATGACCACTCAGCCATCACATCACTTGATCAAAGTGTTCTACATCTTCAGTGTTTTATTAACAAGATATAAAGCCCCTTTGTCCTCGTTTGTTGTACAAAAGTGTCTTTTGAGGTTTTAAAACCAGTGGATGTGGGAAACATTCTCCCCCTCCCCCAGTGTGCAGAGTGGCACGCTCCACATGGAGGGACGGTTGGGAACGCCCCAGTGCAAGTTCGGAAGTCAGGGAATGCCTTTTTCTGAGGATTACACTGGGTTCATCAACAAAACCCAAATCTTAAAGGTGCACAGCTAATAAAAGGACTTAACCGTAAAATAAAAATTCAACTAAGGTGTCAGCAGTGGCTCAGTGGGTAGAGCTCTCGCCTCTGAGTCAGAAGGTTGTAGATTTAAGTCCCACTCTAGAGATTTGAGCATGTAATCTAGGCTGACACTCTCAGTGCGGTGCCGGGGTCTTTCGGATGAGACGTTAAACTGATGCTCCATCTACCCTCTCAGATGGAAGTAAGAGGATTTCTCAACAATTCTCAGTTCTGACGAAAGGTCACCGACCTGAAACGTCAACTCTGTTTCTCTCTCCACAGATGCTGCCTGACCTGCTGAGGATTTCCAGCATTTTCTGTTTTTATTTGAGTTCTCCCTGATGTCCTGGTTAATATTTATCCCTCAACCAACATCACTAAAACTGGTCATTATCTCAGTGCTGTTTGTGGGAACTTCCAATGTGCAAATTGGCTGCCGCGTTTCCTACATTACAGCAACATCAGTACTTCATTGGCTGTAAAGCTTTGGGATGTCCTAGAGGTAGTGAATGGCGCAAAAGAAATGCAAGATCATTCAACAACCTAAAGGAAACTTATCAAACTAAATTATAATATTGTCCACAAGACACTCCAGTCCTTGCAGTGCCCATCATAGAAATTTACAGCACAGAACGAGACCATTCGGCCCATCATGTCTGTCCGCTGAAAAAGAGCGATCCAGCCTAATCCCACTTTCCAGCTCTTGGTCCGTAGCCTTGTAGGTTACAGCACTTCAAGTGCATATCCAAGTACTCATTACATAAATTTAAAACAGAAATAGACAGTTTCCTAGAAGTAAAGGGAATTAAGGGTTATGGGGAGCGGGCAGGAATTTGGACATGAGTCTAGGTTCGGATCAGTCATGGCCCTGTGGGTAGCGGAGCGGGCCCAGGGGTCGTGTAGCCTGATCCTGCTCCTATTTCGTGTGTCTAATTCTGTTAGATTCAGGAGATGGTTCTGTGATAGTGGATTGGCGGTTAGGATCAGATCAGCCATGATCTTATTGAATGGCGGAGCAGGCTCGAGGGGCCGATTGGCCTACTCCTGCTCCTATTTCTTATGTTCTTAATGTGATGAGGGTTTCTGCCTCAAACACCCTTTCAGGCAGTGAGTTCCAGACCCCCACCACCCTCTGGGTGAAAACATTTCTCCTTAACTCCTCTCTAATCCTTCTAGCAATTACTTTAAATCTATGCCCCCTGGTTATTGACCTCTCTACTAAGGGAAATAGGTCCTTCCTATCCACTCTATCTAGGTCCCTCAAAATTTTATACACCTCAATCAAGTCTCCCCTCAGCCTCCTCTGTTCCAAAGAAAACAACCCCAGCCTATCCAATCATAGCTAAAATTCTCCAGTCCAGGCAACATCCTCATAAATCTCCTCTGTACCCTCCCTAGTGCAGTCACATCCTTCCTGTAATGTGGTGACCAGACCAGTACACAGTACTCTAGCTGTACCCTCCCTAGTGCAATCACATCCTCCCTGTAATGTGGTGAGCAGACCTGTACACAGTACTCTAGCTGTACCCTCCCTAGTGCAATCACATCCTCCCTGTAATGTGGTGACCAGACCTGTACACAGTACTCTAGCTGTACCCTCCCTAGTGCAATCACATCCTCCCTGTAATGTGGTGAGCAGACCTGTACACAGTACTCTAGCTGTACCCTCCCTAGTGCAGTCACATCCTCCCTGTAATGTGGTGACCAGACCTGTACACAGTACTCTAGCTGTACCCTCCCTAGTGCAGTCACATCCTCCCTGTAATGTGGTGACCAGACCTGTACACAGTACTCTAGCTGTACCCTCCCTAGTGCAATCACATCCTCCCTGTAATGTGGTGACCAGACCTGTACACAGTACTCTAGCTGTGGCCGAACTAGTGCAATCACATCCTTCCTGTAATGTGGTGACCAGACCTGTACACAGTACTCTAGCTGTACCCTCCCTAGTGCAATCACATCCTCCCTGTAATGTGGTGACCAGACCTGTACACAGTACTCTAGCTGTGGCCGAACTAGTGCAATCACATCCTTCCTGTAATGTGGTGACCAGACCTGTACACAGTACTCTAGCTGTACCCTCCCTAGTGCAATCACATCCTTCCTGTAATGTGGTGACCAGACCTGTACACAGTACTCTAGCTGTACCCTCCCTAGTGCAATCACATCCTCCCTGTAATGTGGTGACCAGACCTGTACACAGTACTCTAGCTGTACCCTCCCTAGTGCAATCACATCCTCCCTGTAATGTGGTGACCAGAACTGTACACAGTACTCTAGCTGTACCCTCCCTAGTGCAATCACATCCTCCCTGTAATGTGGTGACCAGACCTGTACGCAGTACTCTAGCTGTGGCCGAACTAGTGCAATCACATCCTTCCTGTAATGTGGTGACCAGACCTGTACACAGTACTCTAGCTGTACCCTCCCTAGTGCAATCACATCCTTCCTGTAATGTGGTGACCAGACCTGTACACAGTACTCTAGCTGTACCCTCCCTAGTGCAATCACATCCTTCCTGTAATGTGGTGACCAGACCTGTACGCAGTACTCTAGCTGTACCCTCCCTAGTGCAATCACATCCTTCCTGTAATGTGGTGACCAGACCTGTACACAGTACTCTAGCTGTACCCTCCCTAGTGCAATCACATCCTTCCTGTAATGTGGTGACCAGACCTGTACACAGTACTCTAGCTGTACCCTCCCTAGTGCAATCACATCCTCCCGGTAATGTGGTGACCAGAACTGTACACAGTACTCTAGCTGTGGCCGAACTAGTGCAATCACATCCTTCCTGTAATGTGGTGACCAGACCTGTACACAGTACTCTAGCTGTACCCTCCCTAGTGCAGTCACATCCTCCCTGTAATGTGGTGACCAGACCTGTACGCAGTACTCTAGCTGTACCCTCCCTAGTGCAATCACATCCTCCCTGTAATGTGGTGACCAGACCTGTACACAGTACTCTAGCTGTACCCTCCCTAGTGCAATCACATCCTTCCTGTAATGTGGTGACCAGACCTGTACACAGTACTCTAGCTGTACCCTCCCTAGTGCAATCACATCCTTCCTGTAATGTGGTGACCAGACCTGTACACAGTACTCTAGCTGTGCCCTCCCTAGTGCAATCACATCCTTCCTGTAATGTGGTGACCAGACCTGTACACAGTACTCTAGCTGTACCCTCCCTAGTGCAATCACATCCTTCCTGTAATGTGGTGACCAGACCTGTACACAGTACTCTAGCTGTACCCTCCCTAGTGCAATCACATCCTTCCTGTAATGTGGTGACCAGACCTGTACACAGTACTCTAGCTGTACCCTCCCTAGTGCAATCACATCCTTCCTGTAATGTGGTGACCAGACCTGTACACAGTACTCTAGCTGTACCCTCCCTAGTGCAGTCACATCCTTCCTGTAATGTGGTGACCAGACCTGTACGCAGTACTCTAGCTGTACCCTCCCTAGTGCAGTCACATCCTTCCTGTAATGTGGTGACCAGAACTGTACACAGTACTCTAGCTGTGGCCGAACTAGTGTTTTATACAGTTCAAGCATAACCTCCCTGCTCTTATATTCTATGCCTTGGCTAATAAAGGAAAGTATCCCGTATGCCTTCTTAACTACCTTATCTACCTAACCTGCTACCTTCAGGGATCTGTGGACATGCACTCCAAGGTCCCTCTGTTCCTCTACACTTCTCAGTATCCCACCATTTATTGTGTAGTCCCTTGCCTTGTTAGCCCTCCCAAAATGCTTTACCTCACATTTCCCCGGATTGAATTCCATTTGCCACTTTTCTGCCCACCTGGCCAGTCTATTGATATCTTCCTGCAGTCTACAGTTTTCGTCCTCACTATCAACCACACGGCCAATTTTTGTATCAACTGCAAACTTCTTAATCATGCCCCCTATATTGAAGTCTAAATCATTGACATATACCACAAAAAGCAAGGGACCTAGTACTGAGCCCTGCGGAACCCCACTGGAAACAGCCTTCCAGTCACAAAATCACCTGTCTACCATTACCCTTTGCTTCCTGCCACTGAGCCAATTTTGGATCCAACTTGCCATTTTCCCTTGGATCCCATGGGCTTTTACTTTTCTGACCAGTCTGCCATGTGGGACCTTGTCAAAACCTTGCTAAAATCCATGTAGTCGCTGAAAGCCTCAAGCATACCGCGTGCCCCCTCTCTAGGGTCACCTGGGTGCGGGAAGTCCAGAGATGAGAGAGGCGGCGGGGGAGGGGGGGGTCTGCCTTTTCTAACAAATCCATAAGGATTACACCGGGTTTCCCCAGTGTCATCAACAGAAGATCAAATTTACGCACACCCCTTTCTTTTAAACAAAAGAGCACAACTAATAAGATAAAACTCAAATTATAATATAAAATATACATTCAACATGATAAAAGGTAACATGAAATGAAATTTTAATATTATTACGGCAACAACTGGAAATTATATATCTATATCATCTTTAACGTAGTAAAACATCCCAAGGCACTGCACAAGAGCGTTATCAGATAAAAAATTTAACACCGAGCCACAAACCGAGATATTAGGATAAGTGACCATAAGAACATAAGAAATAGGAGTAGGAGTAGGCCATTCGGCCCTTCGACCCTGCTCCGCCATTCAATGAGATCATGGCTGATCTTCTGCCTCAATTCCATTCACCGGCATTATCACCATATCCCTTGATGCCCTTACTAGTCAGAAATCTATCGACTTCTGCTTTGAATATACCTAATGACTGAGCCTCCACCACCCTCTGGGGTAGAGAATTCCAAAGATTCACCACCATCTATGTGAAGAAATTTCTTCTCATCTCAGTCCTGAATGGCCTACCCTTTATCCTGAGGCTGTGGCCCCTGGTTCTAGACTCCCCAGCCAAGGGAACCATCCTCCCAGCATCCACCCTATCAAGCCCTGTAATAATTTTGTATGCTTCAATGAGATCCCCTCTCATTCTTCTGAATTCAAGAGAATACAGGCCTAGTTTACTCAATCTCTTCTCATACGACAGTCCCGCCATCCCAGGAATCAATCTCGTGAACCTTCGTTGCACTCCCTCTATGGCAAAGAGGTAGGTTTTAAGGAGCGTCTTAAAGGAGGAGAGAGAGGTAGAGAGGCAGAGAGGTTTATGGAGGGAATTCCAGAGCTTAGTCCTGGACAGCTGAAGGCACGGCCACCAATAGTGGAGCGATGAAAATCGGGGATGCGCAAGAGAACAGAATTGGAGGAGTGCAGAGATCTCGGAGGGTTGTAGGGCTGGAGGAGCTTAAAGCGATAGGGAGGGATGAGGCCATGGATGGAAATCTATAAGACACCGGTCGCAGAAAGCCCCAAGCATTCCAGCAGACACCGAATGCTCCCTCTCCAGGGCCACCTGGGCACAGACAAGACCGCGGAAGAGAGGCAGGCAGCCAGAGTGACCCCCCTGCCCCTCTCCTTTCTTCCAATGGGCTGTGTCCATCCTGAACCTATAGATGGCCACCTTGGCCAGGCAAGAAGGGGGGTTGGGCGGGGAGGTCTGAGATGTAAATATCACTCTTATTATTTTAGATGCTGACAGAGGTATTGCTCATTTCCAAGATTTTGTGCTTGTAATTCAGAATTCCACTATGTGTAGTTTTTTTAAATTGTTGTAGTTTGTAACAAACAGAGAGATACTGCCAGCAGTGGAACAGGGGGCTGGGACAAGCACATTCAAAATAAAAAGTTAAGTCGAACTCTTTGAGAAATGGCTGGCTGGTTATTAAGTAAAGATGCCGTGAACGTCAAAAGGGAAAAAAGGATGTGGTGAGCGCCTTGAAGTGGCAACAAAAAAACTTTCACCCTGATGCTCATTAAAAAGGCGTTGAATTTACATTGAAAGCAGCAAACCTGAGGATTGGGAGCAGTTTAGGATTCAGCAAAGGAGGACAAAGGGATTAATTAAGAAGGGGAAAATAGAATATGAGAGTAAGCTTGCAGGGAACATAAAAACTGACTGTAAAAGCTTCTATAGATATGTGAAGAGAAAAAGATTGGTAAAGTCAAGCGTAGGTCCCTTGCAGTCAGAATCAGGGGAATTTATAATGGGGAACAAAGACATGGCGGACCAATTAAATACATACTTTGGTTCTGTCTTCACAAAGGAGGACACAAATAAACTCCCAGAGATGTCGGGGAACATAGGATCTAATGAGAGGGAGGAACTGAATGAAATCAGTATTTGTAGGGAAATGGTGTTAGGGAAATTGACGGGATTGAAGGCCGATAAATCCCCAGGGCCTGATAATCTACATCCTCGGGTACTTAAGGAAGTGGCCCTAGAAATAGTAGATGCATTGCTGGTCATCTTCCAAAATTCTATAGACTCTGGAACAGTTCCCATGGATTGGAGGGTAGCTAATGTAACCCCACTATTTAAAAAAGGTTGTAGAGAAAAAACAGGGAATTATAGATCGGTAAGCCTGACATCGGTAGTGGGGAAAATGCTAGAGTCCATTATAAAAGATGTAATAGCAGAGCACTTGGAAAACAGTGACAGTGTAGGAACGGAAGTTCCTATCCGAATAATGAAGTTCGACGCAGTGAAACAAAATAACAAAGTTTAATAAACAAACAACTTAACTGGTAAAACTACAGGAGCGGATGTAAACAGGTCTGTGCAGCCTCACAGCCTCTCTAAGACTGCTACTAAGTACTGGAAGCTGACGTCATGACGTCATCACGTTCTCCGCGCCAACTGGGGGTCACGTGATCGGCGTCATGACGTCATCACGGGAAAATGCAAGAAACTACATACAGTTTAAAGGTGCAGTCCACAGCTGCACTACATGGTAGTTAAAGGGATGATTACTAATTGCCCAGTGTCTCTTGGTGACTCCGCCACAACAGGATTGGACAAAGTCAACATGGATTTACAAAACGTAAATCATGCTTGACTAATCTACTGGAATTTTTTGAGGATGTAACTGGTAGAATAGATAAGGGAGAACCAGTGGATGTGGTGTATTTGGACTTTCAGAAGGCTTTCGATAAGGTCCCGCATAAGAGACTAGCATGCAAAGTTAAAGCACATGGGATTGGGGGTAAGGTACTGACTTAGATAGAAAACTGGTTGGCAGACAGGAAGCAAAGAGTTGGAATAAACGGGTCTTTTTCCGAGTGGAAGTGACTAGTGAGGTACCGCAGGGATCGGTGCTAGGACCCAAGTTACTCACAATACATATTAATGATCTAGACGAGGGAACTAGATGTAATATCTCCAAGTTTGCAGATGACACAAAGCTGGGTGGGCGTGTGTGCTGTGAGGAGGATGCAGAGAAACTCCAGTATGATTTGGACAGGTTGGGCAATTGGGCAGATGCAGTATAATGTGGATAAAAGCGAGGTTATCCACTTTGGTGGCAAAAGCAGGAAGGCAGATTATTATCTGAACGGCAATAGATTGGGAAAAGGGGAAGTGCAACGAGACCTGTGTGTCCTTGTGCACCAGTCGCTGAAGGTAAGCATACAGGTGCAGCAGGCGGTTAAGAAGGCAAATGGCACGGTGGCATAGTGGTTAGCACTGTTGCCTCACAGCGCCAGGGACCCGGGTTCAAATCTGGCCTCGGGCGACTGTCTGTGTGGAGTTTGCACATTCTCCCTGTGTCTGCGTGGGTTTCCTCCGGGTGCTCCGGTTTCCTCCCACAGTCCAAAGATGTGCAGGTTAGGTTGATTTGGCTATGATAAATTGACCCTTAGTGTTAGGGGATTAAATACGTGGGGTTACGGGGATAGGGTGGGATATGTGTCGGTGCAGGCTCGATGGGCCGAAATGGCCTCTATCTGCACTGTAGATTCTGTGATTCTGTGATATGCTGGCCTTCATAGCGAGAGGATTCGAGTACAGGAGCAAGGATGTCTTGCTGCAGTTGTACAGGGCCTTGGTGAGACCACACCTTGAGTATTGTGTGCAGTTTTGGTCACCTTATCTGAGGAAGGATGTTCTTGCCATGGAGGGCGTGCAGCGAAGATTCACCAGACTGATACCTGGGATGGCAGGAATAACGTATGAAGAGAGATTGGTTCGGTTAGGCTTATATTCACTAGAGTTTAGAAGAATGAGAGGGGATCTCATTGAAACTTATAAAATTCTAACAGGACTAGACAGACTAGATGTAGGAAGGATGGTCCCGATGGCGGGGGTGTCCAGAACCAGGGGTCACAGTCTAAGGATAAGGGGTAAGCCATTTAGGACTGAGATGAGGAGGAATTTCTTCACCCAGAGAGTGGTGAACCTGTGGAATTCTCTACCACAGAAGACAGTTGAGGCCAATTCATTAAATATATTCAAGAAGGAGTTAGATACATTTCTTAAGGCTAAGGGGATCAAGGGATATGGGGAGAAAGCAGGGACAGTGTAATGAATTTGGATGATCAGCCATGATCTCACTGAATGGCGGAGCAGGCTCGAGGGGCCGAATGGCCTACTCCTGCTCCTATCTTCTATGTTTCTATGTTTCTACATTAAAATCAAGTAAAAATCACAAAATGCTGCAAAGGCACAGATCAGTCGGCATCTATGAAGAGAAAAGACAGATTATGTCCAAAATTATGGGCCATTAATATAAGATAGTCACTAATAAATCCAGGAAGGAATTCAGGAGGAACTTCTTTACTCAGAAGTGGTGAGAATGTGAAACTCGCTACCACAAGGATTGTTGAGGCGAATAGCATAGTTGCATTTAAGGGAAGCTAGATAAGTATATGAACGAGAAAATAATATGTTGATAGAGATGAAGCAAGGTGGGAGGAGGCTCGTGTGGAGCATAAACTGGCATAGACCAGTTGGGCCGAATGGCCTGTTTCTCTGTAATTCTATGTAATGATGATGTTTTGGGTCTGTAGCACCATGATATTACAGGCCTCCCTTCCCTGATTAAATGGGAGGGGACTAGCGCTGCACGCACCGGGACCTTTCTGGGCCACCGGGGAGCGGGGTGCCAGGATCGTGGCCAGCACCCTGCATGAAGAAGCAGAAGGGGGCAGGTGCTGGCAGGCGGCCCAAAAAAAAGGCCGCCCGGCACCGGCCCTTTAATTTGCGTCGCCGCAAAAACACCACCCTGACCCTGTTTGACATATCGTCTGGCGGTAGGTCAAGGGGCATTACTGAAATTTGCGGCCGGGGTGCAAGTGGGGCGCTGCGCACAGTGATGACGTCATCGCTAAAAGCACAGCGTCGCGGGGTTCTACTGGCTACCACCGCTGCTAACTGTAATGTATGTACCTTTAAGGGGGAGAACTACTTTTTACAGCTCATGTATACTGTAGTACCGGCAGTGACCACACCTGTATATAACGTTGAGTAGTAATCTGTACAGTTCAGTTGCAGTCTGAGCCACGTTGAGTAAACACCGTTTGTACCGTTCTCCGCAGTCTGTGTCTGATTATACACGGACATAACAGTGGCGACGAGGCAGATTCGAACCTACCTGCAACTCTGCATCACCTCCCAGGGATTCGCTCCTGGAGAACAGTGGAAGAAGGTCGAGTCCAGAAGCACGGGCGTCGACCACGGGCAACCGCCCAGTCATCCAGCGGAGATTTGAGCATCGCAGGGGAGGCTGTCGAGAGCCAGGCTTGGCTTTCCAGTCACGGTGGTCCAGCGAAACGGGCTGGCAACAGGTACTGCGCAGACCCTTCCCGGACAGCGGCGGGCTAGAGCCCGACCGAGCGGCACAGAAAAAGGCTGAGCAGCGTCAACGGGGGAGAGAGAGAGGGCAGAGCGCACAGGGCACAGCCGGTGTTCAGGACCGAGCGGCGTCAACGGGGGAGAGAGACGAGAGAGAGCAGAGCGCAGCCAGTGTTCAAGGGCCGAGCAGCGTCAACGGGGGAGAGAGGCGTGCAGGAAAACGCGAGGCGCTGCCATTGCCACGAGGACCGCAGAGAGCGGCATTGGCAGCAGCGCAGGAGCAGCGCGCGAAACACACAGGGCGTCGCCATTTGCCACGAGGACCGCCGAGAGCGGCGTTGGCAGCAGCGTGGGAGACGCCATTTTAAGCCGCAGCGGGGAAGAAAGGAAAGCGCGGGAGACGCCATTTTAAGCCAGTCTAACCACACCCAAAAATGCCGAAGAGTGGCAGTATCACAGCGTTCGACAATGAAGTCGAAGATTGGACGACATATGTCGAACGCATAGAAGTATACTGCAAGGCGAATGAAGTGCCAGATGACAAGAAAGCGCTGGTATTGTTGAATTCAATGGGTGCAAAAACGTATGGCTTACTACGAAACCTAGTAACCCCAGAGAAGCCAGTAGAAAAGGATTTTGAAAACATAGTGTCAATCCTACAGGACCACTTAAACCCCACACCGCTGCTGATAGCAGAAAGATTTAAGTTTCACAAAAGGAACCAGCATAAAGATGAAAGTAATGCTGAGTATTTAACGGAACTGCGCAAGCTATCGAAACACTGCCAGTTTGGAACGGGACTAGCAGATACTTGAAGGGACAAGTTTGTGTGTGGGCTTCAAAGTGAAGGAACCCAGAAACGGCTTTTATCTAAAAAGGACCTTACGCTGGAAAAG
The DNA here is from genome assembly GCF_052327205.1 of Somniosus microcephalus. Taxonomy (NCBI): domain Eukaryota; kingdom Metazoa; phylum Chordata; class Chondrichthyes; order Squaliformes; family Somniosidae; genus Somniosus; species Somniosus microcephalus. The sequence continues at coordinate 254,496,884 of NC_140987.1, read as the reverse complement.
GCTTTCAGCATTGCGGTATCATATGAAGCAGCAGCACAGGGCGCTGCAGAGATACAACAGAGACCGCAAGAATATGGCACAAACGAAATGTCATATGGAACAGAGAAGTGCTATCGCTGCGGTAGAACAACACACGACCAGAATGATTGCTGGTTCAAAGACAAAGTGTGCAGACAGTGTGGAAAAGTAGGACACATAGCACGAGTCTGCAGGTCGGGAAAGAAAACTAGCAATAAGAAACCGACCAAAGGAAAGTACAAGAAGGTACATAAGATAACGGAGAATAGTTCAGACGAACAAAAGAGTGATAATGACTCCGAAAGCAGGGAACTGAGTTGTCTGAAACTACATAATGTGATCACAACAGAGGATCACCGAACCATTTGGGTCACTCTCAAGATAGCAGGAGTCCAGGTAAAGATGGAATTGGACACAGGATCAGCCCTAACAGTCATAAACCGACGGGACTACGAGCGGCTATTCTCACACATACCCTTGAGAGACATAAAAATTATTTTGAAGACGTACACGGGGCAAAAAGTCTACCCCAAAGGAAAAATAAGGGTGACCGTTATATATAACAGTAAGGAAACACCAAAACTAGACCTGTATGTATTGCAAGATGGAGGTCCACCATTACTGGGACGTGAATGGATCCGGAAAATACAACTGGATTGGCATCCCATACAGGCACTGACTGTGGCTGACAAAAAGGATGACGACGTCACACCTGGGCGACTGTCAAAGATCCTAACTGACGCGAAAGAAGTGTTCCAGCAAGAACTCGGAACACTAAAAGGCATGACAGCGACGATTAAAATTGAAGAAAACGCAAGTCCAAAATTTTTTAAGGCCAGACCAGTACCTTATGCGATCCACCCAGCCGTCGAAGCACAGCTGGAGAGTCTGGAACGTTCAGGTGTACTGTCCAAGGCAGACTGGAGCGAGTGGGCTACACCCATCGTCCCTGTGATGAAAAAGTCGTTGAGCAGCACACCTGGGGAACCAAGGAAGGTTCGCATCTGTGGGGACTTTAAGGTAACAGTGAACCCAGTCCTTCGCACCGTACAATATCCACTTCCGCGGATTGAAGATATTTTCGCTTCGCTATCTGGAGGGAAACGCTTCACTAAGATTGATCTGGCCCAGGCGTATCTGCAAATGGAGGTAGAAGAAGCATCAAAAAAATACCTCACAATCAACACCCATAAAGGTCTCTACCAATACAACCGGCTGGTATTCGGGGTAGCATCAGCTCCGGCTATTTGGCAGAGGGCAATGGAACAAGTCCTGCAAGGGATCCCAGGGACCCAGTGTTATTTGGACGACATCTTGGTCATGGGCGAAAATGACAGTGACCACCTTGCCAACCTGGAGCAGGTGCTCACTGGATTGCAGGAATATGGGCTCCGAGCTAACCGCCCCAAATGCGAGTTTTTTAGAAAACAGATCTCGTATTGTGGCCACGTTATCGATAAAGAGGGGTTACATAAGTCCCCAGAGAAGATTGAGGCAGTAGTCAAGGCTCCAGCACCGGAAAATGTGTCACAACTGAGGTCGTTCCTCGGGCTGGTAAACTACTACCATAAGTTCTTGCCAAATTTGTCTACAATACTACACCCACTGAACACTCTACTGCAAACTGGGGTGCCATGGAAGTGGAGTGACGAATGTAGACGAGCTTTCCAGAAGAGCAAAACACTAATCACATCGAAAGAGGTATGTGATGAAATATTCCATTCATCACTGCCTGTGACTGTGGTTGGTTTCAGTTTCACTTCCCTTACCTCTGTTCCGTTTCCTCACCATTGTATTGTACTATGTGTAGGGCTCCGCCCATACCTGGCCCATTGTATTGTACTATGTGTAGGGCTCCGCCCATACCTGGCCCCTATGTAAGCTGGCCCAGCCTGCAGCACATCCAGTACGGCAGAGCTCTGGATGGAAGATACCTCTCTCCTGTGTGTTACCTTCTAAGTCAATGAAAGCCTTGTTTTGTTTCGCTAACATCGAGTCTCGGATTTATTGAGGCACATCAAGGTATTGGCCCATTACAACCCAGCATTACCAATTCGGTTGGCATGTGATGCGTCACCCTACGGCATTGGAGCGGTGCTGTCGCACAAATTCTCGGACGGCTCAGAGAGGCCAATAGCCTTTGCGTCACGATCACTAACCTCAGCCGAGCGTAACTGTGCCCAGATTGACAGGGATGCCCTCAGCCTAGTGTGGGGAGTGAAAAAGTTCAATCACTATCTGCACAGGCAGAAATTCACCTTGCTGACTGATCACCAGCCTCTTGTCTCCATTTTTAATCCGAAGAAGGGCGTTCCGGTGATGACTGCGCAACGACTACAAAGATGGTCACTTTTTCTAGGGGCGCACCACTATGAGATTGAATATAAGGGCACGAAACAGCATGGAAATGCTGATGGGCTATCACGCCTGCCACTGCCTACTGCAGAGGAAGCACCAGCAGTGGATCCTGTCGAAATATTCCATTTGACTATAGTTGAATACCTACCGGTAACTAACGCTTGTATCGAAAAGGAAACCCAAAATGACCCGACACTGTCTCGGGTATATGATTTGACGGTGAAGGGATGGCCAGCACATGGCGACTCACTGTTGCCAGCATTCTCGACAAGGAGAGAACAGCTGTCAGTGTGCCGGGGGACCTTGATGTGTGGATCCCGAGTGGTAATTCCACCCAAGTTAAGGGATAGAGTGCTCAATGAACTTCATGAGGGTCATCTGGGAGGGCTAAAAATGAAAAGCCTAGCCAGGGCTTATGTGTGGTGGCCGGGAATCGATAAACAAATCGAGGACCTGACCAAGAGCTGCTCAGGATGCCAGAAAGTCCAAAATGCACCACCACAGGCCCCTCTACACCCATGGGAGTGGCCCTCATCTCCATGGCAACGGGTGCATATTGATTTTGCTGGTCCATTCATGGACTCAATGTTTTTAATAGCCGTGGATGCGCACTCGAAATGGCCTGAGGTCATCAAAATGTCCTCCACCACCACGGAGAAAACTATTGCAGTCCTACGGACCATTTTTGCCAGGAATGGCTTGCCAGAACAGATTTGCTCCAACAACGGACCACAGTTTGTGTCCGAAGAGTTCCGGAGGTTCTTGAAAAAGAATGGGGTAAGGCATTACACATCCACCCCGTATCATCCAGCCACAAATGGATTGGCTGAGAGGTTCGTACAAACCTTTAAGAAGGCAATAAAGGCTATGCACAATGACAACATTCTGCTGCAGCACAAGGTGGACAATTTCCTGTTCGCCTACCGGAATGCGACACATGCAGTCATCAACCAGGCCCCAGCCATGATGTTCTTTAACCGAAGGTTAAGATCTCGCCTGGATTTGCTCAGACCAAACGTACGAAGAGATGTTGAGAGTAAGCAATTCCAGCACATCCATGAGAAGCCAACAAGGAGCTTCAATGTAGGGCAACCAATCTTGGCCTGCGACTACCGAACAGAAAAATGGCAGCCAGGAACGATATGCACACGGCAGGGCCCACTAATGTACACAGTGGACGTTGGGGAGAGCATCGTGAGACGCCATGCTGACCAGATCCTAGAGTCATAGGAACAAGTCAACCCCATGCCTCGCCCATACGTACCTGGTGCTGAACCCGACATACAGGTAGCATCTACCCCAGAAACAGTAGCATCGGAAGCTGATGAACCAACCGACGACAGGGGGCCAGAATCGCCTCCGCACCAAGAGCAAGACACTCGGGAAAGGCGCTATCCAGAAAGGATCAGGAAGCCTCCCCAAAGACTGAATTTATAAATAGACTATTTTCAGCTAATGTTGCATGTTAAAAGTGTTAATTGTAATTAGTTTGATATTTAATTGTTAAATGAGTGTTATGGTACTGTTAATCTAAAAGGGGAGGAATTGTAATGTATGTACCTTTAAGGGGGAGAACTACTTTTTACAGCTCATGTATACTGTAGTACCGGCAGTGACCACACCTGTATATAACGTTGAGTAGTAATCTGTACAGTTCAGTTGCAGTCTGAGCCACATTGAGTAAACACCGTTTGTACCGTTCTCCGCAGTCTGTGTCTGATTATACACGGACATAACACTAACCTCCCGCTGAATTTGGTGGGAGGCGTTAGCAGCGCCGCGCCCAGGTGCTAGGGGATTTGTGCCCTGTTAGCACCCCCCGGGGGCGCGAACACATGGTGCAAAGCAATCAAATTTTTCCCCCTATAGATTTGTGACTAAAGCACCAATAACTTCCCAGTTAAAGTACTTTTTTAATTATGTTCTTGATCGTATTTGTAGATGGCATCATATTACTTAATGATAATATTATTTAAATATTTCTTTGTCACTCATATATAACTTTTATTATATTATTGTAGAGTAAAGATTCAACACCCACTATGTTAGATTAAACTTAAAATTTAATGTGGCCATGGTCCCTTTAAGGACCCTGGCCAAAGACGCACCATGAATGATGTCACCAGACCCACTCCATCTCATTGGGTTAGGTAACGCGCTGGGTGGGCTTAATAGGTCCCATTCTGGTAAGTTCTTTTTCTACAGCGGGATGGAGCCAGCAGCGGGGTCGCAACCCGCCACGGACACCGGCCACACCAGACCCGTCAAATTAAAGAAAATTCCGGCCCAAGTGTCTGTTTACCGGTAAAGACTTTGTTGAGTTATTCAATTCGTTGAGTTTTGGTTGCGTACCCACATTCGTACCAACCTAGAAAACTAGCAACAGTTGGCTCAACAGCACCATAAAAACTACAGATCAAAAAACAGCCCTGAGTAAAGGCTTTTCATAAATTAGGCTGCAGATATACCCAACATTTCATCCTTTGTGCAGTGGAAGGTTGTGGCAAATAATGTGGACAATTTCCTCATTTCTTGCCTACTATTGGGGTTATTGTGGATATATTTAAATATTAGCTAAATTATTTTTTAATTGGGTCTACGGTTGTCACAGTGATATTTATAGCGGCACTCTTCTTTCTCTTCTTCTCCTCCTCTATCCCCACCATTCCCCCACCACTTCCCCAGTTTACACTAGCACTCATCTCCTCTTCTTCCCTTTCCTTCTAGTCATGCCAGCACACTTCCCTTCCTCCTAGCTTATATTTGCACATCTCTCTCCTTCCATCCCAGTTTGTGCTGGCAATTTTCATCCCCCTTCCTACCTCCAGTTTATATTGCCATTCAACTGATCTCCTTGCGCACTGATCTGCCCCTCTGTGCTGCACCCAGCTCCTATCTGGTGAACTTGGATTTGCTCCTGAGATTAAACTCTGCTTCACGCTGATCATGTAAAACTATCTATTGGGAACGAAATATTGGGAAGACCGAAGCCACTGTCATCGGTCCCCGTCACAAACTCCGTTCCCTAGCCACCGACTCCATCCCTCTCCCTGGCAACTGTCTGAGGCTGAACCAGATCATTCACAACCTTGGTGTCGTATTTGACCCAGAGATGTGCTTCCAAACACATATCCGCGCCATCACAAAGACCGCCTACTTCCACCTCCGTAATATTGCCCAATTCTGTCCCTGCCTCAGCTCACCTGCTGCTGAAACCGTCATCCATGCTTTTGTTACTTTTAGACTTGACTATTCCACACACTCCTGGCCGGCCTCCCATCTTCCACCCTCCATAAACTTAAGTTCATCTATAACTCTGCTGCTCGTATCCTAACTCACACCCAGTCCCGTTCACCCATCTCCCCTGTGCTCGCTGACCTACATTGGCTCCCAATACGGCAACACCTCGCTTTTAAAATTCTCATCCTTGTTTTCAAATCCCTCCATGGCCTCACCCCTCCCTATCTCTGTAACCTCCTCCAGCCCTACAACCCTCCAAGATCTCTGCACTACTCCAATTCTGGCCTCTTGCGCATCCACCATTTTCATTGCTCCACCATTGGAGGCCGTGTCTTCAGCCGCCAAGGACCTGAGCTCTGGAATTCTCTCCCTAAACCTCTCCACCTCTGTACTTCTCTTTCCTCCTTTAAGACGCTCATAAAAACCTACTTCTTTGACCAAGCTTTTGGCTATCTGCCCATATATCTCATTATTTGGCTCGATGTCAAATTTTGTTTGATAATCGCTCCTGTGAAGCGCTTTGGGACGTTTTGCTACATTAAAGCTGCTGTATAAATACACGTTGTTGTTGTTGTTGATGCAGATTTCCTCCCCAAGTCTCAGGTGTCAATAAGTTTATTTTATAATTTAACACTGTCAGATATGGTGTTTTCATTTGATCCCTTTTCTGGCCGCCTACTGTTTCCTTCAGTGAGAAGTGACTCCCAAGTGGAGCGGCAAAATGCATCAACAGGAGTATTGAAGAGCGGAGTACCATCATTTCATCGGAGTTGCAGTGACACGGGGCAACCTCAGTGGAAGTACAAGAAGTTTTAACCCCAGCTGACTGTTATCATAGAGAGGATGTTTCCACTTGTGGATGAGACCAGAACTAGGGGTCATAACTATAAGAGAGTCACTAATAAATCCAATAAGGAATTCAGGAAAAACTTCTTTACCCAAAGAGTGGTGAGAGTATGGAACTCGCCACCACAGGGAGTGGTTAAGGCAATTAGCACAGATGCATTCAAAGGGAAGCTAGATAAGCACATGAGGGAGAAAGGAATAGAAGGATATGTTGCTAGGGTGAGATGAAGAGGTGTGGGAGGAGGCTCATGTGGAGCATAATCACCGCCATGGACCTGTTGGGCTGAATGGCCTTGTTCTGGACCGATGGACATTATGTGACATTCTGGACATTTTTACATGCAATAGCACCCTCTGGTGGCGGTTATTGTGTTAACAGTTTGTATGCTGGCAAGGTCATCTGATCTTTCTTCCTGTGTGAGGTCATTTGACCTTTGTTCCTTTCTTCCTGTGAGAGGTCATTTGACCTTCCTACCTTTCTTCCTGTTGACCCCAGGAAGCAGTTTTGCCAGGAAGCACCTGACTTGAGTAATGGAGAATCTGCCATGAGAGGTTCCATTTACAATCCAACGTAATCTGATTTCATATGTTAGGCCAAGCGCAATATCTGTGAGTATCTTTGGTTCTTAGCATAATAGCAATGTTGTCAGAGTAATATTTTGATAATACTATGTTTATAAAAGGTTAATATTTAATAGTTACAGAAGTTAGTTCAAATGTTAGTTAGTTATACAATTAGTCCATTCTACTGTTGTAAATATGTTTATATCTTATGCAATATCGAACGTATAGTACTCAGTTTATGTACAAAACATACTTTGTCTTTGTTTACAGTTTCACAAATTCGTTCAATTAAAGCTTCAAAACAGCAACCGCTTCAGAAGAATTATTGTTGAATGAGGGTTTAACTTGCTGGATAGCTAGATAGGAGCACGTCTAGCGCGGCCAGTACAGGCCTGTTTCTGTGCTGTAAATACTATGTAATCTGCAAAAATGAACAAGTAGATACTGAATTCAAAATGCATAATATGTGGATGATTACCATGTATGTATCTAAAACGGAGGGATGAAGGGCTTTATTTTCAAGTCTGGCTCAGTGGCAGCACTCTCTTGTGGGTTCAAGCCCCACCTCCAGAGACTTGAGCACAAAAATCCAGGCCGGCACTCCCAGTGCAGTACTGAGGGAGTGCTGCACTGTCCTTTGGATGAGATGTTAAACTGAGGCCACGTCTGCCCTCTAAGGTGGATAAAGATCCAATGGCACTATTTGAAGAAGAGCAGGGGAGTTCTCCTGGCCAACATTAATCCCGCAAACAACACCACTAAAACAGACTACCAGCTGGTTGTGGGACTTTGCTAGATGCAAATTGACGGCTGCCCTTTGAAGTTTAAACCTGGGATATAGGAAAGCAAATAATGCCTCCCAAATTGGAAATAAGTTTATCAGCTTAAAACAAGGGTTTTCCTGAATTTCCTTCAGATGTGAGACAATCGACCATCAGCACACCTTGCCAGACACATCTTAGCTGATTAGTTTCAGAACAAAGCCAGCAATCTGTGATAAGTGGTTTTCTACTTGCTTGGCAATCAAAACATATTTGAATAATACCCTTGAGGTGGCATTTTGCATAGCAGGCCATAATATGAATGATATGTTTCCTTGTAGAAGCGAGCAGGCAATAACCAAGGTTAAAGTGACCAGGCAGAATTTTAAAATGATTTGAATTATAGCAAACTCCTGTCTGTCACATTTGCCATAGATAAAAAATCAGCTGATTTCTCTGACACAAGTTCTGGGGATTTAAAGTGGAAGTAGGAAGTTGCATATGTCGCAGCCCAGTATGGTGTCAGGGTGCACATGTTTATGGGCATGTGTAACATCAATGTTTTTTTTAAATCCATTCACGGAATGTGGGTGTCGCTGGCAAGGCCAGCATTCATTGCCCATCCCTAATTGCCCTTGAGAAGGTGGTGGTGAGCCGCCTTCTTGAACCGCTGCAGTCCGTGTGGTGAAGGTGCTCCCACAGTGCTGTTAGGGAGGGAGTTCCAGGATTTTGACCCAGCGATGCTGAAGGATAGGTGATGTATTTCCAAGTCAGGATGGTGTGTGACTTGGAGGGGAACTTGGAGGTGGTGGTGTTCCCATACGTCTGCTGTCCTTGTCCTTCTAGGTGGAAGAGGTCGCAGGTTTGGGAGGTGCTGCCGAAGAAGCCTTGGCGAGTTGCTGCAATGCATCTTGTAGATGGTACACACTACAGCCACGGTGTGCTGCTGGTGGAGGGAGTGAATGTTTAAGGTGGCAGCTGGGGTGCCAATCAAGCGGGCTGCTTTGTCCTGGATGGTGTCGAGCTTCTTGAATGTTGTTGGAGCTGCACTCATCCAGGCAAGTGGAGAGTATTCCATCACACTCCTTACTTGTGCCTTGTAGATGGTGGAAAGGCTTTGGGGAGTCAGGAGGTGAGACACTTGCCACAGAATATCTAGCCTCTGATCTGCTCTTGTTGCCACAGTATTCATGTAGCTGGTCCAGTTAAGTTTCTGGTCAATGGTGACCCCCACGATGTTGATGGCGGGGGATTCGGTGATGGTAATGCCGTTGAATGTCAAGGGGAGGTGGTTAGACTCTCGCTTGTTGGAGATAGTCATTGCCTGGCACTTCTGTGGCACGAATGTTACCTGCCACTTAACAGCCCAAGCCTGAACGTCGTCCAGGTCTTGTTGCATGCGGGCATGGACTGCTTCATTATCTGGGGAGTTGTGAATGGCGCTGAACACTGTGCAGTCATCAGCGAACATCCTCATTTCTGACCTTATGTTGGAGGGAAGGTCATTGATGAAACAACTGTAGTTGGTTGGGCCTAGGACACTGCCCTGAGAAACTCCTGCAACGATGTCCTGGGGCTGTGATGATTGACCTTCAACCACCACAACCATCTTCCTTTGTGCTAGGTATGACTACAGCCAGTGGAGAGTTTTCCCTCGATTCCCATTGACTTCAGTTTTACTGGGGCTCCTTGATGCCACACTCAGTCAAATGCTGCCTTGATGTCAAGGGCAGTCACTCTCACCTCACCTCTGGAATTCAGCTCCTTTTTCCATGTTTGAACCAAGGCTGTAATGAGGTCGGGAGCCGAGTGGTCTTGGCGAAACCCAAACTGGGCATCAGCGAGCAGGTTATTGGTGAGTAAGTGCTGCTTGATAGCACTGTTGATGACACCTTCCATCACTTTGCTGATGATTGAGTAGACTGATGGGGCGGTAATTGGCCGGTTTGGATTTGTCCTGCTTTTTGTGGACAGGACATACCTGGGCAGTTTTCCACACTGTCGGATAGATGCCAGTGTTGTAGCTGTACTGGAACAGCTTGGCTAGAGGCGCGGCTAGTTCTGGAGCACAAGTCTTCAGCACGATAGCCGGGATGTTGTCGGGGCCCATAGCCTTTGCTGTATCCAATGTGCTCAGCCATTTCTTGATATCACGTGAATCAAATTGGCTGAAGACTGGCTTCTGTGATGGTGGGGACCTCAGGAGTAGGCCAATATGGATCATCCACTCGTCACTTCTGGCTGAAGATAGTTGCAAATGCTTCAGCCTTGTCTTTTGCACTCACGTGCTGGACTCCACCATCATTGAGGATGGGGATTTTCATGGACCCTCCTCCTCCCGTTAGTTGTTTAATGGTCCACCACCATTCACGACTGGATGTGGCAGGACTGCAGAGCTTTGATCTGATCCGTTGATTGTGGGATCGCTTAGCCCTGTCTATAGCATACTGCTTCGCTTTTTAGCATGCATGTAGTCCTGTGTTGCAGCTTCCCCAGGTTGCCACCTCATTTTTAGGTACACCTGTGCTGCTCCTGGCATGCTCTTCTACACTCCTTATTGAACCAGGGTTGGTCCCCTGGTTTGATGGTAATGGTAGGGTGAGGGATATGCCGGGCCATGAGGTTACAGATTGAGTATTTATACTCCTTGGACAGCGCCACCAGCTGGCCGTCCAGCATTATTTCATGAATAGTTTCTTGATGATGGAGATTTATAACAGTACACGCTGCAACCACAATACGCCAGAGGTGGAGGGAGTGAATGTTTAAAGTGGTGGATGGGGTGCCAATCAAGTGGGCTGCTATGTTCTGTATGGTGTCAAGCTTTTTGAGTGTTGTTGGAGCTGCACTCATCCAGGCAAGTGGAGAGTATTCCATTACACTCCTGACTTGTGCCTTGTAGGTGGTGGAGAGGCTTTGGGGAGTCAGGAGGTGAGTCACTCGCTGCAGAATACCCAGCCTCTGACCTGCTCTTGTAGCCACAGTATTTATGTGGCTGGTCCAGTTAAGTTTCTGGTCAATGGTGACCCCCAGGATGTTAATGGTGGGGGATTCGGCAATGGTAATGCCGTTGAATGTCAAGGGGATGTGGTTAGACTCACTTGGAGATAGTCATTCCCTGGTGCGAATGTTACTTGCCACTTGTCAGCCCAAGCCTCAATGCTGTCCAGGTCTTTCTGAATACGGGCACAGACTGCTTCACTATCTGAGGAGTTGCGAATGGCACTGAACATTGTGCAGTCATCAGCGAACATCCCCTCTTCTGACCTTATGATGGTTAAACTGCTACAGCGTGTGAAGGATGCTATCTCTTGAAGAATGACTAAAACCCTAGAAGATAGCCAAACTTGCTTTCCTTAGCCTTTCAAACCATATTGGCCAAATTCTATTCCTTAATCTCAAGTTTTCAGATAGAATCTAAAACCTTTATATGTCATATTAGAAAAATTTGCAGAATTTATAAGTATTCTCAGTGGCTCTCATAAACCATACACCTGTTATAACCAAAGCACTTAACAGCCAATGAATTACTTTTGTAGTCTTGTCACTGTTGTAATGTAGGGAAATGTGGCAGCAAATTGCGCACAGCAAGGGCCCACAAAAAAGGAGATAAATGACCAGATAATCTGTTTTTAGTGATGTTAATTGTGGCATAAATATTACCCAGGATACCACCCCTGTCTATCTTTGAAATAGTGCCAAGGGATCTTTTACGTCCACCGGAGAGGGCAGACGGGATCTCGGTTCATCTGAAAGATGGCACCTCTGGCAGTGCAGCACTCCCTCAACACTGCACTCGGGTGTCAGCCTAGATTTTGTGCTCAAGTCTTTGGAGTGGAGCTTGAACCCACAATCTTCTGACTCAGAGGTGAGAGTGCTACCCACTGAGCCACAGCTAATACCTGAGAGAATAATAAAATAGAATTTTTAAAAATTGATTACCAGTCACTTCTGAAAATTTGTACAAATCTAAAAGCGGCAAAAGACAAACGGGTTCCTGTAGTCAGGCTGTCACAATCGCTGTTCCTCCCGCACTGACAGAACCATTCAGACCTTTGAACATCAACAAACTTAAATTCCGAGGCAAATCTTTGCCCCAGAGGCTGGTGGTAAAAAATGGTTATGGATTGTCATCTGCAAAGACTAACATACAGATGAGACTGCTGATGTCCACTCCAAAACCAGACGGTTAACAGCTATGAAAATGTTTGCTCCATATAACAAGGTCCAATTTTCTCACAATCTTCAACAAAAAACTTCTATTTCATTCTTCGAAAAATGACACAGTCCTTTATTCAAAAAACCCCACTATATAACAGGGGAAAAAAACATTCAAGGCCTGTCTTGGCTCATAACTGCTTAAGATGGGCCTAAACATTAAGGAGCCATTGGCCTCAGGTCTGCCTTGCTCCTTCTGCAATGTAATTGGTTGGAGGATCATCACCACAAGGTGCTCCATCCACTGTTTGCTTTCTTAATGATCCCACATCAAGTTAGTCATACCAGGTTGGGGTCACAGTCAGGTTAGGTTCATGCGCACAACAACTCGCATTTACATAGCACCTTTAACATAGTAAAACGTCCCAAGGTGCTTCACAGGAGCATTATCAGATTAAATTTGACACCGAGCCACATAAAGAGATATTAGGGCAGGTGAGAGGTAGGTTTTAAGCTGCGTCTTAAAGGAGGAGAGAGAGGTGGAGAGGTTTAGGGGAGAGAACTCCAGAAAAAACTACTTAGTTCACCTCAAAAATGATAGGCCTGAATCCTGTTGAGGTGCACAATTAGAAAATAATAATCAGCTAAATTTGTTAAGCAGAATAGTGAAAGAAAAACTCAAACTGAAAATTATTTTTGATTTAAAAATTCATTTTGTAAAGCTTTCTAAAGTGTAGGTCAGGTGCAAATGTTCTGTGAGTTTGTATTCTGGCCATGGTAATAGCACTCACTGTACCCTGCCTGCCGTGTATAGCTGACAACATTCTATGCAGTGGCTGGGGCCCTTAGGCTTGGGTTAATTGGCAAGCTTTTCAGGTACGGTCCAAATGGAGTGAATTGGCACTGACTGCTTGCTCAAGAACGTTTGCATTGGCAACTCTGCAAGAGGACCATTGTAGAAAACACTCTCTATGATCTCTGGGTGCCTTTACACTGAGACTGAGAGCTACAATTCAGGTTCCAGTAGGGAAGCCCTGTGACATGAATCTTGTCATTCATGTGGAAATGACTTATGAAATAATACTGGGCGGCCTGCTGGTGACGCTGTCCAGGGAGAGTATCCTCACGTCTCCTCAGACCGTGTTTTGGTCCCTGGGTCGCTTGGTTCGTGCCGGCAGAGTCCGTGTCACCTTGATCGACCTGAGGGGGACTGGGGAGATCGTGGCTCCCAGCCTCCAACGGAGATCCAAACGACTGCGTCTATTCTTAGTCCGATTAATTCGGTAGAAGGAAGCCGTCGGACTTCCAATCTTTCAGGTGGGAAGAATGTCATGAATCTTGTCATTCATGTGGAAATGACTTATGAAATAATACTGGGTAGCCTGCTGGTGGCGCTGTCCAGGGAGAGTATAAATACTCAGGCATGGGCCCAGCTTGCTCAGGACATTCTTTAACAGGAACTATTGAAGGACACAACTAGCTCTCCATGTTGAAAAACAGTTGATTAAATTGGCGTAAGAAAACTACTAGGCACTTAGTCTGAGTATTAAACAAGGCTTTAATCAACTGTTTTTCAACATGGAGATCTAGTTGTGTCCTTCACTAGTTCCTGTTAAAGAATGTCCTGAGCAAGCTGGGCCCATGCCCGAGTATTCATTCTCTCCCTGGACAGTGCCACCAGCAGGCATGGGCCCAGCTTGCTCAAGACATTCTTTAACAGGAACTAGTGAAGGACACAACTCGATCTCCATGTTGAAAAACAGTTGATTAAAGCCTTGTTTAATACTCAGACCAAGTGCCTAGTAGTTTTCTTACATCACCCTGCTTGGATGTATTCCTGGTGGTTTCGTCACACAACCTCCTGCCTCCAACTGCCCCACCTTCACACTCCCGCCATTGTTCCCATGACACATCCATCCTTGCAGCGCACCGCCTTCCCACGCCCATTGGAAGGTAAACAGGATCTTCATTACCCAATTGGATGATGCTTGACTGTCAATCCAACAGCCTTTTTATCCCATCTCCAATATTTTTACAATGGATAAATGTTCAAAGAAAATGAAAAAATAGCACACACTTTTTTGAATGCCCCTATGATTATTCTCCATATGATTATTGGTGTTTTGTTTGCATCAGTGTCCTGGAGATTAATCTTCAATTCTTGGTGACTCAACTTGCATTTATACAGCGCCTTTAACATAGTAAAACATCCCAAGGCGCTTCACAGGAGCGTTATCAAACAAAATTTGATACCCTGCCACATAAAGAGATATTAGAACAGGCGACCAAAAGCTTGGTCAAAGAGGTAGGTTTTAAGGAGCGTCTTAAAGGAGGAGAGAGAGACGGAGAGGTATGTGAAGCAAATTCCAGAGCTTGGGGCCCAGGCAGCTGAAGGCACGACCGCCAATGGTGGAACGATGAAAATTGGGGATGCGCAAGAGGCCAGAATAGGAGGAGCGCAGAGATCTTGGAGGGTTGTCAGGCTGGAGGAGGATATAGAGATAGTGGGTGAGGACATGCAGGGATTTGAAAACAAGAATGAGAATTTATAAAATCGAGGCACTGCTGGGTCAGAGCCAATGTAGGTCAGCGAGTACGGGAGGGTGGGAGCTCTCTCTCAACAGCTAAACATTAAGAAAGTATGGAAGGCAGGGAGAGGAGTGTCCCCATTCTTTTAAACACTTAAATTGAGGTTAGGTGGATTTATAAAGGGCCCAGATACTGTTGAATATAGTCATATTGGCTGAGATGGAGGATGCTGTCTGTTAACAAATAAAATCTTTTGAAATGCAGCGAGAGGACATTGTTCTAGGTCATTGCCAGACATTGCACTGCAAAATAGCTAGCAGGCCATTATACAAATCGATACCTTTAAATTCAAACAGTGGATTGTTTCTGGGGTTGAATGGCAGTTTCTATTCTCTTAATTAGGAAAGATTGGAACTCCGGTTATGTGATTTTGGCGTAATCACGGTGTCAGCCGTGGCTCAGTGGGTAGCATTCTCGCCTGAGTCAACAGATTGTGGGTTTGAGTCCCACTCCAGACACTTGAGCACAAAATCTGGGCTGACACTCCCAGTGCTGAACTGAGGGAGTGCTGCACTGTCGGAAGTGTCATCTTTCGGATGAGATGTTAAACCGAGGCTCTGTCTGCCCTCTCAGGTAGACTAAAAGGCCCCAAAGACGTCAAAGAAGGAGTTCTCCCTGGTGTTCTGGTCAAATATTTATCCCTCAACTAATATTGCTAAAACAGATTATCTAGTTATTATCTCATTGTTGTTTGTGGTACCTTACTGTGCGCAAATTGGCTGCTGTGTTTCCTACATTATAGCACGGTGACTACACTTTAAGGACAACATTGTAAAGCATTTTGGACGTCCTGAGGTTGTGAAAGGCACTATACAAATGCATGTCTCTTAAAAAGAATTGTGTAGGAGCTAGTCAAAATGATAAGAGTCATGATATATTTTAATAATTTGATAGTAAGCTGGATGAGCTAGACTTGCCTGGTTGACTACCTCATTGTTTTCTTATATGAAGGTTAGATCACTGGTTATTTTGCCTGTTGGATTAATAAATTTAGAAATAACTTAAGCAACAACAATTTGCATTTATATAGCACCTTTAATGTAGTAAAATGTCCCAAGGCGTTTCACAGGAGCAATTATCAAACAAAATTTGACACCAAGCCACATAAAGGAGCCAGGTGACCAAAAGCTTGGTCAAAGAGGTAGGTTTTAAGGAGCATCTTAAAGGAGGAGAGAGAGGCGGAGAGGTTTAGGGAGGGAATTCCAAAGTTCAGGCCTAGGCAGCTGAAGACACGGCCGCCAATGGTGGAGCGCTGAAAATCGGGGATGCGCAAGAGGTCAGAATTGGAGGAGCACAGAGATCTCGGGAGGGTTGTAGGGCTGGAGGAAGTTACAGTGATAGGGAGGGGCGAAGCCATGGAGGGATTTGAAAACAAGGATGAAAATTTTTAAATCGAGACATTGCCAGACCGGGAGCCAATGTAGGGGAAACAATAGGGGGAAACCATCCTGTGTTGTGTGCAGTTGGGCTTGACACTGATGTGAAAGTAGAGTGCTCCTCATTAGGTCATCTGTACAAACACAGTGAAATGTAATTTTTTTTTTGACTGTCTTCTATCTGTATTGATTTCTTTGTGGGTTCAATGACGAGACATTTATGAAAGAGAATGGCCTAGAAATTCAGTCGCGTTTGCGCCCACTTAGGGGCGAGAGAGTGGGTTGCACCGGAAGTTTTTTAGTGCCCGAAATTAAGTTGGTCCCTAACAGCGGCGTTAGCCGGTAGCGCTGCGCCGGCACCGATGACGTCATCGGTGTGCGCAGCGCCCCGGTTCCAACGCGATTCCGTGCCGAAGGCCAAATTCAGTTGCGGCCGCCTCGCCCGCAGCGGCCGCAAACAACGTTTGAAAAACGGGGCCTTGCAGCTCCGAGAGGCCGGCGCATAAAGGTGGAGGGGCAGCCGGCCGCTTTCCCGGCGGCCGTATGGCCGCACCTCCCTCCCCGGACTCCTGCACCACCCCCCCGCGGCATTGCTGTCTGACTCCCGCGAGCCCGGCACTTCTCCGTGGTGCCGGGCTCATTTGCCGGGGGAATCCAGCGGCGATCTCACGGCTGCAGGCAGCTCCTCCTTAAGAGAAGGAGGAGGCCTGCAGTACCCCAGCCTGCCGCACCGCATCGGGTGGCGCAGCGGCAGCTGGACGCCTGAAATAGACTTTCATCGCCCCAAGTGAGGCGGCCAAACCCTGCAATAGCGCCCGCCTCCGTCTTGGCCCGTCGCAACTGTATTTCAGGCGGGCGCTACGAGAATCCGGGCGAGCACTAAATTTCGGGCGCTAAAGACCTGGCGGGGCCTTACTGAATTTCTAGGCCAATGACTTTTAATCTAAAGCTTGTTCAACTCTTTATACAACTTTACAGGAGACACGATGCTTGTGATGCATCTAGAACGAAACCGAAACTGAACTAAACTGCCTTGCTTGTCTCGGTCACATGCCCTCTGCTGGTCAGGCACAAGCAATCAATACCTGCAAACATGCTGTTAAGGCATCATAATCAAACAGGCAAATACCATCTCTATTTGCTGATATCATTACACTATCCACTCTAATTATCTGCCGCCTAAATGACTTTATTGTCCATATGTTGGAATCAAAACCTGCATATGCATTTGTTCTACAAGTAAAACAGGGTCTTTCAATGTAACTCAATCATGCAATGACTGCAATGGAACTGAATATCAGGCGCTGCCTTTAACGGGCGGCCGATCCTGATACCGCCCATTTTGCTCCACCGCCCGCAATGAATTTCTAGGCCGCAGTGTATTATTTAGTCACTTATTTTTAATTTTCCCTCTTCAGTCTTCATGTCCTTCCTTTATTGAAAGGACAGGCTGTTCCTTCCCAATACTGCTGTATAATCATCTCTGCAGGCACAGCCCAAGGTGACTCTCACTTATTTCTCTTCTCTTCCCCTGTGGGAAGTACCTGGGCCTTGTCTAGTACTTCACCACGGGAGCAGAGCTGAAACCAGTAATTCAGCAAGCAGGAACAAGCAACTTGTCCGGTCTTTTAACGAACTGGTGTTGATTTAGGTTGATGTGGTGAATCAGAACTTCTAATGTTCCTACTGAACATCTCGTGAGCACATTCTCTCATATCCATTGGTACCCTGGTTTCCTGGGTTTGAATACGTGGCACTGCAAAATTATCAAGCTACATATTTTATCTTCTTTGTGGGTTTTTTATGTTACTTAATGCTCTCCCACAATTTTTTTCCAATCCCTTTTGGTTAGGAAATCATGCAACACATGATTTCCTAACCAAGAACACGGGCAAAAGACCTGCTCTGAAGCCTCTTTCAGTGATGCTCTGTAACCAGGTGGTTTGTTAAATGGCCCAAATTGACAAAAGGTCACCGACCTGAAACGTTAACTCTTGTTTCTCTCTCCACAGGTGCTGCCTGATCTTCTGAATGTTTCCAGTATTTTCTGTTTTTATTCCAAATTGGCTCATCCCATTATTCTTACCACCTCTTCCTTTCATTATGAGAAATCTTAGCTTTATATACCACCTCTGAATTTGATGGGGGCTGAAAATCCATTGGTGGTGGGGGGGGGGTGGGGGGGTGTGTGGACTCCAGCGTTGAGTTCATGGGGGCCAGGAGGAAGTCCTTTACCTTACATCCTCTGGCAGGTGTCTACCTGACCCAGGAGGTCATGAATCCTTGCTGAAGTTGACTCATATTGCAATGGGGCTGGGGGTGGGGGGTGGTGGTTGTGGGTCGGGGGGGTGGTGGTAGTGGAGGGGTTGCTGGCAAAGAAAGCAAGTTTGTAAGGGGCATTAAATTATCCTGCCTTAGAAAAAATCTTTAGGGGGTGGTGGGATCCGGACCACATTCTAGGCCTAGTCCCCCCATGGTGGGCCTCACAGCCACTATTCTTGAGGCTTGTACACCTCCTTCTGGGTGTGCTCTCACCCCAGCCAGAGTTGCAGTGGCAATGCGCTGGTAAGGCCGAGGATTTTTGGGCCTGATATTTATTAGCGAGCCGTTCCTCATAACTTCTGTTAGTTCTCCTCATCCCCTATCATTAACATAATTCTTTGTGTAAGGTGCTTAAGCTATAAAAGAAAATTAACTCTGGGTGTTACACAAATGCATGGGTTGGACATAAAAGTGACCAGATCCCAGTTTCAAAACCATGGTGACGTGGCTAACTTATGGTTGCCAACCCTCCAGGATTGTCCCTGGAGTCTCCAGGAATTAAAACATTAATCTCCTGAACACTATTGCAAGCAACCCAGGAGAAAAATCATTGGGGTGATAAATATATATTTTTGGAACACTTTCATGTATTAGTTATAAAGATATTGGAGATGGGAAAAATGGCTGTTTGACTGAGTTGCAGGCATGAGGTCATGTGATGTAACCTCCAGGAATATGTCTAACCAGAGTTGGCAACCCCAGGTTACCTATTGGTTTTACTGAAAGCAGAAATTCACGTGTGGTATCAGTTTGCAAACCTATTTCCCACATCTTCTGGCCCAATTTGGAAAAAGAAAATACTTTTAATAGTTGTCTTTGTGATAAAATGTTTAGAAGCCTTTTGCTTTATTTGTTTGGGGATCTTAACTACAAGGAGAAGCTGGATTTGTTTTCACTAGAGCAAAGGAGGTTGAGTGGAGATTTGATAGAGGTGTACAAGATTATGACGGGTTTGGATAGGCTGGACGGGGAAAGGCTGTTCCCACTAGTTGATGGTACAAGGACTAGGGGACACAGATTTAAGGTTTTGGGCAAGAGATACAGGGGGGATGTGAGGAAAAACTTTTTTACACAGCGAGTGGTGAGGACCTGGAACTCGCTGCAGATGGAAGTGGTGGAAGCGGAGACACTCAATGTTTTCAAGGGGAGACTGGATAGGCACCTGAGGGAAATAAACTTGCAGGGCTACGGGGATAGAGTGGGGGAATGGGGCTGACTGGATTGCTCTACAGAGAGCTGGTACGGACTCGATGGGCCGAATAGCCTCCTTCTGTGCTGTTATGACTCTATGGGCTCGAATTTCCAAGCCCCATGGAGGCGGGTTTGGAGGCAGGAGTGGGGGGGAAATTGCAGAATCAGGGGACACGAACCCTTCCTGCCCCCAACCCACCTCCTTGCCCATTTTCCAGGAGGCGGGTACCTGACCTGTGCTGGGAGCCGCCTCCCCGAGGCGGGAAGGGGATTAGTGCCAATTAACTGCCTGTTAACAGGTAGTTAACAGGCAGTTTTTGGCCTAATCCCTATTTTTAGCCCTGAAGTGTGGGCTGACCGACGGCTCCAAACCACGCCAAGTTAGCGAGGCGGACCGTTGGGCTGAAGGGCTTGGAGGGTTCGAGATGTCCGGTGTTCAGGTGAGTGATGGGTGCATGAATGCAGAGGTAAGTGTTTGATGTGTGTAAAGTGTTTAAATGAGTTTTACTTACCTTTACTTACTAATGCAGGCTTCCTTCCTTCAGGTCTCGGGAGTCCCTCATCTCACCGGCACAGAAAGCAGAATGGCCGCAAGCTGTCAAAAGTTGCAGCATTCTGCTTTCTGTTCTGGAGAGATTTCTAACTGAGTCTGTGGAGAAGGACTCAAGTTAGAAGTCAGATTGTCAGTGTTCGACAGCTTCACAGAGCTGTCAAATGCTGATATTTCATCTGTCAAAAGCTCTTGACAGATGAAATGTCAATCCCTGACGTCCCCTGTAACCGGGTGTCCCTTAATTGGCCTGCTGAGCCCACTCAACAAGTTCAATCAAGGGAAAATCGCGTGGGTTGGCCACAAATCGATGGGCGCGGGACTACAACCCAGAAAGTGGGAGTCCTGCCTCCATCACGTCCCCATTGACAAAATCCAGCCCTGTGACTCTATTTGGGGAATTAGAAGGATCATGCGTAATTATTATCACATTGACTTTAGAAACAATAAACATGATGAGGCCTTTAAATGACTTAATAGCATGGTCATTGTGTATTTGTAAGCAAACAAAATGCTGCTTCCTACGCATAGAGTTTGATCTGGTTAATCTCGTCAAGAACAACACCACTGATTACAGGAAAACCATCTGGCTTCTGGATAGAGGCTGGTATGAACTGGAAACCCAAGACAAATTCCCGGTCATATCGATTCTTGCCCTCTGGATGGAGGAATTGCCACTGCTCTTCTTTGAAGCCACACACCAAATGGTCATTGGGGTTTCCTTTGGTGCTGGTCTCGGTGCTTTCACTTTCTGAAACGGTCTCCAAACCATTCTGTTCTGGTTTTACCACAGGCATGGTCGGCCCTGCCCAGTCACTGTGGTTGATCTTCTCGATTCTGCCCTCATGCTCCAGGCAACCTAATTCCACTGATATCCTTTCCTTTAGAGCATAGGGTGCCTCCTTGGGCTTAGAAAAAATTGGCTTTGCCCCCTCCTTCACATTAAGGTATACCTGGATACCGCTTGCTGTACCAAGTTTCGGACTGAATAAGGATTTGTACTCTTCCATGAGTATGCCCGCCGGTCTTTGATTAGTGATTTTTGTAATGCTGACCCAATTTAACTTCAGGTTATGAAGCCAATCTTGGTCCATCATAAGAATAATGAATGACTTGCATTTCTATAGTGCCTTTCACAACTTCAGGACGTCCCAAATCGCTTTACAGCCAATGAAGTATTTTTGAGTTGTCACTGTTGTAATGTAGGCAACGCAGCAGCCAATTTGCACACAGCAAGCTCCCACAAACAGCAATGAGATAAATAACCAAATAATCTGTTTTTAGTGATGTTGATTGAGTGATAAATATTGGCCAGGACACCAGGGATAACTCCCCTGGCTCTTCCTTGAAATAGTGCCATGGAATCTTCAACATCCACCTGAGAGGGCAGACGAGACCTTGGTTTAACGTCTCATCCAAAAGACAGCCACCTTATGAAGGACTTTTGCCCTTAACCACAATTACGGACCATTGTTACTTGGACTATTGGCCCAGAAATTCGGGTCCCAATGTGTGAGTACACATTGGGTACTCACGCGTAGGCCCAACGAAAGTGCCGGTTTCGTGCATGCACTGCGCATGCGCGGGAAATCAGCACATCCGTTCCCCTGAAAGAAGGGGTTGAGAGGTTGAACGCGTGCGCCGGAGAGGCAGCGCGTGCACATCGAACTTACGTTTTTTTCCCAAGTTTTTCTGGGAGGGTAAGTCTCCAGCAGTTACACTTTTAAAAAGCAGGCGTAAGGCCTGCTTTTAACAAGGTAAGTGGTGAATTAATTAAAATTAAAACATTTTTTCCACAGGTTTATTATTTTTAAATACTTTAAAGAAAGGTAAGTTTATTTTTAGCCCCGTTAGAAAATGTAATTAATTTTTTCAAAAATTTAAATTATTGTTTAAAATAGTTATTTCATGTAATTTATAGTTATTTTAAAAATGTGATTTAAAAAAAAAATGTATTTGAAGTTTTAGTGATGTTTTGGGGCTTATAGTATTTATAGGTTTGACAGCTCTTCCTGTCAAACTTATGAATGAAGCATTCCCTGCTACCATTGGCTCTCCATGGCCCACATGATCCCAGGGGATGCATCAAACTAACTGCGCCCCTGGGATACACAAGCACTGCGCGCCGGCAGTTGGAGCAGGCCCAGGATCGGAATCCCACGCGGGCCCACAGCGCAATGGCCGGCGCGCTAGGTAAGTGCAGGTCGGGGACTTGCACCTGCGGGAAGCCCCCGACCCGAATTTCTGGGCCAATATTTTTCTCGAAGACTGGCTATGAGTGTCCAGAATCACGTTTCAATAAAATCATAGAATGATACAACACAGAAGGAGGACATTTGGCCCATCGTGCCTGCGCCGGCTAAAATGTTGGGGCAATTTGCCGAAACTTTTCCTCCTATGCGTTTGATGACGTACTAGTCCCAGTGTCTAATTCAATTTAATTGGGGTAGAAATTGGTATGCGTTGAGCCCATTTTTCGGCGGTTAAATGACTGCAATGGTGACAAATTTAGCAGCAGGGGCAAGGAAGAGCTGCTAGCGTGAAACCGCAAGGCAAAGATACTCAACTACAGGTAACTCGACTTTTATAAGTAAGCAGACCAGTGTCCAGGTTGCTCAGTGTGAAGTAGGTGGCAGCTGCAGGAAATCCAGCAAGTGATGCCATCCCGCCATGCTCCTGCCTCCTTTGATACATCAGGCCATTTATGTGGACGGGTGGGAAGCTTCACCCACCCCATCGGGTTGCCAACTCCAGGCCCCAATGATATTCAGGGATAAGTGTCTTCAGGATAGCAGGGAAGAAAATTGGCAAAAAAGACGGTTACTATTTCTGACACTGAGTGGTTGCGAAGGTTGCCCTCTACTGGTAATTGAGGTCTTGAATTTCTTGTGACTGCTATCATTTCTCAGATGCGCAGTCGATTGTCATTTTATGATTCATGGGATGTGGGTGTCACTGCCAAGGCCAGCATTTATTGCTCATCCCTAATTGCCCTTGAGAGGGTGGTGGTGAGCCGCCTTCATGAAACACTGCAGTCCTTGTGGTGAAGGTACTCCCACAGCATTGTTCCCTGTAAAATTTTGTTGATGTGCACGGCCAGTTTTTTCAATCCATGGTACCTTTAAATTTTCCGTGAATGCGTAGTATTTGAGAGCTTGTGAGCACGCCCGCATGCAACTTAGAGGGAACATTGTCCCACAGAGTTGTTAGGGAGGGAGTTCCAGGATTTTGACCCAACAACGATGAAGGATCGGTGATATACTTCTAAGTCAGGATGGTGTGTGACTTGGAGGGGAACTTGGAGGTGGTGGTGTTCCCATGCGCCTGCTGCCCTTGTCCTTCTAGGTGAAAGAGGTTGTGGGTTTGGGAGGATTATGCTTTCCACTGTTAAAACCCAACGGCCTAGAAATTCGGTTGTGGGTCCGCCAGGGCTTTAGCGCCCGAAATTTTGCGCCGGCGTTAATGCCGCTGCGCCCGACGAAAATTCGGTTGCTCCGGGCCCAGACAGCGGCGGGCGCTAATGGAGGGTTTTTGCGCCTCACTATGGGCGTTCAGTGCAGTTTTGAGGCGCTAATCCCCCGCTGCGGCACCCGAGGCGGTGCGGCAGGCTGGGGTACTGCAGGCCTCCTCCTTCTGTTAAGGAGGAGCTGCCTGCAGCCGACCGCTGGCCGGTCGATTCGCCCGACAAATGAGCCCGGCACCTCGGGGAAGAGCCGGGCTCGCGGGCCACACACATCAGTGCCGCGGGGGGGTGGTGGAGGAGTCCGGGGAGGGAGGTGCGGGCAGGCGGCCGCCGGGAAAGCGGCCGGCCGCCGCTCCACCTTTATGCGCCGGCGCAAAGGAGTGTAACATCCCTTTCAACAATCGTTGGTTGCGGCTGCCACGGGCGAGGTGGCTGCAACTGAATTTGGGCTTGGGGCCGGGTTACCACGGCAACCGGGACGCTGCGCACACCGATGACGTCATCGGTGCCGGTGCAGCGCTACCGGCTAACGCCGATGGTAGGGCCCAATGCAATTTTGTTACCAGCTATAATTCCGGCGCAAGACCCTCTAACGCCTCTAATTGGGCGCTAACCCCACCGAATTTCTAGGCCAACATCTTTTTGAAACTGCGATTGAGAGGCTCACTCAATGGCTCTGTAAGAGAAAGATCTCCGCTCCGTGCTGAATTAGCTGATCTCAACCAGGATAGAAGTTGGGGTCATGCAATTAACCTCAGCCTACACAGAATTACAGAATTTATAGCACAGAAACAGGCCACTCAACCCAACCAGTGTTTATTCTCCAAACTCTATTTACTTCATCTCACCCTATCACCATATCCTTCTAGTCCTTTCTCTCTCATGTAATTATCTAGCTGCCCCTTAAATGCATCTATGCTATTCACCTCAACCACTCCTTGTGGTAGCGAGTTCCACATTCTAACCACTCTCTAAATTAAGAAGTTTATCCTGAATTCCTTATTGGATTTATTAGTGACTATCTTTCTTTATGGCCTCTAGTTTTGGACTCCCTCACAAGTGGAAACATCTTCTCAATGTCTACCCTATCAAAACCCTTCATCATTTTAAAGACTTCTATCAGGCCACCTCTCAGCCTTCTCTTCTCTAGAGCTGTTCAGTCTTTTCCTTCAATGCCACTTCTACTTTGATGTCATCGGGCCGCAACATGCATATGTAAAGAAGGACCCTGTTGGCTCTGGGTGCATGTCCTTGCTGCCTGCTCAGGAGAGCAGGTTAAAATTGCAGATGTTGGACAGGTAAGTGCCAGGGCGATTTTAACTGCCCACCCGCCAGATTCCTGCTGAGCGAGTAGGGTTATAATCACTCCCATTGTCTGTTTATGGACAGGACATGTTTTAACGTAAAAGTACTCACTGGCTGTTAGTATGTTACCAGCATTTTAACACACCCTTTTTGTGCTAAATTTGAGTACAACTCATAAAAATCAGAATAGTTAAATAAACAAAAGCTGGTGCAATGCAAATAGGGAATACAATGCACAGTGACCAGCTCAAAATGTAGATCTGGAAGTTGAACAACATAAAGATTAAATGATGACTGTGGGTCATTGGGATTTTTCTCATTCTAGACTAATATTATTTATTCATTCATGGGATGTGGGCATCGCTGGCAAGGCCAGCATTTATTGCCTTTGAGAAGGTGGTGGTGAGCCGCTTAAACCGCTGCAGTCCTTGTGGTGAAAGTACTCCCACAGTGCTGTTAGGGAGGGAGTTCCAGGATTTTGACCCAGTGACGATAAAGGAACGGCGATATATTTCCAAGTCAGGACAGTGTGTGATTTGGGTGGGAACTTGGAGGTGATGGTGTTCCCATTTATTAGCATGTACAACAACACCAACAACTTGCATTTATACAGGGCCTTTAACGTAGTAGAAATGTCCCAAGGCACTTCACAAGAGCAATTATCAAACAAATCTGAAGGCACTGTGTCTGAATGCACGAAGCATTTGTAACAAGGTAGATGAATTAACAGCACAAATAGATGTAAACGGATACGATATAATTGCGATTACAGAGACATGGCTGTAGAGTGACCAAGGCTGGGAGCTGAATATCCAAGTATATTCGATATTTAGGAAGGACAGGCGAAAAGGAAAAGGAGATGGGGTGGCCTTGTTAGTAAAGGATGAAATCAGAGCAATAGTGAGAAAGGATATTGGCTCAGAAAATTAAGATGTAGAATCAGTCTGGGTGGAGCTAAGAAGCACCAAGGGGCAGAAAACATTGATGGGAGTTGTCTATAGGCCTCCAAACAGTAGTGGTAATGTAGGGGATGGCATCAAACAGGAAATTAGAGATGCATATAACAAGGGTACTTCAGTAATCATGGGTGACTTTAATCTACATATAAACTGGCCAAACCATTTTAGCAATAATGCTGTGGAGGATGAATTCCTGGAGTGTGTACGAGATGTTTTTTTAGACCAGTACGTTGAGGAGTCAACTAGGGAACAGGCTATCCTAGATTGGGTACTGTGCAATGAGAAGAGGTTAAATAATAATCTTGTGCAGAAGAGTGACCATAACATGATAGAATTTTTCATTAAAATGGAAAGTGAAGAAGTCCAATCCGAAGCTAAGGTCCTAAATCTAAACAAAGGAAACTACGATGGTATGAGGAGTGAGTTGGCTATGATAGATTGGGGAGCTTCATTAAAAGGCATGACGGTAGATAGGTAATGGCTAACATTTAAGGAACGAATGCATGAATTGCAACAGTTATACATTCCTTTCTGGCGCAAAAACACAAAAGGAAAAGCAGCCCAACCATGGCTAACAAAAGAAATTAAAGATAGTATTAGAACCATAGAGGAGTCATATAAAGTTGCCAGAAAAAGTAGCAAGCCTGAGGATTGGGAGCAGTTTAGAGTTCAGCAAAAAAGGACCAAGAGATTGATTAAGAGGGGGATGAGAGTAAACTTGCAAGGAACAT
Source organism: Somniosus microcephalus (assembly GCF_052327205.1). NCBI lineage: Eukaryota > Metazoa > Chordata > Chondrichthyes > Squaliformes > Somniosidae > Somniosus > Somniosus microcephalus. Next base: position 254,470,453 of record NC_140987.1, on the reverse strand, counting down.
AAAAGCAGATTGTAAAAGCTTCTTCAAGTATGTAAAAAGAAAAAGATTAGTGAAGACAAATGTAGGTCCCTTACAGTCAAAAATGGGAGAATTTATAATGGGGAACAAGGAAATGGCAGAGCAATTAAACAAATACTTTGGTTCTGTCTTCACAGAAGAGGACACAAATAACTTCCCAGAAATGCTAGGGAACCAAGGGTCTAGTGAGAAGGAGGAATGAAAGGAAATTAGTATTAGTAAAAAAAGTGCTGGAGAAATTAATGGGACTGAAAGTCAATAAATCCCCAGGGCCTGATAATCTGCATCCCAGAATACTAGAAGGGGTAGCCATGGAAATAGTGGATGCATTGGTTATCATCTTCCAAAATTCTATCGATTATGGAACAGTTCCTGCAGATTGGAGGGTGGCAAATGTAACCCCATTATTTAAAAAAGGAGGGAGAGAGAAAACAGGGAACTACAGACTACAGCCTAACATCAGTGGTAGGGAAAATGCTAGAGTCTATTACAAAGGATGTGATAACAGGACACTTAGAAAATATCAATGGGATTAGACAAAGTCAACATGGATTTATGAAAGGGTTTGACAAACCTACTGGAGTTTTTTGAGGATGTAACTGGTAGAATAGATAAGGGAGAACCAGTGGATGTGGTGTATTTGGATTTTCAGAAGGCCTTTGATAAAGTCCCACATAAGAGGTTAGTGTGCAAAATTAAAGCACTTAGGATTGGGGGTAATATACCGGCATGGATTGAAAATTGGTTAACAGACAGGAAACAGAGAGTAGGATTAAGTGGGTCTTATTTGGGGTGGCAGACAGTGACTAGTGGGGTACCGCAGGGATTAGTGCTTGGGCCCCAGCTATTTACAATATATATCAATGATTTGGATGAGGGAACCAAATGTAATATTTCCAAGTTTGCTGACGACACAAAACTAGGTGGGATTGTGAGTTGTGAGGAGGATGCAAAGAGGCTGCAAGGCGATTTAGACAAGTTGAGTGATTGGTCAAATACATGGCAGATGCAGTATAACGTGGATAAATGTGAAGTTAGCCACTTTGGTAGGAAAAACAGAAAGGCAGAGTATCATTTAAATGGTGATAGATTGAGAAATGAGGATGCACAGAGGGACCTGGGTGTCCTTGTACACCAGTCACTGAAAGCAAACATGCAAGTGCAGCAAGCAGTTAGGAAGGCAAATGGTATGTTAGCCTTCATTGCAAGAGGATTTGAGTACAGGAGCAAGGATGTCTTACTACAGTTGTACAGGGCCTTGGTGAGACCACACCTGGAGTACTGTGTGCAGTTTTGGTCTTACCTAAGAAAGGATATATTTGCCATAGAGGGAGTGCAGCGAAGGTTCACCAGACTGATTCCTGGGATGGCAGGACTGTTGTATGAGGAGAGATTGGGTCGACTAGGCCTGTATTCACTAGAGTTTAGAAGAATGAGAGTGGATCTCATTGAAACGTACAAAATTCTGACAGGGCTAGACTAGGATGCAGGGAGGATGTTTCCCCTGGCTGGGGGTTCTAGAACGAGGGGTCACAGACTCAGGATACGGGGTAGGACATTTAGGACTGAGATGAGGAGAAATTTCTTCACTCAGAGGGTGGTGAACCTGTGGAATTCTCTACCACAGAAGGCTGTGGAGGCCAAGTCACTGAATATATTTAAGAAGGAGATAGATAGATTTCTAGACACAAAAGGCATCAAGGGGTATGGGGAGAGAGCGGGAATATGGTATTGAGATAGAGGATCTGCCATGATCATACTGAATGGCGGAGCAGGCTCGAAGAGCCGAATGGCCTACTCCTGCACCTATTTTTCTATCTTTCTAAATTTGACACCGAGGCACATCAGGAGGTAATAGGACAGGTGACCAAAAGCTTGGTCAAAGAGGTAGGTTTTAAGGAGCGTCTTAAAGGAGGAGAAAGATGTAGAGAGGCGGCGAGGTTTAGGCAGGGAATTCCAGAGCTTAGGGCCCAGGCACTGAAGGCACGGCCACCAATGGTGGAGTGATTACATTCAGGGATGCGCAAGAGGCCAGAATTGGAGGACAGCAGACATGTCGGAGTGTTGTAGGGCTGGAGCAGATTACAGAGGTAGTGAGTGGGCATATCTCCTTTATGGCCCAGTGTCAAATTATGTTTGATACACTACTGTGAAGCGCCTTGGGACATTTTACTACATAAAAGGAACTATATAAATGCAAGTTGTTGTTACCAGTTGATTCCAAGGCAGCATTCGCAGATGCCTTTGAAGAGATGTCCCTGCTCTACTTCTTATGGCGCATGGCATTGGGAACCAAGAAAAGGGAGAGAAATCTTTAAAATGAAAGTCAACTTAACCACTGACTCAATGCGCAAAGAGAAAACTGGTCCAACCTTTGAACCTGCATTACTCCCAGTGCAGCCACAGGAATGCCAAGAAAGTTTGATGTTTCAACGTGCACATGTAATCAAAACGTAAAATAGCCTCCAAAATACATATATCACTGTAAAGTCTCAAAATTAAAAATGAGCTCTCCCCATCAAAAGAAAAAAAGTTCATAAATGTCCCTCTCGATTGAATGTACTGAATCTGCAATACCTCATTTAACAGCACTGAAAAGTATGAATGTTTCACCTCCCCTTTTGCTAGTTGCCTGCTCATTATCCAGCTTGAATAAAATAAACTGAGCAGAATTTGTTTGTTCAGTGGTTAAGAAAACCAGGTGGTAAAATGCAACAGAAACAAGCAAAGTTGTAAGGGGAGCTTTCATGGCTCATGGAATTAACTGTTTCTCATCCGCAGTCAATGGAATTAGATTACATTACAAGATGTGGAGAAGCCGACAATACCTTACTTAAGTTCTGCTTCGCAAAGGTTGATCTTGATGGGCGTGACCAACAGTAACTTAACAACACCTTCTTTTGCAGTTAGTACAGGCGATTTGCGCAGGTGTTCAGTGCGCAATGATAGACTTGCTTTTCATATATTAACATACTAAAGTATTTTTTAGTCAATAGAAATAATGTAAGCAACGAGCAGTGCTGAGACAGGCCTTTTCATACCAACACAGTCAGCAATTTTCTTTGACTCAGGAATTTGACTACCTTTGCCAATTGTCCCAATGTTCCTATTTACTATTTCTTCTCACAAGCAAAGCTACAGTTGGAGAACACAGTGCTGTTATTATAAGACAGGGTGAATAATTTACTCTTCTCCTTTGTGTTATTACGTTTCACTTACATTTACTGAGCACACCCATCTACCCAGAAACCTCTCTCACACACATACACAGTGTTCGCTAGAATGATAAAGCAACTAATGCTGTACTTACTTAACTGCTGCAAGTTGAAGAGGTAATACCACGAGCTGCTCTCACTCAGATTCTGGTTTAACTCCAGGATATTTTGTTTAGTTGGGGGTCCACCAGTGATCAGAAATGGTCCTCTTCCTGTTCAACGTCGAAACTGGAGTGACAAGCAGGTGACTCAAAACAACTTCCTCAATGAATCACCAGTAGGAGTTTCATTAGATAATGCAGCCAACAGGTAAGTATGTGGCAATCCTCAGTCACAACAGTATCTTTACTCTGCAGGTTGAGGCCATTTATGCTGAACTGTTGCCGATACTGTAGTTGCAACAGTGATGCATTCTTTCTGTAACTACTGTACTACTTCACTCAAATACCTTCTGAACTCATTAGTTTAATTGTTACCATAAAAAGTTGCTGAGAAAGAAGATGGGATGTAAAAGAGGGAATTTTGTTTTGCTGTAACACTCGCCACTAAATTATTTGTGGTTAGATTTCCCTGGTGCATTGCACACTGTAAAAGTGGCTATCTAAACAATTAATGGCCCAGAAATTGCTGGAAAAATAACAGCGAGTTTAATAGCGTTATTAGTGCATAAAAACCCCCCAGCAATTTGTGGCGAGGAAGAGATACGCCTGAGTTGCTGGACAATTTACGCTGCTCCGCCATTAGCCTTGTGAAAACGGGATCTCGCCCTCAACCTCCCCGTGAGTTTCATGAAGTTGCTGCATTTGTGCCATAAATACGAATGAAACTCGCCGCAGATATTTAGGGCTGGTATTTCATATTGTTAGCACCCTGTTAATGACGTGATTTATGGTCCTGACATGAAACTCAACCTTGGAGGACCAGAAAGGGAACAACTGAAGCTGTGGAGTCTCACTCCTGCAGATACAGTAGTAACTTTTTCCTAGAGGTTTAAGAAAAATTCTTACTTTTCCTTTCTGTCTCATTGAGCTGATTTTTAATGGGGAAGATGGGTTGGGAGCGGGGGGGGGGGGGGGGTCCTCGGAAGCGGTCATGAAACCTGGGAGAATGGGTTTCCCGCAGGCACTGCTGCCCGCAGCCAGCCAGATGGAGAGGCTGGTTAACTCCAGGCAGGTAGGCCTGTGGCACTAGGCCGCAGAGAGGCGGGAGGGAGGGACTGAATGGGGGCTGGGGAGGGCCGGAGGAGCAGCACGGTGGGGATGGGGTGGGGGGTGCGGTCGGTGATGATCAGCGGCCAGAACCAGCATGGGTGGGGGGTTGTCAGGTAAAGATTGGGGGCTGGGACCAGCACGGAGGGGGTGGGGGTCAGGTGAGGACCGGGGGCCGGAAGAGTGGGGTGAAGGGGGGTTAGAGAAGGATCGGCAGCCGGTGGGGTGGGGGGGGAGGGGGGCCACTGGGAGTTAAAGAAGGGTCGGCAGCCGGAGGAACAGGAGGTTAGGGAATGATCAGAGGCCTGGGGGGGATCGGAGGCCTGGGGGGGATCGGAGGCATGGGGGGGATCGGAGGCCTTTGGGGGGGGGGGATCAGAGGCTAGGGGGGTGGATATTGGAAGCATGGGGTGGGGATAATCGGAGGCCTGTGGGGGGGTGGGAATCAGCGGTCTCGTGGGGAGGGGGGTGGGGTGGAATAGGGACGGACTCTGGATCCAGGAGGTAAGTGTAAAGGCACTTACCTCCTGGATCCAGCAGTCCTTGCCTTCCATTTGCTGGCAGGTTTCATGAGGCCTGCAAAACCTGACCAGCTAAAGTTAAGTTCAAAACGGAGGTTAAAGCAGAGGCTTCCAGCCTCATTATAATATTTAAATAGATGACCCGCCTCCTGCGAGCATGTTGGTTGACCGGCCTCCCGTCCCGCCTCTGTTAAAACCGGAAGTGTATAGGTTGTGGTCGGGATTCAGATTTTTAACACTTTAACTTCTGACACAACCCCAACCCACCCATTCTTTTACGTTAAAAATTCCCCCCTTTGTTTCTCTTTCTGTATCTGATTTGACTCTAGTTCACCCTATTTCCTTCTCCGTTGTTCCGCTGTGTCTTTCTCTATCCTTAAATTGTATTGGTTAAGGAGATAGACCATTGGACCTGACATTCAGGAATTCCCAGACGCCCCGTTGACTGTTATCAATTTGTGGGGAAAAAAATAGTGTGATTGAAGGAAAAAATGTTTTAATTCACAGTGCTCGCCACGAGATGCCCCACTCCAGCAATTTGTCAATCAATCTAACAGCAGCGAATATTATTGAGATACATATTTGAGATAGAAGATGGCACCAACAGGTTCGGGTCATTCTCCAAGGTTGTTTTCAGCAAGCCAGCGACTGGATTTCAGTCAGGATAAAGGATGTGACCCAGTGCACAGTTTAGACTTCAATAAACTCAGTAGGTTTATAGAGTTCTTTTTTTTTCCTTAAATAAAATAGTTTTTTCATATTACCTATGAAAATAAATTATAGAACACCACTAGTCCAGTTAGTGAATAACTTTCACTGGCCTTGTACAATTTTTATCAATATAGACTTTGGCCAATTTATTGAAGGGCCAATTCCCCAAAGTTACATCGAATATTACAGCACAGATACAGACCATTTGATTCAACAAGTCTATGCCGGCGTTTATGCTCCACACGAGCCTCCTCCCACCCCTACTTCATTTCACCCCACCAGCGTAGATAGTGGCCCCTTGCAGACAACAACTTATATTTATATAGCACCTTTAACATAATAAAATGTCCCAAGGCACTTCACAGGAGGGTTATATAAAAGAACAAAATTTGACACCGAGCCATATAAGGAGACATTAGGGCAGATGACCAAAAGCTTGGTCAAAGAGGTAGCATCTTAAAGGAGGAAGGAGAAGTAGAGAGGCGGAGAGATTTAGGGAGGGAATTCCAGAGCTTAGGACATAGGCAACTGAAGGCACGGCCGCCAATGGTGGAGCATTTACAATCGGGGATGTTCAAAAGGCCAGAATGGGTGGAGTGCAGAGGTCTCGGGGGATTATAGGGTTATAATAGATATTACGGATCTGGGAGTGCAGATGTTTACAAATTTGGGGTCTGCTCTGGACATTGGGGTGGACTTTAACTTCGGAGCAGGTTCCCAGCGAGTGTAAATTCACCAGCTATCAGAGGGCCATGGTGATTTTAACCGCTGGGTCTCATTTAAATGATGCCGGCCCACTTCCCATATGGAATGGGCAGGAAAGAGGGCCCAAAGTGGTCACTGTCAGGGGGAGATCGGTAGTCACCTGATTACTTCCAGAGGTATGGGGGGGGGGGGGGGGAGTGCAATAATATCAATAATTTTTTTATTACTTTTATTTCTAACAAAGACAACAGTAGTGTAGACAGAATTAGTTTAAATTGTGTTCTCAAAAAGCTTGTCTTTTCCCTTCAGTGATTCTGATACTGTTATAGAAAGATGAATTTCAGGACCAAGGATATTGTACTGTAAAGATAGGCACACATAAATAAATAAGCTAGGTGGAGAAATATTGAGCTTATTAAGATTGAAAAACATAAGCTTTTAAAACACAGGCTAATCATCACAGCAGGGAGTAGTGTAAGGGCAGGAGATTGCAGCAGTATAAAAAAGCAATATGCTGCTATGAGTGCATGCATCAAAGGCCTCCAAACAGTAGCAGTGATGTAGGGGATAGCATCAAACAGGAAATTAGAGATGCATGTAACAAGGGTACTACAGTAATCATGGGTGATTTTAATCTACATATAGACCGGCCAAACCAAATTAGCAATAACACTGTGAAGGATGAATTCCTGGAGTGTGTACGAGATGGTTTTTTAGATCAGTACATTGAGGGGTCAACTAGGGAACAGGCTATCCTAGATTGGGTATTGTGCAATGAGAAGGGGTTAATTAATAATCTTGTTGTGCGGGGTCCTTTAGGGAAGAGTGACCATAACATGATAGAATTCTTCATTAAAATGGAAAGTGACTAAGTCCAATCCGAAACTAGGGTCCTAAATCTAAACAAAGGAAACTACAAAGGTATGAGGAGAGAGTTGGCTAAGATAGATTGGGGAGCTTCATTAAAAGGCATGATGGTGGCTAGGCAATGGCTAACATTTAAGGAACGAATGCATGAATTGCAACAGTTATACATTCCTTTCTGGTGCAAAAACACAAAAGGAAAAGTGGCGCAACCATGGCTAACAAAAGAAATTAGATCCAAAGAGGAGTCATATAAAGTTGCCAGAAAAAGTAGCAAGCCTGATGATTGGGAGCAGTTTAGAGTTCAGCAAAAAAGGACCAAGAGATTGATTAAGAGGGGGAAACTAGAGTATGAGAGTAAACTTTCAAGGAACATAAAAGTGGATTGTAAAAGCTTCTACAAGTATGTAAAAAGAAAAAGATTAGTGAAGACAAATGTAGGTCCCTTACAGTCAAAAACGGGAGAATTTATAATGGGGAACAAGGAAATGGCAGAGCAATTAAACAAATACTTCTGGTTCTGTCTTCACAGAAGAGGACACAAATAACTTCCCAGAAATGCTAGGGAACCAAGGGTCTAGTGAGAAGGAGGAATGAAAGGAAATTAGTATTAGTAAAAAAATAGTGCTGGAGAAATTAATGGGACTGAAAGCTAATAAATCCCCAGGGCCTGATAATCGGCGTCCCAGAGTACTAAAAGAGGTAGCCATGGAAATAGTGGATGCATTGGTTATCATCTTCCAAAATTCTATCGATTATGGAACAGTTCCTGCAGATTGGAGGGTGGCAAGTGTAACCCCATTATTTAAAAAAGGAGGGAGAGAGAAAACAGGGAACTACAGACCGGTTAGCCTAACATCTGTAGTAGGGAAAATGCTAGAGTCTATTATAAAGGATGTGATAACAGGACACGTAGAAAATATCAATGGGTTTAGACAAAGTCAACATGGATTTATGAAAGAGAAATTGTGTTTGACAAACCTCCTGGAATTTTTTGAGGATGTAACTGGTAGAATAGATAAGGGAGAACCAGTGGATGTGGTGTATTTGGATTTTCAGAAGGCCTTTGATAAAGTCCCACATAAGAGGTTAGTGTGCAAAATTAAAGCACTTGGGATTGGGGGTAATATACCGGCATGGATTGAAAATTGGTTAACAGACAGGAAACAGAGAGTAGGATTAAATGGGTCTTATTTGGGGTAGCAGGCGGTGACTAGTGGGGTACCACAGGGATCAGTGCTTGGGCCCCAGCTATTTACAATATATATCAATGATTTGGATGAGGGAACCAAATGTAATATTTCCAAGTTTGCTGATGACACAAAACTAGGTGGGATTGTGAGTTGTGAGGAGGATGCTGATATACCTATCAATTCGTCCAATAAAAAGCGACGAGTTAGGAACGTAACTAAAGGTTTTTATTGACTAAATAACAGAGCCCACCCTCGTGGGTGATCGGGTCCAACAAGGAGGAATACCAGCCAGTCGACTACCTTTATACCTGGGCAGGTAGGTGGAGCCATGGGCGGAGTCGGAGGTGGTCAGCCCAGGTATAACAGCGCGACAAGAGGCGACCTTGTATCGTGATACAACAGTGATAACGGTGATAACAATACAACAGTGATAACTATAGTGTAACGATAAAAGTGGTTTACCACATTCACCCCTTGTTTAGATTTGAGTCCTGCGGGGTGAAGTGTACTACCAGTTCTGGTATGTCAGTCTGTCCGGAGGCCTCGTAAGCCTCTCCGATCGTCGCAGCGGCGGTGCTGCATTATCCGGTGTTAGTGCTGGTGTCTGCGTGGTCGGCGAAGGCTCGTGGGGTTCCGGCATGCCGTCTACCTGGGCTGGAATTGGGGGGGTGGTGGGGGGGGGTAAAGGTGGTGTCTCCGGAGTGCCCGAGGGTGCGAGGTCTCGTAAGGAGACAGTGTCCTCCCGCCCGTCTGGGTAAGCCACGTAGGCGTACTGGGGGTTGGGGTGCAGGAGGTTCACCCTTTCGACCAGGGGGTCTGTTTTATGGGCCCTCACGTGCTTTCGCAGCAAGACAGGCCCCGGAGAGGTCAGCCAGGTTGGTAGAGTGGTTCCCGTAGTCGACTTCCTGGGGAAAACAAACATTCGTTCATGGGGGGGTGGCGTTAACGGCAGTGCAAAGTAGTGACCGGATGGAGTGCAGCGCTGTCGGGAGGACTTCCTGCCAGCGGGAGGTTGGGAGGCCCTTAGACTTTAAGGCTAAGAGGACGGCCTTCCATACCGTCGCGTTCTCTCTTTCCACCTGGCCGTTCCCTTGGGGGTTGTAGCTGGTGGTCCTACTTGCTGCAATACCTCTCGCTAGTAGGAACTGACGGAGTTCCTCGCTCATGAAAGAGGAGCCCCGGTCACTATGTATATAGTTTGGGAACCCGAACAAGGCGAAGAGGTCGTTCAGGCATTTAATGACCGTGGTACTGGTCATGTCTGGGCAGGGGAAGGCAAAGGGGAAACGGGAGTACTCATCAACAATGTTGAGGAAGTACACATTACGGTCAGAGGACGGGAGGGGCCCCTTAAAGTCGATGCTCAGGCGCTCGAAGGGGCGGGTGGCCTTGATCAGGCTTGCTCTGTCCGGCCTAAAGAAGTGCGGTTTGCACTCGGCGCAGGTCTGGCAGTTCCTGGTTATGGTCCTGACCTCGATGGAGTAGGGCAGGTTGCGGGCCTTAATGAAGTGGTAAAGTCTGGTGACCCCGGGGTGGCAGAGGTCGTTGTGGAGGGTCTGAAGTCTATCACTTTGCGCGCTGGCGCATGTAATTCGTGACAGAGCATCGGGGGGTTCGTTCAGCTTACCTGGCCGGTACAAGATATCATAATCGTAGGTGGAGAGCTCGATTCTCCACCTCAAGATCTTGTCATTCTTGATTTTGCCCCTCAGCTTGTTATTAAACATAAAAGCGACCGAACGTTGGTCGGTAAGGAGGGTAAATCGTTTGCCTGCCAGGTAGTGCCTCCAGCGTCGTACCGCCTCCACAATCGCCTGGGCCTCCTTCTCGACCGACGAGTGTCGGATCTCAGGGCCCTGTAGGGTCCTTGAGAAGAAGGCCACCGGTCTCCCCTCCTGGTTAAGGGTGGCGGCTAGGGCGAAGTCGGATGCATCGCTCTCGACTTGGAAGGGGATGGACTCATCCACTGCGTGCATAGTGGCCTTGGCAATGTCTCCCTTAATGAGGGAGAAGGCTGCGCACGCTTCCTCCGTAAGGGGGAAGGATGTGGACTTCATGAGGGGTCTGGCTTTGTCCGCATAATTGGGCACACATTGGGCATAGTAGGCGAAGAGCCCCAGGGTTCTCTTAAGTGCCTTAGGGCAGTGGGGGAGGGGTAGCTCCATGAGGGGGCGCATTCTTTCGGGGTCGGGGCCGATGAGTCCGTTCTCTACTACACAGCCAAGGATGGCAAGGCGCGAGGTGTTAAACACACATTTCTCCTTATTGTAGGTGAGGTTCAGCCGTTGGGCTGTACGGAGGAATTTCTCCAGATTCACGTCGTGGTCCTGCCGGTCGCGGCCGCAGATGGTGACGTTATCTAGGTAGGGGAATGTGGCCTGCAGTCCGTTCTGGTCAACCATCCGGTCCATCTCCCTTTGGAAGACCGAGACCCCGTTGGTGACACCGAAGGGGACCCTAAGGAAGTGGTATAGGCGCCCATTCGCCTCGAAGGCGGTGTACTGGCGGTCCTCGGGGTGGATAGGGAGTTGGTGGTAGGCCGACTTAAGGTCGATGGTCGAGAATACGCGGTATTGTGCAATCTGATTGACCATGTCAGATATGCGGGGAAGGGGGTATGCGTCCAGCTGGGTGTATCTGTTTATGGTCTGGCTGTAGTCGATGACCAGGCGATTTTTATCGCCGGTCTTAACGACCACGACCTGGGCACGCCAGGGGCTGTTGCTCCCCTCGATGATGCCCTCCTTCAGGAGACGCTGCACCTGAGAGCTAATGAAAGCTCTGTCCCCAGCGCTGTACCGCCTGCTCTTGGTAGCGACGGGTTTGCAGTCGGGGGTGAGGTTAGCGAACAGGGAAGGTGGCGGCACCTTGAGGGTGGATAGGCTGCAGGTGTTACGCGGTGGGCGGTTTAACCTTCGCTGGTTGTCGACTGTGAGTGGGGGGAGGGGTCCACCGTATGCTAGGGTTACACTTTGGAGGTGGGATTGGAAGTCCAGCCCTAGTAGGACGGCAGCGCAGAGCTGGGGGAGGACGAGGAGTTTAAAGTTTTTATACTCTGTACCCTTAACCGACAAGGTCACAGCACAGTAGCCGCTAATGTCCGTGGCGTGGGACCTCGATGCCATCGAGATTCGGTTGCGCGTTGGCAGGACAGGGAGGGAGTAGTGGCTCACCGTGTCTGGGTGGATGAAGCTCTCCGTGCTTCCGCTGTCGAACAGGCAGGTCGTGGCGTGGCCGTTTACTTTGATGTCCATCATCGACTTGGACAGGTGGTGTGGGCGGGCTTGATCCAGAGTGACGGAGGCTAGCGTGTAGGTAAGCGAGTCGTTGTCGTCTGCGGGCGAGGCGGTCGTCGGGTCCGGGGGCCCGGTGGCAGTCGGGCGTGGTGGGTAAAATGGCGTCTCCCACGAGGTAGGACAAAATGGCGGAGAAGATGGCTGCCCCCATAACTCACATGAGGCACTATTGGGGTCGGTTGCCTTGATCAAAGATGGCCGCCCCAATGACTCACGTGTGGGGATACTGGCCTCAGTTGCCGTGAAAGAAGATGGCCGCCCCCACAGTTCGCATGAGGCACTGCTGGCCTCTGAAGATCCGCTCCTGCAGGCCTTAGAGAAATGGCCTTTCTTCCTGCAGGTTGTGCAGGTAGAGTTCCTGGCTGGGCAGCGCGACCTCGGGTGCTTCTCCTGGCCGCAAAAGAAGCAGCCGGCGGCCCGATCGCGGGTGCCCGATGTCGGAGCCGGTACCGGGGGTGGCGGGCCCGGTCGGGTCCGGGACGCCGACGCTGAGGTAGGTCCCGGGGGCGGCGCTGCGAAGGGTATTGCGGTAGGGGTCGGGCCCGAGTCCCAGGGTCGCGAGCAGTACCTGGAAAACGCCTCCTGGTCCTGATGGGCCACCTCCAGGGAGAGAGCGAGGGCTTCAGCTTTGTCCAGGTCGAGGTCTTTAGCTTCAAGCAGTCTTTGCCGTGAGTAGTCGGACCGTAGGCCTTTCACAAAGGCATCGCGGATATTATCTTCCGTATTTTCAACAGCCGTCACCGCTTTAAAGTCACAGTTCCTGCCGAGTGCTCTTAGCGCCCGTAAAAATTCAGCTACAGACTCTCCTGGCTGTTGCGGGCGGGATCTTAGGAGGTGCCTGGTGTACATGTAATTTACCGGGCTGCGGTACTGCTGTTTCAGTAGGTCGATAGCGGCCTCGTACGTAGTCGTGTCCTGTATGAGTGCGTATACTCTCGGGCTCGCTTGGGCGTTCAGAAGTCTTAGTTTGGATCTCTGCGGGGCGCCGGATTCTTCCAGGTAGGATTCGAAGCAGTCCAGCCAGTGTTTGAAGTTGAGGGCTGCGTTTGCTGCCTGTGGGTTTAGATCCAGGTACGGTGGTTTGAGGGCTTGCAGCCAAGCCGGCTGGTGTGGCTGTGCTTCTGGGAGGGCTTCTGGCTGGCCAGTAGTAGACATCTTTAAAATTTAGTCAATAAAATTGATATACCTATCAATTCGTCCAATAAAAAGCGACGAGTTAGGAACGTAACTAAAGGTTTTTATTGACTAAATAACAGAGCCCACCCTCGTGGGTGATCGGGTCCAACAAGGAGGAATACCAGCCAGTCGACTACCTTTATACCTGGGCAGGTAGGTGGAGCCATGGGCGGAGTCGGAGGTGGTCAGCCCAGGTATAACAGCGCGACAAGAGGCGACCTCGTATCGTGATACAACAGTGATAACGGTGATAACAATACAACAGTGATAACTATAGTGTAACGATAAAAGTGGTTTACCACAGATGCAAAGAGGCTTCAAGGCGATTTAGACAATTTGAGTGAGTGGGCAAATACATGGCAGATGCAGTATAACGTGGATAATTGTAAGGTTATCCACTTCGGTAGGAAAAACAGAAAGGCAGAGTATTATTTAAATGGTGATAGATTGGGAAATGTTGATGTACAAAGGGACCTGGGTGTTCTTGTACACCAGTCACTGAAAGCAAACATGCAAGTGCAGCAAGCAGTTAAGAAGGCAAATGGTATGTTGGCCTTTATTGCAAGAAGATTTGAGTAGAGGAGCAAGGATGTCTTACTACAGTTATACAGGGCCTTGGTAAGACCACACCTGGAGTACAGTGTGCAGTTTTGTTCTCCTTACCTAAGAAAGGATATACTTGCCATAGAGGGAGTGCAGCGAAAGTTCACCAGACTGATTCCTGGGATGGCAGGACTGTCGTATAAGGAGAGATTGGGTCAACTAGGCCTGTATTTAGTGTATGTATGAGTTTAGAAGAATGAGAGTGGATCTCATTGAAACGTACAAAATTCTGACAGGGCTAGACAGACTGGATGCAGGGAGGATGTTTCCCCTGGCTGGGGGGTCTAGAATGAGGGGTCACAGACTCAGGATACGGGGTAGGACATTTAGGACTGAGATGAGGAGAAATTTCTTCACTCAGAGGGTGGTGAACCTGTGGAATTCTCTACCACAGAAGGCTGTGGAGGCCAAGTCACTGAATATATTTAAGAATGAGATAGATAGATTTCTAGACACAAAAGGCATCAAGGGGTATGGGGAGAGAGCAGAAATATGGTATTGAGATATAGGATCAGCCATGATCATATTGAATGGCGGAGCAGGCTCGAAAGGCCAAATGACCTACTCCTGCTCCTATTTTTCTATGTTTACAATAAGGCAATGGCTTGGGAAAAGCAATGATAGGGAATAACAGTATGGCGTGAAAAGGCACGGGGCCTCTTGTCTGTTTGGCAATTGGATCAAACAACTGGTTAGTCAGAAAACATCAGTTGGTGTTGCACCCAGTAGGAAGAATATGGTATCAAAGAGATGCCATGTTTTTACGTAGTTAGAAATAAGCCTTTTGCTACCTTCAACATCCAGTGGCGTAAACAGGCTTGGAGAAGACAACTTCACAGGTCCTCATTAAAATACACACACAGTAAGTTTTGGATGCGGAGCGAATGTGCGCTACTCTGTGGGTTAGGGTGTTTCAGATGATTGTTTTGTCAATAATAAATGAAGTGAATTATCAAACATACTGGCCGGAATTTTCCAGGGTGGTACGGGCACGATCGATGGCTGATCGGGTGGGAAAGTTGTTATCTTTGGCAGTGGGTCAGGAATTCGCTGTCATCTCGCTCCCATGCACCTTTCCCCCAGGCGCATCTGCCATCGTGGAGCCGACCTGCCGTGGCAGGCGACCCAATTGCGATGATTAACAGCTAGTTGTCAGACCCGTAACAGACTTTTTTTAAACTTACTTTTTAAATTTAACTGCATGGCCACGGGAACCACGCTACTCGAGAAGCACGTTGGTCAACCTGAGGTGGGAGTTCAGTGGCCATTGCTCCAGCTGATTACTTGACAGTATCAAATGTACAGTAAAAGCTCCCAGCTGACAGATCATCACTTTCCTCAGGCAGAATCTGTTGCTCAGTCCATTTCCAGCACAGATTCTGCAGGCTGTAAGTCTTTCCAGCAAAGTCTCCATCCAGTCTCATCTCATTGGAAGAACTTGCTCAACATTGACAGAATGCTTCTGTCATCTGCACTTCACCTGCCATCTATTCCATCAACATGGGTGCCATTTATACTGTCTCACCTTGGTCCTCAGAATCGGAACACGATGAGCTCCAACACCAGCAGCACCAAACTTCTCCGCAATCACCTGATGTTGCACAGGACAGAGGGCATTAGCACCCGAGCACATTTCTGCTCGGGAGGCCAGGGATGGCCTCATCGTGGCCAGATTTAGTTAATTTTACGCTGTACACCCATATATGGCTGCCATAAGATTCGCCATACCAACACCATAAAACATCCCTACAATGCCCAAGCCATTCCTTTCACACTCATCATCATTGTGGGGGGGGGGGGTACAGTTATGTCTCACTATTCACTGCAACTCACAAAGCCACTTCCAAAGGTGCACACAAATCTGTCCAAGACCGGAAAGTGTTGAAAATAAAGATTTTTATGTTCGACAGCACATGAACAGAAACTTTACATAAACATTGGATAAAACACCCAAGTGCTTACCCTTGTGTGTTGTTAGTTGGTATGATTGCACTAGGCTGAGGGTGAGTGTGAGGAGTGGCTAGTGAGATGGGGATGTGATAATGTAGATAGAAAGGGACAGGTGGAGGTGCAAGGTATGTTGGTGTAAGGATGTGCAGGATTGGGTAGGGAAGGCAGAGTGATGGGGATGTGATGAGAGGCACAGCAGGATGAAGTTGAGTGTGGCTTTGTACTAACGTTTCCTGATCTAATGAGATCATTGGAACATTTGTGACACTGCACCCAGGTCCTCCTGAACACATCCCTGCTTGTGACCTCCTCTGCAATCTGCAACCAAGCTGTTTTGGTCTCCTGGGGCGGTCTCTTCCGCCCATGGGAAGGAAAGAGGACCTCCTCGTGTGCGCTGACTCCCTCCATAAGCATATGGAGAGAGTCATTGGAGAATCTGGGTGCAGCCCTCTGCCTCTGTGCAGTGATTGTCAGCGTTTGCAGCACTCCAATGCTGCAGTGCACCGACAACACTATGTTAGATTAAACGTCAAATATAATGTGGCCATGGTCCCTTTAAAGATCCCTGCTGAAAACACATCATGAATGACGTCACCAGACCTGTTCCATTTAATTGGGCCGGGTAATGCGCTGGGCGGGTTTGATAGGCCCTATTAAGGGAAAGTCATTTTCAGCAGGGTTGCGACCTGCCACGCTGGCCACCTGCCCCGGACCCGCCAAGGTAGGCAAAATTCCGGCCACTGTGTCAGCTGTGGCTCAATGGGTAGCACTCTCACCTCTGAGTCAGAAGGTCATGGGTTCAAGCTCCAATCCATGGACTTGAGCACAAAATGTAGGCTGACATTCCAGTGCAGCACTGAGGGAGTGCGGCACTTTTGGAGGTGTCGTCCGTCGGAGGAGACATTAAACCGAGGCCCTGTTTGCTCTCTCAGGTGGACATATAAGATCCCATGGCATTATTCGAAGAGCAGGGAAGTTCTCCCTGGTGTCCTGATCAATATTTATCCCTCAACCACCATCACTAAAACAGATTACCTGGTCATTTATCTCATTGCTGTTTGTGGAAGTTTGCTGTGCGCAAGTTGGCTGCTGTGTTTCCATTACAAAAGTACTTCATTGGTTGTAAAGCTCTTTGGGATGTCCTGAGGTCATGAAAGGCGCTGTATAAATGCAAGTCATTTTTTTTTTACTGATTCAACATTTACTCAATTTACTGTATGAATCTGTTCAAAGGGTAAAGGACTTATCCAACGCCAGGGGCGGAGGGGGAGTGATGGGGGTCAGGGCAGGATAAGCTGCGACTTTCCTCGTGGGGTCTGGCGGAGCACTCGAGGACATTTTTAGACTAACCTTGATGGCATCTTCGTCCTTCCCACCAGCTGCTGACCTGCTTTGGCCTTGTGGATGTTTTGCTATATTAAAAGCAGTATGCAAGTGCAAGTTGTTGCTTACATATACACAATATAAAAATGATGGGTATGTTTCTAATATAATTGAAACAATGAGTGATTTTGCAATTCCCATATACGATTATAGGTTTTTATTGTAAATAAGATTTTCATGAATAAATAAGTGTTTCTTTGCTGGGGCCTTGGCCCATCTTCCACTTTATTGCAAATTACTTCCTGATACTTACATAATTACTGTTCTAAATTTATACTGGGCAGCGTCATCTCCCTCATAAAAAGGTGATACATCTCCTCGCAGCTAGAGTCTAAAATCCAGCCCACCAGTGGCTTGTCAAAGTCTTATTATTCAGAATGGCCATAGGTGGTAGGAATGCCTGATTCCCAACAAGCTGCTGGGTGTGGGTGTGGTGAGGCATTGGTAGTTGAAAGTTAGTTATTACTCAAATTCACCCACGAATGTTGAGTTTCACCAGTTCTCAGTAGGGATGGGGCTGCTTTGTTTTAGTAGATAGCAATGCTCCCTTTAAGCTGCGCAGCCTCGCAGCAGTCTGGAGCTCCCGCGCAGGCCGTTTGCTGGCTTCACAATAGGGAAGACTGCGCATGCGCAGGAATTTGAATGGGCCACGTAGCCCGTTAAAAGGGCCATACACCCAAAAAAAATTTAAAGTAACATTGGTAGACAGTCCAATCCATCTCAAGAGGGTGACAAACAGAGCAAACTAGACTTGCCTTTCTGTGAACTCACTGCAATAGAAGCCAGTCACAGATGGCAATTGTGGAGAGAGCGGAGATGGGGTGTGAACATTTCACACACCAACTAAGGACCAGTTAGTTTTCAGTTTTGGCAGGCCAGCCCACCCACAAAACTGGCAAGCAACACTAATGGGTTTATTCCTACTGCCCCTTCTGTAATTTTTTAAAAGTTAGTTCCTGGGATGTGGGCGTCGTTGGCAACGCCAACATTTATTGCCCATCCCTAATTTCTCTTGAGAAGGTGGTGGTGAGCTGCCTTCTTGAATCACCACAGTGCTGTTAGGGAGGGAGTAACAGGATTTTGACCTGATGATGAAGGATCGGCAATATATTTCCAAGTCAGGATGGTGTGTGACTTGGAGGGGAACTTGGATGTGATGGTGTTCCCATGTGCCTGCTGTTCTTGTCCTTCTAGGTGGTAGAGGTCATGGGTTTGGGAGGTGCTGTCGAAGAAGTCTTGGCGAGTTGCTGCAGTGCATCTTGTAGATGGTAAACATAGAAACATAGAAGATAGGAGCAGGAGTAGGCCATTCGGCCCTTCGAGCCTGCTCCGCCATTCAATGAGATCATGGCTGATCATCCAATTTCAGTACCCTGTCCCTGCCTTCTCCCCATATCCCTTGATCCCTTTAGCCGTAAGAAATATATCCAACTCTTTCTTGAATATATTTAATGAACTGGCCTCCACCGCCCTCTGTGGCAGAGAATTCCACAGGTTCACCACTCTCTGGGTGAAGAAATTCCTCCTCATTTCAGTTCTAAATGGCTTACCCCTTATCCTTAGACTATGGCCCCTGGTTCTGGGCTCCCCGGCCATCAGAAACATTCTTCCTGCATCTAGTCTGTCCAGACCTGACAGAATTTTATAGGTTTCGATGAGATCCCCTCTCAAGCTTCTAAACTCCAGTGAGTATAAGCCCAATCGACACAATCTCTCCTCATACGTCATTCCTGCCATCCCAGGTATCAGCCTGGTTAATCTTCGCTGCACTCCCTCCATGGCAAGAACATCCTTCCTCAGGTAAGGTGACCAAAACTGCACACAATACTCAAGGTGCGGTCTCACCAAGGCCCTGTACAACTGTAGCAAGACATCCTTGTTCCTGTACTCGAACCCTCTTGCTACGAAGGCCAACATACCATTTGCCTTCTTAACCGCCTGCTGCACCTGCATGCTTACTTTCAGCGATTGGTGCACAATAACACCCAGGTCTCTTTGCACTTCCCCTTCTCTCAAACTATTGCCATTCAAATAATAATCTGCCTTCCTGTTTTTGCCACCAAAGTGGATAACCTCACATTTATCCACATTATAGTGCATTTGCCATGTTTCTGCCCAATCACCCAACCTGTCCAAATCGTACTGGAGTTTCACGACATCCTCCTCGCAGCTTACCCTCCCACCCAGCTTTGTGTCGTCTGCAAATTTGGAGATATTACACCCAGTTCCCTCGTCCAGATCATTAATATATATTGTGAACAGCTGGGGTCCTAGGACCGATCCTTGCGGTACCCCACTAGTCACTGCCTGCCACTCGGAAAACGACCCGTTTATTCCAACTCTTTGCTTTCTGTCCGCCAACCAGTTCTCTATCCAAGTCAATACCTTGCCCCCAATCCCATGTGCCTTAATTTTGCACGCTAATCTCTTATGTGGGACCTTATCGAAAGCCTTCTGAAAGTCCAAATACACCACATCCACTGGTTCTCCCTTATCTATTTTACCAGTTACATCCTCAAAAAATTCCAGTAGATTAGTCAAGCATGATTTACCTTTTGTAAATCCATGTTGACTTTGTCCGATCCTGTCACTGTTTTCCAAGTGCTCTGCTATTACATCTTTTATAATAGACTCTAGCATTTTCCCCACTACCGATGTCAGGCTTACCGGTCTATAATTCCCCGCTTTTTCTCTACCACCTTTTTTGAATAGTGGGGTAACATTAGCTACCCTCCAATCCATGGGTACCGTTCCAGAGTCTATCGAGTTCTGGAAGATGACCAGCAATGCATCTACTATCTCTAGGGCCACCACCTTAAGTACCCTGGGATGTAGACCATCAGGCCCTGGGGATTTATCGGCCTTCAGTCCCATCAATTTTCCTAACACCATTTCCCTACAAATACTGATTTCTTTCAGTTCCTCCCTTTCATCAGACCCTATGTTCCCCGGCATCTCTGGGAGGTTATTTGTGTCCTCCTTTGTGAAGACAGAACCAAAGTATGTATTTAGTTGGTCTGCCATTTCCTTGTTTCCCATTATAAATTCCCCTGATTCTGACTGTAAGGGACCTACGCTTGACTTCACCAATCTTTTTCTCTTCACATATCTATAAAAGCTTTTACAGTCAGTTTTTATGTTCCCTGCAAGCTTACTCTCATATTCTATTTTCCCTTGCTTAATTAATCCCTTTGTCCTCCTTTGTTGACTCCTAAACTGCTCCCAATCCTCAGGATTATTGCTTTTTCTAGCCAATTTATATATCCTCTCCTTGGATCTTATGCTATCCCTAATTTCCCTTGTTAGCCACGGTTGAGTCACCTTTTTTGTTTTATTTTTATGCCAAACTGGGATGAACAAATTCTGTAGCTCATCTATTCGGTCTTTGAATGTTTGCCATTGCCTATCCACCGTCAACCCTTTGAGTGCCATTCCCCAATCAATCCTACCCAACTCGCTCCTCAGACCATCGTAGTTTCCTTTATTTAAATTGAGGACCCTTGTCTTTGAGTCAACTACTTCATTCTCCATCTTAATGAAGAATTCGATCATATTATGATCGCTCCGACCCAAGGGGCCTCGTACAACAAGATTGCTAATGAATCCTTTCTCGTTACATAATACCAAGTCTAAGATGGCCTGATCTCTGGTTGGTTCCTCGACATATTGGTCCAGGAAACCATCCCGTAAACACTCCAGGAATTCCTCCTCCACAGTATTGTTACTAATTTGGTTGGCCCAATCTATATGTAGATTAAAGTCACCCATGATGACTGCTGTGCCCTTATTGCACGCTTCTTTAATTTCCCTTTTAATGCCATCCCCAACCTCCGCCTTACTGTTTGGAGGTCTATATACCACTCCCACTAATGTTTTTTTCCCCTTAATATTTCTCAATTCTACCCATACAGATTCCACATCATCAGAGCTAATATCCTTCATTACAATTGTATTAATCCCGTCTTTAACCAGTAATGCTACCCCACCTCCCTTTCCTTTTTGCCTATTTTTCCTGAATATCGAATACCCCTGGATGTTGAGTTCCCAGTCTTGGCCATCCTTGAGCCATGTTTCCGTAATCCCAACCAAATCATATTCGTTTACCTCTATTTGCGCAGCCAATTCATCCACCTTATTACAAATGCTCCTCGCATTAAGACACAAAGCCTTCAGGCTTGTTTTTTTAACGCTCTTAGACCTATTAGAATTATTATTTACTGTGGCCACGTTTGATTTAAACCGTTGATTTCTCTGACTGCCACTTTTGTTTTTCTGCTTCCTATCTTTTGCTTTTATCCCTGTTTTCCTTTCCTCTGTCTCCTTGCTCAGGTTCCCAACCCCCTGCCATTTTAGTTTAAACCCCCCCGAACAGTGCTAGCAAACCTCCCCGCAAGGATATTTGTCCCGCTCTGGTTCAGGTGCAACCCGTCCGACTTGTACAAGTCCCACCTTCCCCAGAAGCAGGCCCAGTGCTCCAGGAAACTAAAGCCCTCCCTCCTGCACCAACTCTTTAGCCACGCATTCATCTGCTCTATCCTCCTATTCCTATACTCATTAATACGTGGCACCGGGAGTAATCCAGAGATTACAACCTTTGAGGTCCTACTCTTTAATCTGCTACCTAGCTCCCTAAATTCTTGCTGCAGGACCTCATCCCTCTTCCTACCTATGTCGTTGGTCCCAATGTGAACCACGACCTCTGCCTGTTCACCCTCCCCCTTCAGAATGCCCTGCAGCCATTCAGTGACATCCTTGACCCTGGCACCAGGGAGGCAACAAACCATCCTGGAGTCACGTCTACGGCCACAGAAACGCCTATCTGTTCCCCTTACGATAGAATCCCCTACCACTATTGCTCTCCCACTCTTTTTCCTCCCTTCCTGAGCAGCAGAAGCACCCCTGGTGCCAGGAAGTTGGCTGCTGCTGCCTTCCTCTGGTAAGTCATCCCCCTCAACAGTATCCAAATTGGTATACCGGTTTGAAAGGGGGATGGCCACAGGGGTCCGCTGCACTACCTGCCTGCCTCTACTGCTCTGCCTGATGGTCACCCATTTCCTTTCTGCCTGTGCAGCCCTACCCTGCGGCGTGACCAACTCATCAAACGTGTAATGCACGACCCTCTCAGCATCGTGAATGCTCCAAAGCCCATCCATCCGCAGCTCCAGCGCCTCCATGCGGTCTGCTAGTAGCTGCATCTGGATGCATTTCTGGCACACGTGGTCGTCAGGGACACTGGCAGCGTCCCTGAATTCCCACATAGAGCAAGAGGAACATAACACGGGGCTGGGCTCTCCTGGCATGACTTACCCCTTTAATTAATTTAAATTAATTCAATACCACCAGTTAAAGATATACTCTAGGGCGCTTGGATGGTTTAGCAACAGTCCCCGCTACACCAGAAAGACCTTAGCAACTATAAACCACAGAGTTAAAGTTTAAAAAATAGAGAAATACTCACCAACCAATCACTTACCTGCTCCCTGGTGACGTCACACTCTGATAACTTTTTACCTCTCTCCCCGCTGCTGAGTTGGTCAGGCCTTGCCTCGCTCCTCCTTTTATCCTCGGCCCCGGTGCTCTCCTGGTCCGATCTGGTCGGGCCTCGCCTCGCTCCTCCTTTTATCCTCGGCCCCGGTGCTCTCCTGGTCCGATCTGGTCAGGCTTCGCCTCGCTCCTCCTTTTATCCTCGGCCCCGGTGCTCTCCTGGTCCGATCTGGTTGGGCCTCGCCTCGCTCCTCCTTTTATCCTCAGCCCCGGTGCTCTCCTGGTCCGATCTGGTCAGGCCTCGCCTCGCTCCTCCTTTTATCCTCGGCCCCGGTGCTCTCCTGGTCCGATCTGGTCGGGCCTCGCCTCGCTCCTCCTTTTATCCTCGGCCCCGGTGCTCTCCTGGTCCGATCTGGTCAGGCCTCGCCTCGCTCCTCCTTTTATCCTCGGCCCCGGTGCTCTCCTGGTCCGATCTGGTCGGGCCTCGCCTCGCTCCTCCTTTTATCCTCGGCCCCGGTGCTCTCCTGGTCCGATCTGGTCGGGCCTCGCCTCGCTCCTCCTTTTATACCCGGCCTCGGTGCTCTCCTGGTCCGATCTGGTCGGGCCTCGCCTCGCTCCTCCTTTTATACCCGGCCTCGGTGCTCTCCTGGTCCAATCTACACACTGCAGCCACGGTACACCGGTGATGGAGGGAGTGAATGTTTAAGGTGGTGGATGGGATGCCAATCAAGCGGGCTGCTTTGTCCTGGATGGTGTTGAGCTTCTTGAGTGTTGTTGCAGCTGCACTCATCCAGGCAAGTGGAGAGTATTCCATTACACTCCTGACTTGTGCCTTGTAGATGGTGGAAAGGCTTTGGGGAGTCAGGAGGTGAGACACTCGCCACAGAATTCCCAGCCTCTGGCCTGCTCTTGTAGCCACAGTATTTATGTGGCTGGTGACCACCAGGCGATAGTAATGCCGTTGAATATCAAGGGGCGGTGGTTAGACGCTCTCTTGTTGGAGATAGTCATTGCCTGGCACTTGTGTGGTGTGAATGTTACTTGCCACTTATCAGCCCAAGCCTGAATGTCATCCAGGTCTTGCTGCATGTGGGCATGGATTGCTTCATTATCTGAGGAGTTGCGAACATCCCCACTTCTGATCTTTTAATGGAGGGAAGGTCATTGATGAAGCAGCTAAAGATGGTTGGGCCTAGGACACTGCCCTGAGGAACTCCTGCACCAATGTCCTGGGGCTGAGATGATTGGCCTCCATCAACCACAACCATCTTCCTTTTGGCTTATTGCAGGTATTGTCTACCCATCCAACTAGCTCCTGTATCAAAATTGTATTTTGTTGCTGATAGGACAAATTTCCTTCGGTTACAGTTGAAGAAATCATTTTTGGTGAGTGAAAAGCATTACCCTACCTTTCAAGTAGTGGGTAACTTTGAAAAAATTTCCCAAAGTGATTCAAGGACTAAGGGCTGAATTTTGCCGGCGCTGAGAGCGGGTGTGGAGGCAGGTCTGCTGTCAAAATCGAAAGGATTGACAGCGGGTTGGGAACCCACCTCCATATAAGTTTCCAAAGTGTCGGGTCTGTGACTTCAGAACAGACCCGACACCAAGTGGCGGGGGAGGCATTTAAGATACTTAACTGCTCGTTAACTACTGTTTTGCCAGCCTTTTTCTATTTTCCCACATTTTTAACGGGTTTCTCGTTGTTCGGAGATCACGTCAGGTAAGTAGGGCGGGTTCTCTATGTCTCCCCATTGCTGTGAATAGGTGAAAGCTGCAAAAGTGGTATGAAAGCTACCATTTCACAGCTGGTCACTTTCCAATGTCAGAAGCTTGCGCCTTCAGGACTTGGAAGACACTTTTGAACTGTATGCAGTTTGGTAGTGTTTGGAGTAAACTCTCTATCCACTGTCACCTCCTTGGAACAAGCTCTCTCACCATTGAGATCACTTCTGTCATCTCAACTTCAGCTGCCATCTATTCCAGCAACACCAGTGCCATTGAAAAAAATCTCACCTTGGTCCTCTGAATCCCTCCACGATCAGCCCCAACACCAACATCACCAGGCACACCAACAACAATACCAACCTTCTCCGCAGTTACCTGATGCTGCACATGAAACAGGGCATCAGCACCCGACAACATTGCTGCCCGGGAGGCCAGGGATGCTCTCACCATGGCCAGATTTACTTCACTTGACGCTGTACACCCTGGATGCCACATGATGCGCCACGTTAACACCACTCTACACCAGCACCATAAAGTATTCCTACAATGACCAAGCCATTCTTCTCACACTCATCACCATTGCGGGGGATACCGTTATGTCTCACCATTCACTGCAACTCACTAAGACACTTCCAAAGGTGAGCACAGATCTGTACAATAAGGCAAAGTGTTGAAAATAAAGATTTCAATGTTTGACAACACATTAACAGAAAATTTACATGAACATTGCATAAAACACCCAAGTGCCTACCCTTGTGTGTTGTTAGTTGGTATGATTGCACTAGGATGAGGGTGACTGTGAGGGGTGGCTTGTGAGATGGGGAAGTGATAACTTTGATAGAGAGAGATGGGTGGAGGGGCAAAATGAGTTGGTGTGAGTGAGGATGTGCAAGAGTAGGGTAGGGCAGAATTATGGGAATGTGATGAGTGGCACAGCAGGATGAGGTTGAGTGTGGTTTTGCAGTAACTTTACGTGATCTACTGAGATAATTGAAAGGTTTGCGCCACTGCAGCCTGGTCCTGCTGATGACATCACTACTTGTGCCCTCATGTGCAATGTGCAACCAGGATGCGTTGGTGTTCTGGGGAGGTCTCTTTCCACCCATGGGAATGGAAGAGAACCTCCCTGCGTGCTGTGACTCCCTCTGTATTGATTTCTTTGTGGGTTCAATGACGAGACATTTATGAAAGAGAATGTCTTTTAATCTAAAGTTTGTTCAACTCTGGTTAACAGCCTTACAGGAGACACCATGCTAGAAAGCCATCTAAAACGAAACTAAAACTAAAAACTGCTTGTCTCTGTCACATGCCCTCTGCTGGTCAGGCATAAGTAATCAATCAGGCAAATATGCTGGTAAGGCATCATAATCAAACAGGCAAATACCATCACTATTTGCTGATATCATTACATCTCCCTTTCTTAAAACAAAAGTATTTTACTTTTATCTAACAACATGTTTTCTTTGTATTACTATGCATTTTAACTGTAACACTTAATGAACTTACATTATCATTATCAAGGTTTTTTAACCTTGTTTTGTGTGTTCACATGAAATATGTAAATACACTAGAACTTGAAGAAAGAATAAGATAACATTACTTCCTTCTATAACAATAGTCCTTAAATTTGCTCAATGAGTCTCTCAGGAGGCTTCACGCGTCTTGAGGATTTTCTGATTGATTGTCCTTGAATCTGAGTTGTTGCCTCAGATGATGTGTTCTCAGCTGTGTGATCAGGTTGTTCAACAGTATCAGTCTTTTGACCTGCTGTGTGATCAGGTTGTTCAACAGTATCAGTCTTTTGACTTGCTGTGGCTGGTCCCATGAGAAGATCTCGACGATTTCTTCGCAGAACAGCATCCTCATCTGTCTGAATGGTGTATGATCTTGGTTGAACTTCACTCAGGACAGTTCCCTTCTGAGTCCATATGTTTGTTTTGTCTTTGAACCTTACTTGGTCACCAGTGTGGAGTTCAGGTAGGTTTTGTGTTCCTCTGTCATAGTAGTACTTTTGCTTTTCTTTCTGTTGTTCTTTGAACTTCCTCACTTTCTCCCCCTCTTTTTTCAGGAGGTTCTCCGGGATGGGTAGGTTTGACCTTAGCCGACGTCCCATCAGGAGTTGGGCTGGTGACATACCACACTCAAGCGGCGTTGTGCGGTATACAAGCATGCTCTGGTAGAAGTCAGTTCCACTGTCTTTTGCCTTGTACATCAGTCTTTTCACTGTCTGGACCGATTTTTCCACTAGTCCATTGGACTGTGGAAAGTGAGGACTTGACGTTGTGTGGACAAAGTCCCACTCTTTGGCAAAGTGTCGGAAACTTGCATTGTAAAACTGGGGTCCGTTGTCTGTGAAGACCTCGCTTGCCACGCCATGTCTGGAGAATATGGCTTTCATACATGTTATCACAGCATCTGCAGTGGTGGTGTACAGTCTACAAACCTCTGGATACAGGGAGTAATAGTCTGTGAGTACAAGACTTGCTCGATATTTCAGGCATATTGTGCAGTTTGACACCTCATTTGTCACATCTTGGTTGATTCGTGGCCAGTACATCACCTCTCGTGCTCTTTTCTTACACTTTGATTCCCAGATGTCCTCCATGGATCCTTTTTAGCATCTCTTTTCTCAGACTCTTTGGGATAACTATTTTACTTCCTTTGTAGATGATGTCTTCGACCACTGATAGTTCCGCCCTGCAGTTCCAGTACTCTGCCATGTCAGGTGAGCAGTCTTGCTTCATGTTGGGCCATCCATCCAAGATGCTTTTCCTCAGTCGTCTCATTGTTTCATCTTTGTTTGTCTCAGTCTTTATGAGCTCCATTTTTGCATCTGCTATGGGCAGTGCACTTATGATCATGTCTACGTAGGCGTTCACTTTTTCATCCATTTTGGTGTTTGTGTGCTCACTTGGGTCTACAGCTCTGGACAACGTGTCTGCTGTATACATCAGCTTACCCGGTGTGTACGCAACATTCAGTGTATAGCGTTGCAGCCTGATCATCATTCTTTGTATTCTAAGCGGACAGCTATTTAGTGGCTTTTGGAACAATGCAATCAAGGGCTTATGGTCAGTCTCTACACTGATTGCTTGTCCTGCCACAAACTGGTGAAATCTTTCACAGGCGTATGTGATGCTGAGCAGCTCCTTTTCTATTTGAGCATATCGCGTCTCCGCGTCTGTCATTGAGCGCAATGCATATGCAATAGGTTGCCAGTAGTCATATTTTTGCAGAAGAACGGCACCGAGCCCACTCTGTGATGCATCTGATGATATCTTGATGGGTCTCGCTGGGTCATAAAACCTCAGAACTGGTTCCTCTGTGAGCAGTTTCTTTAGATCGCTCCATGACTTCTCATGCTCATGATTCCATTCCCATTCTATGTTCTTTTCAGTTAGTCTTCTCAGTGGCGCCATCTTTTCTGAGAGATTGGATATGAATTTACCCATGTAATTGATCATTCCATTAAACCTCTGCACGTCCTTTTTGCATTGTGGCCTTGGCATATTCTCAATGGCGGACACCTTTCTGGGATCTGGTCTGATGCCCTCACTGCTAAGGATATCTCCCACGAATGTCAGTTCTGTCACCCCGAGCTGGCATTTCTCTCTATTCAGCTTCAGGTTTGTTTTCCTTGTTGCTTCCAGCACTTTTTTCAGTCTCTCGTCATGCTCAGTTCTCATGGTTCCCCATACTATGATGTCATCCATTGATGTATCAACTCCCTCCAGATGCTCATAGATCATATGGATAGTTTTGTGATACACTTCAGGAGCTGAGGCAATGCCAAATGGTAACCTTAGGAATCTGTATCTGCCAAATGGACTGTTGAACGTGCACAGTCTTGAACTTGCCTCGTCCAATTTCATCTGCCAAAATCCTGATGATGCATCTAACTTGCTGAAATACTTTGCATTTGCAAACTGTGCCATGATTTCCTCACGTGTAGGAAGCTTGAAGTGCTCTCTCTTTATTGCTCTGTTTAGATCTCTTGGATCCAGGCAAATTCTGAGCTTTCCATTCTTTTTGTCCACAACGACGAGGGAACTCACCCACTCAGTTGGCTCATCTATCTTCTGAATCACGTTCAGGCTTTCCATCCTGTCCAACTCTGCCTTCAGTTGCTTTTGAAGAGCAAATGGAACTTTTCTGCATGGATGTATGACCGTTGGCATACTTTTATCTACGCTGATCGTGTGTTCTCCTGGAAGGCAGCCTAGACCCTTAAATAGGTCTTTGTACTCTTTCATGAGTTCATCATAGACTGTCTCTCCTTCGCTTTCCACTACGAGGACTCTCTTTACCAGTTTCAGTCTCTCACAGGCTATTAAACCTAGTATGGCTTGCACATCCTTTGGCACCACGATTAATGCTAGCGTGTGCTCTCTGTCCTTGTGTGTTACTTTGACAATGCATCTTCCTTTCACTGGTATATTAGTACCTGAGTATCCTGTCACTTTCACTTTGATTCCATGTATCTTTGGTCTGGGTCTAATTTTCTTAAAATCAGTCTCTGATATCACATTAACTTGTGCTCCAGTATCCAATTTAAATGGAATGTGTATGTCATTCACTTTTAGTGTCAACATCCAGTCTCTTTTTTCTTCTTTGTTTTCAGACACAACATCTACATTGAACTCATCTATCTCGCTTTCATCTACTGCATGGACCTTGCTTTGTTGCGCTTGGTTCTTACAGCAACGGGCATAATGGTTGTTTTTGTTGCAACTCTTGCATTTTTTACCATATGCTGGACACTTTCTTGGTGGATGCTGTGTACCGCATCGACTATATGACTTTCGATTGTCCCTTTCATTTTTGTTCGCTGGCCACGCCTCCTTTTTCATATTGGCGCTCTTTTTGTTAAACGGTTTGTATCCGTTCATTCTCACTGCATCCACGTTGCAGCTACTGTCACTGAACAGCTCCTTTGCCTGCGACTTCACAGTCTCTGTAGCCCTACACAGTGCTATGGCTTTTCCCAGGTCTAGATCTTGCTCTCTTAGCAGTCTTTCCTTTAGACCATTATCTGGAATACCACACATCAGTCTGTCTTTTATCAGCGAATCTGTCAGTCCCCCAAATTCACATGTTTTGCTTCGGTTTCTCAGTTCAGTCACATACTGATCAATAGTCTCTCCCGTTTTCTGTACACGTGAAAAATCTGTGCCTCTCAAACGTCACGTTACATTTAGGTATGCAGTAGGCCTCAAACTGTTCCATTATTTTATCTAGCTTCATTTTGTCTCCATCAGCAGCAAATGTGAAGTTATTATACACCTCCAGCGCTTCATCACCCACGACATGTAAGAACAGTGACGCTTACATTTTATCACTTTTCGCGTCAGCTCCGATTGCTGATAAATACAACTCCAAACGTTGTTTGAACCTCCTCCAATTTTCAGCCACATTACCTGTCAACTGAAGCTTCGCCGGTGGGTGTAAACCTTCCATTTTTCACTTCGTTGGCTATTCTCCAATGGTAAGTAACGATGTTCTCTTTTGGCTTGCTAATATGTGGAGAGCTGATTTCACTTTAGATTTTTCCTCTTCTCTTTCAATCCCGGTTCTGACACCATGTATTGGTTTCTTTGTGGGTTCAATGACGAGACATTTATGAAAGAGAATGGCCTAGAAATTCAGTTGGGCGCGCCAGCCGTTAGCGCCTTAGGGGGAGTAGATCTCGAGCGCTAGGCGCTTATCGCCCGGGCGCAGCGCGATCTGCGCCTCTCCCCAACTTCAGGACACATTTAGCGCCGGCGCAAAGTCTTAGCGCGCGCCCTGCTGCGCGCGCAGATCATGACATCATATAATAGTGCAACGCCCTTTGTGCGCCCCAAACCGGAACTTCACTCGCGCCGGCCCATTGTGCGCCAGGCGTCCCGAGCGACTGTGAAGTGGAACGGTACACAGGCCAGCCGGGCCGGGGGGAGCGCTAATTAAAGGGCACTTACCCAGCAGTATAAAGGCCAGCCATTTTGCAGCATTCACTCTTGTGCAACGGTTTTTTGGACAGAGACCAAGGAGGAGAGTTTACTGGTTTGGACCAACACTTGGACAGGTATTTTTGGCTCAGGCCAGAGCTTACCAATTATCTTTGCCTTCATTCAGAGCTCAGTGTTTGCCAGCATATAATGGGGGCTGCATTGGGTGGCAACGCTGAATTTCAGCCTTATGCCAGAAGGGCTTACAGACGCCGTGAGTGGCAGCCCTGGCTAGACGCAGAGTGGGCAACAGGCGTCGCCAACTGAGGCCTTACCCACACAGGGCATACCGCCAGCAGACCTCCTATCTGACCATGTCTGCCGCGATGTGTGTTAGGAGGCTGCGATTCCGAAGGGAGGTGGTTGCAGACATCTGCCGGCTGCTTCAGAGAGATCTGCAGCCACAGCTGATGCGCAGGACGTCTCTGTCGGTGGCAGTGAAGGTGACTCTCAACTTCTATGCCTCCGGCTCCTTCCAATCCGCTACTGGGGACATCGCTAACATCTCCCAGTTCGCCGTGCATTGCTGCATCCGCCAGGTGACCGAAGCCCTTTTCAGAAGGAGACATCAATTCATCTCCTTCCCCATGACCCTGGACAAGCAGCAGCAGCGTGCAGTGGGGTTTGCAAGAATAGCGGGCTTCCCCATGGTGCAGGGCGCCATTGACTGCACGCATGTGGCTTTGCGGGCACCTCTTGAGCATGCCGAGGATTACCGCAACCGGAAGGGCTACCATTCCCTCAATGTACAGCTGGTGTGTGACCACAGGCAGCGCATCCTAGCTGTCAATGCCCGCTTTCCAGGCAGCAGCCACGATGCCTTTATCCTGCGACAGACAACTGTGGCTGACATGTTCCAGGCACAGCCTCCCCCAAGAGGATGGCTTATCGGGGACAAAGGCTATCCTTTGTGTACCTGGCTCATGACCCCGCTCCGTGCGCCCACGACCCCTGCTGAAGAGGCATACAACGAGAGCCATCAAGCGACGAGGAACCTCATAGAACAAACAATCGGCGTGCTCAAGCAACGGTTCCGCTGTCTCGACCGCTCCGGGGGAGCCCTCCAGTATTCGCAGGATCGAGTCTCCCAATTCGTCGTCGTTTGCTGCATGCTGCACAACCTGGCTATCCGCAGGACTCAGGCACTGCCACCTCACGTTGGACCACCACCTCAGGAGGAGGAGCAGGAGGAGCATGAGGACGACGAGGACGAGGAGTAACAGCCCAGGAGGGACGCACAAGGTCCAAGGGCCGCCCGTCATCGGCTTATTGAACGTCACTTCTAGGCCCCCTGTCAGGGAATGGCTTGTGCCAATGATAGAACATGATTGCAGCCGCTCCGCAAGCCCTCAGCCGGTTAAGGCAACAAACACTTCAAAGATCAAACATGGACAATGTGAATAAATAAAATGCTTTATTGTACAAACTCTGGGCCTTTCCCACATGAAAACCAAAAACAGAGGAAACCCCCAAAAAACACTCAAACACATTACTCGCTCCCACAACCTGGGGAGGATTAACAAAATAGGGCAACTAAAATGGCCATCATTCTCGGCCTTCGTCCAAAACAAACATCACATCATCGGCCTTCAAAAAACAAACATCCAATTCTCGGCCTCAAGAAACAAACACAAATGGCCACACATTCGACTATTTGGCCCGCTAGGGCGATGCCTTGGCCATCTTTGGGTGGCCCCTGCCCGCCCTGCTGCTCCGCCTCAAAGTAAGGCCATTGCCTGCTGCAAGGCTCCTGAGGGGCACATGTCGTGACGGCAGATGCCCTTGGGGGTCGGCCTAGTCGAGGTCTGGGCGTCGAGCGGCCGGCTGTTGATTGCTGCAGCTGTGGCTGGCCAGCATCAGTCGCTGCAGCAGCTCCTGGCAGCTCCACTGGGGGAGTGGCAGTGGCGGCTGGAGGAATGGCGGCAAGCTGGTGGATGGCAGGCGCTCGCTGGTCGCCTGAGACACTGGCACTCGCCCGGGCCAGCACTGCAGCATGCGCACCAATCTGCCGAGGGACAGACCGATGTGCTGCTGCAGCGCGCCGGGTGCCCTGGCGATGCCTGGCTGACACAGCGAGTGTGGCAGCAGTGAGTGCCCGTGTTGACCTGTTCACTGACCGCAGCAGAGCAACCAGTGACTGGACGGCACCACTAATCACCTGGCCAGTCGCTGAAAGATCTGCCCGGTATTCCGTCCGACTCGTGGCCTCTAAGGGCCCGAACTCGGCCACACTCCGAGAGAGGGAATCGATGGACTCAGGCAACCGTGCCACTGCCGCCATGAGCTCCGTGTGCCGGCGCTCCGAGTCCGCGGACAAGTCTTCGAGGCGTTCCATCTCCTCGGCGAAGAGCATCTCCTGACTGGAGGCCGGACTCTCCCTCTGGGGAGAAGGCCGCCGAGCTGGCCGACCCTTCCTGCGTTGCTGGAGGCCGCTGGGCCCAGCAATTGGACTCCCCTCCAACGCATCCCCCCTCTGGGGAGAAGGCCGCCTAGCTTCCACCCCCCTCCCGCCTTTCTGCAGCACGCAGGTCCCAGGAGCTCCCCTCCCCTTCGACACTTCCGCCATGCTGCCCTCCACGGAAGACGTGTCCCCTACATTGGCCTGGGTGGCCGCGGCTGAGGGTTCCCCTGATGGGCCGCCTTCCTCTTGCTCCTCCTCCTGCTCCTCCTCGGAGGGTCTGTCACTGGCAAGTTGAGGGACCTCCTCTTGACCATCTGAAAGCAGGAAGGCACAAGAGTAGCTTTAGAGTGAGGAGAGGGTGTCAGTGCGGGATGCATGAGTGGTGGCATTCAGTGCATTGGTCGGACAGTGGCAAAGGATGTAGATCTGATGCGCAAGTGGGACGAGAGAGGTGCAAAAGGTGATGTCCTTACCATTGCTTCCCAGAACAGGGTCGGCATCTCCACATGCAACGGGCCCAATCACCCGGCGACCCATGAGGCGCTCCACGCGATGTTGCAGGTCGGTGAGTGGCTGGATATGGGGTCGTCCTCCCCCGGTCGCAGTCCGGCTGTTGCAATTATTCGCCAGCTTGGCCTGCAAGAGAAAGGACGGCCTCTAAGTACAGTGTGTCGCCGTGATCTTGTGTGCACTGCCTCCCATGGTGGAATAGCCTGGCCAGTGTGTCGCCATGATCTGCTGTGCACTGCCTCCCATGGTGGAATAGCCTGGCCAGTGTGTCGCCATGATCTGGTGTGCACTGCCTCCCATGGTGGAATAGCGTGGCCAGTGTGTCGCCATGATCTGGTGTGCACTGCCTCCCATGGTGGAATAGCCTGGCCAGTGTGTTGCCATGATCTGCTGTGCACTGCCTCCCATGGTGAAATAGCTTGGCCAGTGTGTTCAGTGCAGAATGTGCAATTGATGCTCATGCCTGTGCCATAGCTGCTGGATGAAGGCTGGCCATTAGAGCTTTCAGGTCCCTTTGCCCATAATGTGAGGTGCACATGCAAGGATGAGGAGGTCATTGGAAAGGGTACTCACCCTGACAATGTGTGTGAGGTCATTTAACTTTTTGCGGCATTGGGCACCGGTCCTGGGGACGTCGCTGTTGGCTGACAGCTTGCTGGCGACATGCCTCTAGGCTCTCCTGTAGACGCGGACCGTCGCCTTCTTGCCATTGTCCGGGTACAAAACATGGCGCCTCTTCTCCACAGCAGCAAGCAGCACACTCAGATCACGCTCTGAGAAGCGCTGCGCACGTTCACGGGCCTTCTCCATGTCTTCAGGCGCTATTTGGGTCCAGCAGCAGTGTTCAGGCCTAGCTGGAGGGCTCCACTATCCAGGGCGTGGCAGCAGACACAGTCGACCCTTCCCCCTTAAGAGCTGGCCGGCGCCAGGGTGTCTGCTGTCAGTCATGAGATGGCCGCACCTGCGCTGCGCCCGGCCTCGGCGCTATAGATCACCACCTCCGGCTTAGCGCCCAAAGAGAGGCGTCCAACAGCAGTTTTAGCGCTCGCCCGAACTAGTAGGGCGAAGCTAATGAATATCGGAGAAGTGGCCTAGATTTGGCGGCGGACGCAAACTTTAGCGGACGCCCCACTTTAGCGCCCCAAAAGTGGCGTCAATGAATTTCTAGGCCAATGTCTTTTAATCTAAAGTTTGTTCAACTCTGGTTAACAGCCTTACAGGAGACACCATGCTAGAAATCCATCTAAAACAAAACTAAAACTAAAAACTGCTTGTCTCTGTCAAATACCCTCTGCTGGTCAGGCATAAGTAATCAATCAGGCAAATATGCTGGTAAGGCATCATAATCAAACAGGCAAATACCATCACTATTTGCTGATATCATTACACCCTCCATAAGCATATGGACGGAATCATGCGAGAGCCTGGGTGCAGTCGTGCACCTTTGTGCAGTGCTTGTCAGTGTTTGCAGCATCTCAAAGCTGTAGAACACTGACAGAACAACTGTCAAAATGAATGCGGCCGTGGTCCCTTTAAGGAAACCAGCTGATGACACATCATCAAATGACGTCATCAGACCCGCTTCCTATTAATTAGCCAGGAACCCTGTAGGACGGGCTTAACAAGCCCTATTAATGGAAAGTTCTTTTCACAGAGTGGGACCGGAACCCGCCAACCAGCTCTCCCGCTGGCAGAATCGCGGCCTAAGTGTCCCATCAGTTAGGATGAAGAGGGCAAGTTCAGCTGTTGTGGAAACAAGGTTGGCATTCTTTCCACCAGGGGTGGCTCTGCTGCACAGGACGGGAGGAAAAAGAGGGGTAGAGCGATAGTAATAGGGGATTCTATTGTAAGGGGAATAGATAGGCGTTTCTGCGGCCACAAACAAGACTCCAGGATGGTGTGGGTGCCTCCCTGATGCAAGGGTCAAGGATGTCTCAGAGCGGCTGCAGAACATCTTGGAAGGGGAGGGTGAACAGCCAGTTGTCGTGGTGCATATAGGTACCAACGATATAGGTAAAAAACGGGATGTGGTCCTAAAAGCTGAATATAGGGAGTTAGGAGGTAAATTTAAAAATAGGACCTCAAAGGTAGTAAGCTCAGGATTGCTACCAGTGCCACGTGCTAGTCAGAGTAGAAATAGAAGGATATTTCAGATGAATACGTGGCTAGAGGAATGGTGCCAGGGGGAAGGATTCAAATTCCTGGGACATTGGAACCGGTTCTGGGGGAGGTGGGACCAGTTCAAACCAGACGGTTTGCACCTGGGCAGGGCCGGGACTGATGTCCTCGGGGGAGTGTTTGCTAGTGCTCTGGGGGAGGGTTTAAACTAAAATGGCAGGGGGTTGGGAACCTGAGCAGGGGGACAGAGGAAAGGGAAACAAGGATAAAAGCAAAAGATAAGGAGAAAAACAAAAGTGGCAGTCAGAGAAATCAACGGTTTAAATCAAACATGGCCACAGTAAATAATAATTCTAATAGGTCTAAGAGTGTTAAAAAAACAAGCCTGAAGGCTTTGTGTCTTAATGCGAGGAGCATTCGTAAAAAGGTGGATGAATTAGCTGCGCAAATAGAAGTAAACGAATATGATTTGATTGGTGATGTAAGAAAAAGGAGACTTACCATCAAGTAACTTTAAAGTAAGCTTTAAGTAACTTATAAACACACTATATACAAGAAAGGTCTTTACCATGCCTCTGGTAGAAGCCTCTTACAATACTGAACAGACCAGTATTTATACCAGTCCAACAGGAAGTGACATATGACAGGAAGTGAGGTATGTACACAGTTCATAGTTCACAGGAAGTGATGACATAACTTCCCGGAAGTTATTATTTTTATCACATTCTTCCCTCCTGCAGGATTAGGAGGCTGTGGTCTACCTTTTGGTCCGCAGCCGCCGAACAAGGAAGAGTCGCACCCGTTTGGATTCCCGTCGTAGAGGGTCGCTGGTCCGCTTACATGCGGTTGGCCATTGGTCAGAGTCTGTGTGGCCTGGATTGCCCTGTGAAGGGTCGGGGAGATCATGGCTTCGAGTACGAGCCCCAATAGGTTCAAAGTCGGACTGCCTCTGTTCAGAGGGAGGTGCAGAGCTGGTCTGTGGCGGATCAGTACTTTCTTGCGCGGTACTGGGAGGGTCGCAACCTTGAGCACGGGATTCTACCGGCACCAAGCTAGTTGGTGTCCGATCAGGATCCTGGAGAGGGGTACCCGATAGGTCCCAAGAGTTTCCTGGTGAAATGCCATCACCCGATGTCCCACTAGGTCCTGGTGGGCAGGGAGCCAGATCCCGTAATGATACGGTAGATTCTCGGCCGTCGGAATATCGTATGTTTGCATAGGTGGGGTTGGCATCGGTTAGTTCGACCTCATCTACGAGAGGGTCATTTTTAGACGTCCGAACGTATCTTCGGAGTAATACAGGTCCAGGAGTAGTTAGCCATGACGGGAGTGATGTCCCATGAGATGAGCGACGCTGGAATCCAAAGAACCGCTCATGAGGTGTAGTATTTGTGGCTGTAGAAAGCAGGGACCGTATAGAGTGCAATGCATCCGGAAGCACTGTTTCCCATTGCTGGTCTGGTAGGCCCCGAGATCTTAAAGCGAGACGTACGGAATTCCAGATGATACCGTTATACCTCTCTACCTGCCCATTTCCGATGGGATGGTATGGTGTTGTTTTGCTTGTAGCAATTCCCCGTTCTGAGAGGTAGTCCTTGAGTTCCCTTGACATAAAGGATGGACCCCGATCTGAGTGAATATAAGCCGGCATGCCACAGAGAGAAAATACCTGCTCAAGGCAGCAGATTACTGTGGACGCCAGCATATTGGAGCAGGGGAAGGCAAACGGAAAACGTGAATATTCGTCGATCATGGTGAGCAAATATGTGTTCCGAGTTGAAGAGGGCACTGGGCCCTTAAAATCGATGCTAAGTCGTTGCATCGGTTGGGTTGCATGTATGAGTATACCATCTGAGGGGCGGAAGAACTGAGGTTTTAATTCCGCACAAAGTCGGCATTCTGAGCATATTTTCTTTACATCTCCAGTGGAAAAAGGGAGATTCCGTGATCGTACGAAATGTAGCATGCGCGTAACGCCAGGATGACACAATCCATTGTGGACATCCATGAGAGTAGAGGATGACATAGTGGAGCAGAATGCCCGTGTGAGGGTGTCTGGGGCCACATTCTCCTTGCCAGGCCGATAGAGAATGGTATAACCAAAAGAGGCCAGTTCCATCCTCCAAAGTTGTATTTTATTATTCTTAATTTTGGTTCGTTTTCGATTATCGAGCATGAAGGCGACTGATCGTTGGTCCGTGATCAATGTAAAGTGCTGGCGAGCTAGAAAATGGTTCCACTTCCGTACTGCCTCTATGATGGCTGTGGCTTCTTTCTCAACCGGAGGATAATGTAGCTCGGCACCTTGTAAGGTCCTGGACATAAATGCTACAGGACGACCTTCCTGATTCAGAGTAGCCGAGATAGCCACCTCCGAGGCATCACATTCAACCACGAAAGGGAGATTCTCATCGATGGAGTGAAGAGCCGCTTTCTCCAACTGTTTTTTGAGAAGGTTAAAGGCTGCAACAGCTGCTGTTCCCAGTGGAAATGATCTAGCATGCAGCAAGGGTTGGATTTTGTCCGAAAAATTAGGAATCCATTTAGCGTAGTATGCAAACAGACCGAGAGCCCGACGTAAAGAAGCCGGATTCTTAGGTGACGGGAGCTCTTGGAGCGGGCGAAGTCTTTCTGGGTCTGGCTTAATGATACCATTGCCTATGCAGTAGCCAAGGATGTTGATGGTCGGTTGCGACTCAACAGATTTGGATTCATTCAGGGTCAAATTACGGCGATGGAGGGCATCCCGAAATTTTTGGAGGTTGGCGTCGTGTTCCTGTTGATCGTGACCTGCAATGGTAATGTTATCAAGATAGGGAAAAGTGTCCCTTAGGTTTTCCTGCTTAACCAGGCCATCCATTGCCCGTTGGAAGACAGCCACTCCATTAGTAACCCCGAATGGGAGGCGACGAAATTGGTACAGCCGTCCATTAGCCTCAAAGGCCGTGTACTGCTTATCTGAGACCTTCAAGGGTACCTGATGATAGGCACTTTTTAAATCGTAAGTTGAGAACACTTTGTATTCGGCCAGTTTATTAACCATATCATCAATGCGTGGCAATGGGTAGGCGTCCAAGTCGGTATATTGATTGATGGTTTGCGAATAATCGATGCATAGTCGCTGCTTGTGAGGTTTTAGAGGGTTCTTGACAATGACGACTTGAGCCCGCCAGGGCGACGAACATGGTTCGATGATATCCTCTGCTAGAAGTCGAGAGATTTCAGCCGCAACAAAAGATTGGTCTTCCTGATTAAAGCGCCGCGATTTCGTTAATATTGGTTTGCATTGAGGCGGAATACTGGCAAATAATGAGGGTTCATCAAGTGAAGCTGCTGATAATGCACAAAACGGTAATTTAGACGGTATATTAAAAATAGTAAGTCCGGGTTTGGATCCACCAAACTCAATGGTGAGTTTCTTATGCTGTTTTTGGAAGTCCAGCCCTAAGAGGAGATCACTACATAAGTCCTTGAGCACCGAAAGTCGGGTGGAGGGATACATACGACCATGAAGTGTCATATCAACAACACAAAAGCCGGAGATTCTGGTATTAAGTGATGACTGAGCCATCGCAATTGCCTGGTCCGATGGGAAGACATGTAGTTTCAATTTCGCAACAATCTGTTCCTTAATGAAACTATCAGTACTTCCTGAGTCAATTAAGGCATCTAAGGTATGCCCTTTAATTGAAATTTTTGTGGCTGCATGAGACAGGTTCTGTGGGCAAGCAGCTGTAATTGGTGTCGTTGCACAGAGAGTGGCTAAAACTCTCGGTGTGCTTCTTCGGGAGAGAGCTCGAGAGGAAGCTTGATAGGTCCTAGCTGGAGCATCTTGATAGGCCCTAATTGGGGCAGTTCGGTAGGCCTTAGCTGGATTGGCCCTCGTAGAGGCCCTTGATAGGCAAACTTTAGCAAAGTGTCCTAATTTTCTGCAATAACTGCAGATTGCATTGCGAGCAGGGCAGGTTTCCCTAGGGTGAAAAGCATCTCCACAAAAGAAGCATTCCTTCCTAGATTGCCAAGAGGCTGCTAAAGTGGGGTCATCCTCCTCTTCTTCATCAGAATTATCAGAATTAGATTCCCCCATGATAGGGTTCACCTGAGACCGCTTGAATTGTCTGGTTGCAGCTACAGCGGCAGATCGAGATCTGGGCAGCTGATAGAGGTCTGCATTTCTCTTTGCCAAATCCAGAGAACAAGCTAGGTCAAAAGCTTTTTGTAGCTCAAGTGTTTTACTTTCTAGTAGACGCTGGCGTATAAATGGAGAGGCAATCCCGCAGATGAAAGCATCACGAATCATTTCTTGGCGGTACAGCTCAGCTGAGGCTGCCTGAAAGTTACAATCTATGCTGAGCCTGCGAAGTTCTTGCAGGAATTCGTCAATTGATTCCCCTGGCCCTTGTTGGGCTGTGGCCAGTAGATGTCTAGCATAGACCTCATTTGGGGTCTTGGCATACAGTTTCTTAAGTGCCCGAATCACCTCATCATAATTATCCCATTCATCAACATATTCGAACACTTTTGGGGTCACATAATTGATAAGTATCCTCAATCTAGCAGGAGCATCCGCTTCACATTCATCCAGAAAATTCTCAAAAGTACGGTACCAATGCTTCCATACCCTGCCAGCTGCTGGTGTATTCGGGTCCAAGTCCAGACGAATAGGTCTAAGGATTTTCTCCATGATGGGTGGTTCCCTGGATCCTTAACTCCGAGTTTGTCCGAAGGTCTAGTATTTGTGAGTGTAAATACTAAGTTACTTAAATTGATGTAAGAAAAAGGAGACTTACCATCAAGTAACTTTAAAGTAAGCTTTAAGTAACTTATAAACACACTATATACAAGAAAGGTCTTTACCATGCCTCTGGTAGAAGCCTCTTACAATACTGAACAGACCAGTATTTATACCAGTCCAACAGGAAGTGACATATGACAGGAAGTGAGGTATGTACACAGTTCATAGTTCACAGTTCACAGGAAGTGATGACATAACTTCCCGGAAGTTATTATTTTTATCACAATTGGGATTACGGAAACATGGCTCCAGGGTGGCGAAGGCTGGGAACTCAACATCCAGGGGTATTCAATATTCAGGAAAGATAGGCAAAAAGGAAAGGGAGGTGGGGTAGCATTACTGGTTAAAGAAGGGATTAACACAATTGTAAGGAAGGATATTAGCTCTGATGATGTGGAATCTGTATGGGTAGAACTGAGAAATACCAAGGGGCAGAAAACGTTAGTGGGAGTGGTATATGGACCTCCAAACAGTAATGCAGAGGTTGGGGATGGCATTAAAAGGGAAATTAGAGAAGCGTGCAAAAAGGGCACAGCAGTCATCAGGGGTGACTTTAATCTACATATAGATTTGGCTAACTAAATTATTAACAATACCATGGAGGAGGAATTCCTGGAGTGTTTACGGGATGGTTTCCTGGACCAATGTTGAGGAACCAACCAGAGATCAGGCCATCTTAGACTGGGTATTATGTAACGAGAAAGGATTAATTAGCAATCTTGTTGTATGAGGCCCCTTGGGTCGGAGCGATCATAATATGATCGAATTCTTCATTAAGATGGAGAATGAAGTAGTTGACTCAGAGACAAGGGTCCTCAATTTAAATAAAGGAAACTACGATGGTCTGAGGCGCGAATTGGGTAGGATTGATTGGGGAATGTCACTCAAAGGGTTAACGGTGGATAGGCAATGGCAAACATTCAAAGACCGCATGGATGAACTACAGAATTTGTTCATCCCAGTTTGGCATAAAAATAAAACAAAAAAGGTGACTCAACCGTGGCTAACGAGGGAAATTAGGGATAGCATAAGATCCAAGGAGAGGACATATAAATTGGCCAAAAAAGGAAGTAATCCAGAGGATTGGGAGCAGTTTAGGATTCAACAAAGGAGGACAAAGGGATTAATTAAGAAAGGGAAAATAGAATATGAGAGTAAGCTTGCTGGGAACATAAAAACTGACTGTAAAAGCTTTTATAGATATGCGAAGAGAAAAAGATTGGTGAAGTCAAGCGTAGGTCCCTTGCAGTCAGAATCAGGGGAATTTATAATGGGGAACAAAGAAATGGCAGACCAATTAAATACATATTTTGGTTCTGTCTTCACAAAGGAGGACACAAATAACCTCCCGGAAATGTCGGGGAACATAGGGTCTGATGAAAGGGAGGAACTGAAAGAAATCAGTATCTGTAGGGAAATGGTGTTAGGGAAATTGATAGGATTGAAGGCCGATAAATCCCCAGGGCCTGATAATCTACATCCTCGGGTACTTAAGGAAGTGGCCCTAGAAATAGTAGATGCATTGCTGATCATCTTCCAACATTCGATGGAATCTGGAACAGTACCCATGGATTGGAGGGTAGCTAATGTTACCCCACTATTCAAAAAAGGTGGTAGAGAGAAAACGGGGAATTACAGACCGGTAAGCCTGACATCGGTAGTGGGGAAAATGCTAGAGTCTATTATAAAAGATGTAATAGCAGAGCAATTGGAAAACAGTGACAGGATCGGACAAAGTCAACATGGATTTACAAAAGGTAAATCGTGCTTGACTAATCTACTGGAATTTTTTGAGGATGTAACTGGTAAAATAGATAAGGGAGAACCAGTGGATGTGGTGTATTTGGACTTTCAGAAGGCTTTCGATAAGATCCCACATAACAGATTAACGTGTAACGTTAAGGCACATGGGATTGGGGGCAAGGTATTGACTTGGATAGAGAACTGGTTGGCAGATAGAAAGCAAAGAGTTGGAATAAACGGGTCTTTTTCCGAGTGGCAGGCAGTGACTAGTGGGGTACCGCAGGGATCGGTCCTTGGACCCCAGCTATTCACAATATATATTAATGATCTAGATAAGGGAACTAGATGTAATATCTCCAAATTTGCAGATGACACAAAGCTGGGTGGGCGTGTGTGCTGTGAGGAAGATGCCGAGAAACTACAGGATGATTTGGACAGGTTGGGTGATTGGGCAGAAGCATGGCAGATGCAATATAATGTGGATAAATGTGAGGTTATCCACTTTGGTGTCAAAAACAGGAAGGCAGATTATTATCTGAATGGCAATAGATTGGGAGAAGGGGAAGTGCAACGAGACCTGGGTGTCCTTGTGCACCAGTCGCTGAAGGTAAGCATGCAGGTGCAGCAGGTGGTTAAGAAGGCAAATGGTATGTTGGCCTTCATAGCGAGAGGGTTTGAGTACAAGAACAAGGATGTCTTGCTGCAGTTGTACAGGGCCTTGGTGAGACCACGTCTTGAGTATTGTGTGCAGATTTGGTCGCCTTATCTGAGGAAGGATATTCTTGCCATGGAAGGAGTTCAGCGAAGATTCACCAGGCTGATACCTGGGATGGCAGGAATGACGTATGAGGAGAGATTGGGCTTGTACTCGCTGGAGTTTAGAAGAATGAGAGGGGATCTCATTGAAACTTATAAAATTCTGGCAGGACTGGACAGACTAGATGCAGGGAGGATGTTCCCGATGGTCGGGGAGTCCAGAACCAGGGGTCACAGTCTAAGGATAAGGGGTAGGCCTTTTAGGACAGAAATGAGGAGGAATTTCTTCACCCAGAGAGTGGTGAACCTGTGGAATTCTCTACCACAGAAGGCAGTAGAGGCCAATTCACTAAATATATTCAAGAAGGAGTTGGATATATTTCTTAAGGCTAAAGGGATCAAGGGGTATGGGGAGAAAGCAGGGACTGGGTACTGAATTTGGATGATCAGCCATGATCGCATTGAATGGCGGAGCAGGCTAGAGGGGCCGAATGGCCTACTCCTGCTCCTATCTTCTATGTTTCTATGTCTATGTTTCCTGATAAATCCCAGTGTGCAGAATGGAAATCTGCCTTAACTAATAACTTTGAACAATGAATAGAAGAAAATAAGAAAATAGTTACAGTTGTTCCTGTGGAGTACATGTTGTTTTGATATTTGGGTAAATTGACTGATCTTGTGCTTCAAGCAGGGAGGCGCACTAGGGAGCTGGATGTAGGGCTGCAATGCTGTAGTGTCGATTCTCCGTCCCACTCTCCCTTCGCGTGTGGCTCCCCACCGGGAGCTCGGAATTGGGGAATTTACCCTGGTAAAAGTAGCAGGAGGCGTACTACACATGAAACTAGTTTTTTAAAGTTATTTACTTAGCTGGCTTTGGGTGGTAGAATTACAAGTAAACAACTTCACTGTCAACAAGGCATACTACTCTTTTTAAAGATGGCTGCAATCTGGTCCTTTTTCCATAAATCATAACATATAATCAAACGCCGATTTAAAAGCAACCATGGATTTTCCAGGTTAAATACCAATTGGAATTGAAATTTGAATTCTATGCCTGTAACACTGCAAAATGTCAGAGTTGACAGGAAGCAAGTCAGCCAAATACCCAGCATTATTGCTCGATAGATTACATATTTATGCTTATACTAAACTTAGCAAAAAAGCTAGCAAATTATGCTGGAAAGTGTACATCAGTAGGCACTTAATACAATTCACAATTAATATAGGCACAGAAAGAAACCATTTTAAACCCAAAGTGCAAAAACAAAATACATCCTTGCACACATTAACTGTATAGAAGAATCTCAAGCCCTTTGGTGATAAGCAAGACTCCACTGAAAAGGAGAGCTGCAACA
This sequence comes from Somniosus microcephalus, assembly GCF_052327205.1. Classification (NCBI taxonomy): domain Eukaryota; kingdom Metazoa; phylum Chordata; class Chondrichthyes; order Squaliformes; family Somniosidae; genus Somniosus; species Somniosus microcephalus. The sequence goes on along the minus strand of NC_140987.1, from coordinate 254,426,736 downwards.
GGGCAATTTATTTTGGAACAGTACAGATTGATTGCAATCTTTACAGCATGCCAGCACCTGTCACAAGAACAAGGGGTCCATCCATACATAATTCCGACAGGGTTTATCTTCTATAAGACATGTCTTCGAAAACAGTTCTTAAGATTTTCTGCCGGGTCACACATCACTGACATCTGCTACTGAAAGTACATCCACTTTGGTCTTGAACATTGTAGAGAACTCTTTTGTGAGCAGTCCATGTAAACAAACTCCATCATGAGAATAGATCCATTTCTTCCCAGTCCAATCGTATCGTTTAGGCCCACTGAGCAAAAATGTACAGAAAATGATCTAATGAGAATGCAGCCATATTTTTAATCCTTACAACATTACATCTTAACGGCAGGGTCTCATTTAAATGAAAGTTCCTGGACTCTTGCCTGACACCTGGACAGATTCACTGCCTGGCTGGTGGGCGGGAGTGGAAATTTGGCAGCAGGAGGCCTCAGCCGGGGACTTGTAGGGACGGTCCCCGCCAGTCAGGTCTGGAAACAATCGGAGGGGGCCCAGTGGCGATCGGCAGGGATGGGGCGGTCAGGGAGGTCCAAGGACTCCTTGTGCAAGGGCCTGAGGGGGAGCACACTCCAGCTCCCCCTGCCCCACAAGGAGTTTAAACAGAGGCAGATTTCTCAAACTTACCATGGCCTCTTCTGGCCGGTGGGCTTCTCCCGCCGTGGTTCTGTTGCTGGGCTGCAGACGGTGTGGGACTCCCCCGCTGTGAAGTTAAGATCATGTTGCAGCGCCAATGATGTCATCAAGCGCGACTTTTGAACGTTTAGGCCCCCGCCTGCCTCGTCGATGCCATGAGTCGGTGTCAATGTGGCAGGTTGGAGCCGGGAGATGGAATTTTCAAATTATAACCCCTCCCACCATTCTCACTGGGCAAGTGGGGAGGCGTTAAAATCCAGCCCATTATGATTATGGAGAAAGAAGATGCAAAATGTTCTTATTGGATCTGATATTAAAATTGCTGCCAACTGCTGCTGTATGAAGACTTCAGGAATGGGCAAGCTCCAGGACCCTGACGAGCAGAAAATGTTTTTTCTCTTCCTTTTTGTGCTGTTGTTGCACTTTTATACCAAGTTCTTATTTTGAGCCTGATTGGGTTGCATGCTTCCCAACATCGTACAGGAAATTGCCTGCTTCTTTCCCATAGCAATGGTGCAAAATGAAAGGCAGATTTGAAGAAAAATAAAGTAAAGACAGATTTAAAAACACACACTTACCTACACTGTTCCAGCTACAATAATAAGCTACATAATGGGGACACTTCCTGTCGATAAATCACACTTGCTGTGTCACACTCAACTGCCACACTTTGCTGATTGGCTTAAAGTAAACTAGCAACAAATCAGAACCCAGGAGATAGGCAGCTGATGGCTCCGGCCCACGTAGCCCACCGTGGGGTGGCATCTGGTGACCTTTTGGACAGGTGAGGTACAGCTCATAGATGGCCAATCAAGCCATGGCAACAGGCCCTTCACGCGTGCACAGGGCATTTTACTTTCTTGTCCAACAGCTATCATTGTAAGAAGACAGCAAGGTCAAAGAGCAAGAGGGGCGGAGCCAGTAAACAGATGTGAGAGGAAGCAGACAATCACTCTGGGAAAGCCAGCGCTTTTACCTTGAACTTGTTCATCCTGACATGCACACTTGAACCTCCATCCCACCCTCTCAACTCACAGCCTAGACCTCTCTCTCTCTTCCACCCGAACCAAGCCCACCCCTGACCGGGAGGCACTTCTTGTGGAGTCCCACCACCCGCAGCATGTGGAGCATGGCCCCAGTGCTCGGCTCCGTCCTGCTCACCCTGGGGCTCTAGCCGACAGCGGCACTAACTCCCGGGCACGCACACACACGATATTCTTGCCGAGGCAGTGTCACACCTGACGAGCTGCCTCTGCCCACCTGTTGTAGCTGACTGTTTGGGGTGAAGGGAGGCACTGTGTTGCAGTGTAAGATGGCCAGCGGAGCCAGGTAAAGGCAAGAACATTTTCAAAACAGTTTGCAGGTTTTTTCCCCCCAAATTTTCAGCAGTCTGAGCATGTGCATGGTGGAGATAATCAGGCTCGAACAGTAATTATGAGTTTCTTTTTTTCCAAATGACGTCCAAAACAAGATAAACCATGAACTTTGCAATCTCCATTTGTGGCCAGTTTGAATAGGAAAATTATTTTCAAGTACTTATTGCTACTTCACAGAGACAGAGTGAAAGGGGCTGGCTGTGAAAGAGGAGACTGCCATGTGGCGTGTAGCACATGGGAAGGAAATGTAAAAGTCCATCAATCTGCTTATCTGCCATACCATTATTTTTTAAGCGTGAATCGCCAGTGCACAAGTTCAATATGAAGCTTTGTTCTGTTTTCACAGTATACCTGATGGGTGATGATAGCCAGATCTGTCGGTTTGGAGTCTGTTTATTAATCACATACGTCCCCAAGCTTTCTCCCACCTTTACTGTCAACACACCGCTCTGAAAAAAATAAGTAAAAATATAGCTATCAGAAGAACATTTTACCAATACTAGTCAATCTCCTGTGGCTTTGTAGGGAGTCAAGACCAAGTGTAGGCATAAGGAGAAGTGGGGTTTGAGGACAGGGAATAATTAGATCAGAGCTTGCAGACTTAAATCAACCACAATTTTAAAGTCTAACATTCTTTCCTCATTTTTATTTCTATACATTGATATATTATTTATAGTTGAATAGCAAAAGCATACAGGATTCCCAGATCAGCAATTTAAATAATTTTGATTAAATTTCAGAATAGTGACCAATTTTATAATAGTGGGTATGTTGGCCAACAGTTAGAAGGCTGTAGAAACCCACTCAGAGATAGATCTTGGTGCCTCTGAGGCTTATCACACATGTGCTATTGCATCAGCACCCCAAAGACAGGGCTGTAATATAATGAGAGTACAAGATACACATGAATTCCTGACAGGTGAGCTGGCTGGTGCAAAACCCTCAGCTTCCATCAGTACTGGGCAGAGATTTGCAATACAGCATGGCCAGCCACCTCAAGCTCCAAGCTGAAAGCAGATTCCTGTGCTTTGGGATGCAAAGAAAGTCAGTGGTGCATCTCTCAAAACTCTGGTTTCACATGCAAATATCAATATTAATTAAGGCACAGTGCATGTTAACATTTTGTATGTTTTACTGGAGTGTACCAATTGTTTAAGTAAAATCATATAATATATTATGAAAATAAACTAAGTTCCTTTGCTATAATGACCTAAATTTAGCTGCAAGTACTTGACATTAAATTGAATATTTCATACCATAATCAGGAAAAGAATGGTTCCACATGACTTGCTCTGTATATTCTGTTGATTTTAATCGCCCCACCATTGGCGGCCGTGCCTTCAACCGCTGAGGCCCTAAACTCTGGAATTCCCTCCCTAAACCTCTCCGCCTCTTTCCTCCTTTAAGCCTACCTCTTTGACCAAGCTTTTGGTCACCTGTCCTAATATCTCATGTGGCTGTGTGCCAAATTCTTGTTTTATAACGCTCCTGTGAAGTGCCTTGGGACGTTTTACTATGTTAAAATTGCCAAATTGTTGTTGCTGATGTGGAGTATACAGCAGCACTCTGTTAATTCTACTTGTGCTTTCTTTCCAAGTCTGTTCCAAGTAATTTTTCTCTCTCTGAAAAGATGTTTAATCTTTCCTCGTAAAAAACCCAAGTTGTCACAAATAACATCCTTTGTTTTATTTCAATCTATTTTTGTTGCTGTTTACGATTTATTTTCTTTACACAATGTCTAGTTAACATTGGGAAATACTTTTATTTGCAGCTAAAGAAATTTTGCACAAAAAAGTGTTGCATCTGTTTTCACAAACTAAGATTCTGGTCTCTTTTGCATCCCCAATTTTAATCGCTCCACCATTGGCGGCTGTGCCCTGAGCTGCCTGGGCCCTGAGCTCTGGAATTCCTTCCCTAAACCTCTCGATCTCTCTCTCCTCCTTTAAGACGCTCCTTAAAACCTACCTCTTTGACCAAGCATTTGTACACCTGTCCTAATATCTCTGTAAGTGCCTCAGTGTCAAATCTTGTTTGGTAACATTCCTGTGAAGCACCTTGAGACGTTTTACTACGTTAAAGGTGCTATATAAATCTATGATGCTGTAGCTAAACTTAATAATAAGGCCTATTGTGTTAATTCGTAACGTTGTCCCTCTGTCTGTGTATCAGTATGATTAGAAGTGTTGAGCAGCCACTATATTAAGTAAAGTATTGACTGGGTACCATGGAGGTGAAGCATGTTGGAATATCTTTCATTCCACTCACTTCCAGGCCTCAGGTGTGATGGGCAGGCACCCGGGCTCCACTTGGCACCTTCCTACAAGCTATTGTCATGTGCTTCCTCGCACCTGGCTGTATTAATAGAAAATTGACAGCAGCCTGCCCCACCTTACATGACCACAGGGAAACCAAAAGAGAGTGGAAGTAGAAGGATTTCACGTGCCTCAAAAGAGGATCGAAATGAGACAATGAAATACAGACAAATAATTTTTACCGCAAACGTTACATCATAGTCTTTTGGAACAAAAGGCTTATCTGCGAGATCTTCAAAGAAGTCAGATAAAAGGTCCAGTGTTTCCTCTGCAAGTTTTTCATAGGTGGCATCATCCAGTAAACTGCGAAGAAGAAGAAGAATAGTTTAAGCTCACCAGCCTGTGGCAATGTTTTCTGTCATTTCTAAACACCTAAATAAACGTTCTTTTTTGTAAAGGGAATATGTTAAGTTGTATGAAAAATGAACGTTTCTCTCCTTTCTCTTTTGCAGACTTGTTAATACCACCATCTCACCCAAGGATGAAACAGATCACCATCATGATCTGCCATCAATGCTGTAACTCGATTGGGTGCATGAGGTCGGTTTCAAGGAGGCGGGATCACTTTCTGCAAACCAATGAAACACACTAAAGATAGACAAACAAGTTAGGAGGAACATGCAGAACTCAGATTTGTGTCTGCAGCAGGTGGCTCATACTTTAATGAGCACTAAGTCCCTCCATGGCCTCACCCCTCCCTATCTCTGTAACCTCCTCCAGCCCTACAACCATCCAAGATCTCTGCACTCCACCAATTTTGGCCTCTTGCGAATCCTGATTTTCATCGCTCCACCATTGGTGGTCGTGACTTCAGCTGCCTAGGCCCTAAGCTCTGGAATTCCCTCCCTAGCTCTCTCTCCTCCTTTAAGATGCTCCTTAAAACCTACCTCTTTGACCAAGCATTTGGTCACCTGTCCTATGTTGCTCAGTGTCAAATCTTGTTTGATAACGCTCCTGTGAAGTGCTTTGGGAAGTTTAACTATGTTAAAGGTGATATATAAATACAAGTTGTTGTTGTTGTAAGTGGCTCACACCCAGAGTCTGTATGGACTTAGACGTCTTTATTTTGTCACGTGCATTTCCTTTAAAGATTCCAAATGTTATACAGGAAGATACCTGCGCACTTACAAACGCATCTCACACCTTGCTGGTCATCTTCCAAAATTCTATAGACTCTGGAACAGTTCCCATGGATTGGAGGGTAGCTAATGTGACCCCACTATTCAAAAAAGGTGGTAGAGAGAAAACGGGGAATTATAGGCCGGTAAGCCTGACATCGGTAGTGGGGAAAATGCTAGAGTCCATTATAAAAGATGCAATAGCAGAGCACTTGGAAAACAATGACAGGATCGGACAAAGTCAACATGGATTTACAAAAGGTAAATCGTGCTTGACTAATCTACTAGAATTTTTTGAGGATGTAACTAGTAGAATAGATAAGGGAGAACCAGTGGATGTGGTGTATTTGGACTTTCAGAAGGCTTTCGATAAGGTCCCGCATAAGAGATTAACGTGTAAAGTTAAAGCACAAGGGATTGGGGGCAAGGTACTGACTTGGATAGAGAACTGGTTGGCAGACAGGAAGCAAAGAGTTGGAACATAAGAACAAGGAGCAGGAGTAGGCCATACGGCCCCTCGGGCCTGCTCCGCCATTCAATAGGATCATGGCTGATCCGAACCTAGACTCACATCCACTTCCCTGCCCGCTTCCCGTAACCCCTAATTCCCTTATCAGCTAGGAAACTGTCTATCTCCGTTTTAAATTTATTTAATGTCGCAGCTTCCACAGCTCTCTGAGGTAGCAAATTTCATAGATTTACTTCCCTCTGAGTGAAGAAGTTTCTCCTCATCTCAGTTTTGAAAGGGCAGCCCCTTATTCTAAGATTATGCCCCCTAGTTCTAGTCTCGCCCATCAGTGGAAACATCCTCACCGCATCCACCCGATCAAGCCCCCTCACAATCTTATATATTTCGATAAGATCGCCTCTCATTCTTCTGAATTCCAATGAGTAGAGGCCCAACCTACTCAACCTTTCCTCATAAGTCAACCCCCTCATCTCCGGAATCAACCGAGTGAACCTTCTCTGAACTGCCTCGAGAGCAAGTATGTCTTTTCTTAAATATGGAAACCAAAACTGTACGCAGTATTCCAGGTGTGGCCTCACCAGTACCCTGTATAACTGAAGCAAGACTTCCCTGTTTTTATACTCCATCCCCCTTGCAATAAAAGCCAAGATTCCATTGGCCTTCCTGATCACCTGCTGTACCTGCATACTAACCTTCTGTGTTTCATGCACCAGGACCCCCAGATCCCTTTGTACTGTAGCACTTTGCAGTTTCTCTCCATTTAGATAACAGCTTGCTCTTTGATTTTTTCTGCCAAAGTGCATAACTTCACACTTTCCAACATTATATTCCATCTGCCAAATTTCTGCCCACTCACTTAGCCTGTCTATGTCCTTTTGTAGGTTATTTATGTCCTCCTCACTCACTGCTTTCCCTCCCATCTTTGTATCGTCAGCAAACTTGGATACGTTGCACTTGGTCCCCTCCTCCAAATCGTTAATATAGATTGTAAAGAGTTGGGGTCCCAGCACTGACCCCTGCGGAACACCACTAGTTAGTGATTGCCAACCCGAGAATGAACCATTTATCCCAACTCTCTGTTTTCTGTGAGATAGCCAATCTTCCACCCATGCCAGTATATTACCCCCAATCCTGTGATTTTTTTTATCTTGTGCAGTATTCTTTAGTGTGGCACCTTGTCAAATGCCTTTTGGAAGTCCAAATACACCACATCCACTGGTTCCCCTTTATCCACCCTGTTTGTTACATCCTCAAAGAATTCGAGCAAATTTGTCAAACATGACTTCCCCTTCATAAAACCATGCTGACACTGTCCGATTAAATTATGCTTATCCAAATGTCCTGTTACTGCTTCCTTAATAATGGACTCCAACATTTTACCAACCACAGATGTTAGGCTAACTGGTCTATAGTTTCCAGCCTTTTGTCTACCTCCCTTTTTAAATAAGGGCGTTACATTAGCAGTTTTCCAATCTGCTGGGACCTTTCCTGAATCCAGGGAGCTTTGGAAAATTACCACCAATGCATCCGCAATCCCTACCGCTATTTCTCTCAAGACCCTAGGATGTAAGCCATCAGGTCCAGGGGATATATCCACCTCAAGTCCCATTATCTTACCGAGTACCATCTCCTTAGTGATTTTAATCGTGTTTGGCTCCTCCCCCCCATAGCCCCCTGTTTGTCCAGTGTTGGGATATTTTTAGTGTCCTTTACTGTAAAGACTGATACAAAATATTTGTTCAGCGTATTTGCCATCTCCATGTTCCCCACTACTAATTTCCCGGTCTCGTCCTCTAAGGGACCAACATTCACTTTAGCCACCCTTTTTCTTTTTATATAACTGTAGAAACTCATGCTATCTGTTTTTATATTTTTTGCTAGTTTACTTTCATAATCTATCTTCCCTTTCTTAATTAATCTTTTAGTTATTCTTTGCTGGCTTTTAAATGCTTCCAATCTTCTATCCTCCCACTAGATTTGGCTACTTTATATGCCCTTGTTTTCAGTCGGATACTATCCTTTATTACTTTACTTAGCCACGGATGGCTGTCTTTTCTTTTATGCCCCTTTTTCTTCAGTGGAATATATTTTTCTTGAAAGTTGTGAAATATCTCCTTGACTGTACACCACTGCTCCTGTACCGTCTTACACCGTAATCTATTTTCCCAGTCCACTTTAGTTAACTCTGCTCTCATACCTTCATAGTCTCCTTTATGTAAGCTTAGTACGCTGGTTTGAGATCCAACTCTCTCACCCTCCAACTGAATTTGGAATTCAACCATGTTATGGTCACTCATACCAAGGGGATCCTTTACTAGGACATTTTTAATTAATCCTGTCTCATTACACAGGACCAGATCTAAGATTGCCTGCCCCCTGGTTGGTTCAGTAACATACTGCTCAAGGAACCTGTCCCTAATGCACTCTATGAACTCTTCCTCAAGGCTGCCCTGCCCAATTTGATTTGTCCAGTCAATATGAAAGTTAAAATCTCCCATGATTATAGCTGTTCCCTTATTACAAGCCCCAATTATTTCCTGATCTATACTCTGACCAATAGAGTTGCAACTGTTAGGAGGCCTATAGACTACGCCCACTAGTGACTTTTTCCCCTTATTATTCCTTATCTCCACCCAAACTGTTTCACTATCCTGATCCTTTGACCCAATATCATTTCTCACTATTGCAGTGATTCCATCCTTTATTAACATAGCCACCCCACCTCCCTTTCCTTCCTGTCTGTCCTTCCTAATAGTCAAATACCCCTGGATGTTTAGTTCCCAGTCATGGTCACCTCGCAGCCATGTTTCTGTAATGGCCACCAGATCATACCCATGTGTAGTTATTTGTACCGTCAACTCGTCTATTTTGTTACGAATGCTGCGTGCATTCAGATAAAGAAATTTTAAAAATGTTTTGTGATAATTTATTCCTGCTTTTACCCCCTTTACTACTTTACCTCTATCTTTATATATTCTGTCCCTTCCTGACACGCTCTGGTTTTTAATTTCCCCACTGCTACTTTGCTCTATTGCCTTCTCTGCTGACATTTTTATTTTTCGCTCTCTTGAAACCTTCCCCCCACTAATTAGTTTAAAGCCCTCTCTACAGCCCTAGTTATTCGATTCGCCAGGATTCTAGTCCCAGCACTGGCCAAGTGAAGTCCGTCCCAACGGAACAGCTCTCTCCTGTCCCAGTACTGGTGCCAGTGTCCCAAGAAGCAAAACCCATTTCTCCCACACCAGTCTTTGAGCCACGCATTTAACTCTCTGATTTTATTTACCCTAGCCAAATTTGCTCGTGGCTCAGGTAGTAATCCAGAGATTATTACCCTTGTGGTTCTGCTTTTTAATTTGGCCCCTAGCTGCTCAAACTCCCTCAGCAGAACCTCCTTCCTTGTCCTATCTATGTCGTTGGTACCAACATGGACCACGACAACTGGATCCTCCCCCTCCCACTCCAAGTTTCTCTCCAGCCCAGAGGAGATGTCCTTAACCCTGTCACCAGGCAGGCAACACAACCTTTGGGACTCTCGCTCTCGGCTGCAAAGAACCCTATCTATCCCCCTTATGATACTATCCCCTACCACTACAACATTTCTTTTTACTCCCCCCACTTGAATGGCCCCCTGTTCCACAGTGCTGTGGCCAGGTTGCTCATCCTCCCTGCAGTCCCTGCTCCTGTCCTCACAGGGAGTAAGAGCCTCGAACCTGTTGGACAAGAGCAAGGGCTGCGGCTCCTCCAACACTACCTCCTGGATCCCCGTACCTGCCTCACTCATAGTTACACCCTCCTGTCCCTGACCACGGACTACATCTGAATTAGTTGATCTAATTGGTTTGACTACTTCCTGGAACACAGAGTCCAGGTAACTCTCTCCCTCCCTGATGTGTCTCAGTGTTTGAAGCTCGGACTCCAGCTCATCAACACGGAGCCGGAATTCCTCGAGCAGCCAACACTTACTGCAAATGTGATCACCGTGAGCATCAATGGAGTCCACCAGCTCCCCCATATTGCAGCAGAAACACATCACCTGCTCTCCCATTCTATGTAATTAATTACATTTATTAATATTATATTTTTAAATACCCTCTGCCCCGATTCTAGGTGATGAATATCACACCGTAGAAACTATAAACCACAGAGTTTAAGTTTAAAACGAGAGAAATACTCACCAACCAATCACTTACCTGCTTTCTGGTGACGTCACACTTCGATTACTTTTTACCTCTCTCCTTCCCTCCGAGTTCCGAGACTGGTAAACCTACCTGGTCTCTGGAGCCTTTTATAGCCCCGCTGCTGCCGCTGAAATTCCCGCCGACGCTCTGATGCCTTACCTGGTCTCTGGAGCCTTTTATAGCCCCGCTGCTGCCACTGAATTCCCGCCGACGCTCTGAGGCCTTACCTGGTCTCTGGAGCCTTTTATAGCCCCACTGCTGCCGCTGAAATTCCCGCCGACGCTCTGAGGCCTTACCTGGTCTCTGGAGCCTTTTATAGCCCCGCAGCTGCCGCTGAAATTCCCGCCGATGCTGTCTTAAACGGGTCTTTTTCCGAGTGGCAGGCAGTGACTAGTGGGGTACCACAGGGATCGGTGCTAGGACCCCAGCTATTCACAATATATATTAATGATCTAGATGAGGGAACTAGATGTAATATCTCCAAGTTTGCAGACGACACAAAGCTGGGTGGGAGTGTGTGCTGTGAGGAGGATGCAGAGAAACTGCAGTATGATTTGGACAGGTTGGGTGATTGGGCAGATGCATGACAATGTGGATAAATGCAAGGTTATCCACTTTGGTGGCAAAAACAGGAAGGCAGATTATTATCTGAATGGCAATAGATTGGGAGAAGGGGAAGTGCAACGAGACCTGGGTGTCCTTGTGCACCAGTCGCTGAAGGTAAGCATGCAGGTGCAGCAGGCGGTTAAGAAGGCAAATGGTATGTTGGCCTTCGTAGCAAGAGGATTCGAGTACAGGAACAAGGATGTCTTGCTGCAGTTGTACAGGGCCTTGGTGAGACCACACCTTGAGTATTGTGTGCAGTTTTGGTCGCCTTATCTGAGGAAGGATGATCTTGCCATGGAGGGAGTGCAGCGAAGATTCACCAGACTGATACCTGGGATGGCAGGAATGACGTACGAGGAGAGATTGGGTTGATTGGGTTTATACTCGCTGGAGTTTAGAAGAATGAGGGGGGGATCTCATTGAAACTTATAAAACTCTAACAGGACTGGACAGACTAGATGCAGGAAGGATGATCCCGAGGGCGGGGGAGTCCAGAACCAGGGGTCACAGTCTAAGGATAAGGGGTAAGCCATTTAGGACAGAGATGAGGAGGAATTACTTCACCCAGAGAGTGGTGAACCTGTGGAATTCTCTACCACAGGAGGCAGTTGAGGCCAATTCATTAAATATATTCAAGAAGGAGTTAGATATATTTCTTAAGGCTAAAGGGATCAAGGGATATGGGGCTAAGGCAGGGACAGGGTACTGAGTTTGGATGATCAGCCATGATCTCATTGAATGGCGGAGCAGGCTCGAGGGGCCGAATGGCCTACTCCTGCTCCTATCTTCTATGTTGCTATGTTTCTCTGCTGGTTACTTATTTTGTGCTTTAGAACTGTTGGTAGACTGGAAGCAGGCACTTTTCTTTATAAAAAACTCCCTTTGTGTGATGGCATGAATTTCTGCTCCAGGGGCTGCTGTTCACCACTAGCTTTCCTCAACTGGAAAGGTGTGAGCTGTGGCTCAGTGGGGAGCACTCTCGCCTCCGAGTCAGAAGGTTGTGAGTTCAAGTCCCACTCCAGAGACTTGGGCACAAAAATCTAGGCTGATGCTGTCGGACGTGCCGTCCTTCCGAGGAGATGTTAAGCCGAGATAACAACAGAAAATGCTGGAAACACTCAGCAGGGCAAGCAGCATCGAGGAGAGAGAAAGAGTTAACGTTTCTGACAAAGGGTCCTCGACCTGAAACGTTGACTCTTTCTTTCTCCTCGATGCTGCCTGACCTGCTGAGTGTTTCCAGCATTTTCTGTTGTTATTTCAGATTTCCAGCATCTGCAGTATTTTGCTATTGTATTAATGTTAAACCGAGGTCCCATCTGCCCTCTCAGGTGGCAGTGTGTACTATATCTTCGAAGAAGAGCAGGGGAGTTCTCCCTGGTGTCCTGGCCAATATTTATCCCTCAATCAACATCACCAAAAAAAGACAGAGTATATGGTCATTATCACACTGCATTGTGGGAGTTTGCTGTGCACAAATTAGCTGCCGCGTTTCCTGCATTACAACATAAGTTCAAAAGTAAATTACAGGACACTTTGGTTTATCCGGAGGTTGTATGTCCGGAAACCTCGATCTACTGGCAGAAATCAGGAGCCGTTTTGTTAGTTTTTTCTTCTTCTCGTGGCTTTTTTTCCCAACAGTCAGGCTCTGGAAAGTCTCTCTGAAGCTGTTGCTAAGCTACAGAGATGCTTCCAAGGTACGGGCTGACTGTTTAGAAGCTGTTGCTAAGCAACAGTGTTTGTTGTCAGATACGGAGATGAAAACCTCCGTATGCTTCAACATTAACGCTGGTATGTCCGGCAGTTTTGATAGATCGGCAACAGCTCGGTTCCGTCGGTGCCGGATATCACAAAGTTTCCTGTAGCTATAAAGCACTTTCTGACATCTGAAGCAATGGTAGTCCCACTCAGTTGGACAATGGAGAAGAGGCGTTGGAGGAAGATGGTCTGGTCGACATGTCAAAGACTGTAGAGGCGTCGAGGGGGATGAGGAGGGATAATGCACCATGGTCACAATCATCGAGGGCCTCATGTGTGACTTTGATTCGGGCCATTTTGGTGCTATGGTAGGGGTGGAAACCTGATTGGAGAGATTCAAACAGGGAATTGCAGGAAAGATGAGCATGGGCTTGAGGAGACAACACGTACAAGGTCTCCGAAGAGGAATGGGAGATTGGAAATGGGTGGTAGTTTGCAAGGAGAGGGGTCAAGGGTGTTTTTTTTGAGGAGCAGGTGATGACTGCAATTTTGATTCAGAGGTGGACAGTCCCTGAGGTGAAGGAACCATTTACAATGTAATCTAGCATGGGGGCTAGGATGAGAAGTCAGGTGTTCAGCAGCTTAGTGGGAATAGGATCAAGGGAGCAGGAGATGATCATGGACGAGATGTGAGAGAGACTAGAACTGTTAACTTCTTTGATGCATAAATTAACTGTAAGAACATATCACTGTCTGAAGCCAATCTAACCCTCTCTGTTTGACACTGATCAGAAATAGGTCAATGGATTGCAGATCACTACATTTATTGAGGCTGTACTATTGCTCTCATTTTACCTAATGTCTATAGTTCATTATTTAGACACAAAAGAAATGTTTGGGTTGCATTGCAAATAGGATAAGTAAACAACAACACGTTTAGCTTTATCGTTGAATGTCAATCAGGCACTGCACACATACTCTGCACACACGGACACGCGAGCAGACACACACGCACAAGAGGACACACACGCACAAGTCTTTTGTCACTTCAGGATACCTTGCATTTTCCATTCTTCTCAAAGTCGAGGAATAGATTCCCTTTCTTTGGAACTTCAAGCATCTTTCTGAATGTAAATGCTGAAAATTCTACAAAAGATAGAAACATGAACAAAGAGTGACTGGGATGAATAAAGATCATTTAACATCGTTGAAGTGAAATTCTTCCAATCGATAATTTTAGCAAAAAAAAGTCTGTGCAAGTATAAAATGGGATTTCATGCTAAAGTGATCCTCAAGAGGAAGTCCCTCCCTTCAGTACTAATTGGCCGTTATAATATTCAAGACAAAAAAGATTAATGTTAAATCCTCCAACCTCTATAAATTACAATAATTAATAGTAGAACTTTAGTGCTATCAAATTTCTAGTCTACTGAAGGGATCCAGGTGCAGTTTTACTGAAGTAGGCCCTATTGTACTGAAGTTATAAATATTGCGACAGATCGAATTTCTTGATTCTATGCACAGCAGTGAGAGCAATCCGAAAACAATGCAAAACATTTCAGTCTTTCACATACTTTCCTTGATGTGTTCACATGTCTCTACAGGTAAAAATACCCGTGAGGTACAGATGCAACATGGGGCAAAATGTGTCATGCTCACTCTTGTGCAAGAGCAGCATTTGATAGCTAAAAATATCTTTTGGGATATGCTACTGTTTTGCGATGGGAGTAGCTTTATACAGTGCTTTACTTATTTTGATTGCAGCGGTTCTATATAAGAAACATTGAAAGAGGAGATACAGTGGCTGTTGTGCAACTGCCTCTGGTGGAATATAATAACCTGGTCTGGTGGAATACAGAGTAAATAAGGATAAACTATTTCCAGTGGCAGGAGGGTGGGTAACCAGAGGACACAGACTTAAGGGAATTGGCAAAAGAACCAGAGGCGACATGAGGAAAAACAGAGAGTTGTTATGATCTGGAATGCGCTGCCTGAAAGGGCGGTGGAAGCAGATTCAATAGTAACTTTCAAAAGAGAATTGGATAAATACTTGAAGGGGAAACATCTGTAGGGCTCTGGGGAAAGAGCAGGGGAGTGGGACTAATTGGATAGCTTTTCAAAGAGCCAGCACAGGCACGATGGGCCGAATAGCCTCCTTCTGTGCTGTATGATTCGGATAATGATGATGACATCTTGATCTTTGATGGGCTTAGTCTGTGTGGCACTCTCTGGTGGAATATCATGGTATTTCCAAGAGTGAGGACCTTAAAAGTCAGATTTTCTCTGCCGATTTAAAAACTGGAGCTATTTTTTGGTGTTTTTATAATTAGCATCAGAATCAGGGCCAAAATCAGAGCACAAAGAACATGGGTAAATTCAGAGAAAATCACTACAAAATCAGTTTTTATTTTGAGCATCACTAAACCGTAAGGAGGCAATTCAAAGATTAATGAAGCAAACTCAAGTTAAACAACTTGTGTTTACATAGCCCCTTTAACATAGAATACAAACCTCCTTAGGCATAATCAGACAAAAATGGATGCCGAGCCAAAGAAGGAGATAGTAGGAAGGGGACCAAAAGTTTGGTTAAAGAGCTGGGTTTTAAGGAGGGTCATAAAATAGAATAGGGAGGTTGGAGAAATGGAGGGGCTTAAGAAGAGAAACCAGGAGTGTGGGACCTAGATGGTTGAAGGCACGGCTGCCAATGGTGGGGAATGCATAAAAGACCAGAATTGGCGGAGCGCAGAGATCTCGGAGAGTTGTACATCTGGAGGAGATTACAGAGATAGGGAGCGGCGAGGCCATGGGGGGATTTAAGCACAAGGATAGGAATTTTAAATTGGAGGCATTGTAAGAGCAGGAGCCAGTCAGCAGGGACAGAGTGACAGGTGAGTGGGACCTAGCAGCAGAGTTTTAGATGAGCTGAAGTTTACGGAAGGCGGAGGATGGGAGGCTGGCCAGGAGAGATTTAGAGCAGTTAAGTCTGAGTGTCGTTAGCATTGTTGTGGAAGCTGACCCCATGTCTGTAGATAATGTCACCATATGGCAGCACGTAGCTGAGGAACAGGGGAAGGGCCAAAATTCAACTGACAATTATCTAAAGGGTCTCAATAGCAGGTCTGAAAATAATGGCCCAGAAATTCGGGTCTCCACGGGTGAGTACACATGGGGTACTCACCCGTAGGCCCAATGGAAGTGTCGGTTTCCTGCAAGCACTGCGCATGCGCGGGAAACCGACACTTCCGTTCCCCTGAACGAAGGGGTTCAGAGGTCGAACGCGTGCGCGGGAGAGGCTGCGCGTGCACATCGAACTTCGCTCTTTTTTACAGGTTTTCCTGGGAATGTAAGCCTGCAGAATTTAGAAATGTAAAAAGCAGGCGTAAGGCCTGCTTTTTACAAGGTAAGTGGTGAATTAATTAAAATTAAAACAATTTTTCCACAGGTTTATTATTTTTAAATACTTTAAAGCAAGGTAAGTTTATTTTTAGCCCCATTAGAAAATAAAATTATTTTTTTCAAAAATTTAAATTATTGTTTAAAATAGTTATTTCATGTAATTTATAGTTTAGTTAAAAAATGTGATGTTTTTAAAAAAATTATTTGAAGATTTAGTGCTATTTTGGGGCCGTAGTATTTATAAGTCTTGACAGCACTTCCTGTCAGACTTATGAATGGAGCATTCCCTGCTCCGATTGGCTCCCGATGGCCCACGTGATCCCAGGGGACGCATCGAACTAACTGCGCCCCTGAGATACGCAAGCACTGCGCGCCGGCAGCTGGACCAGGCCCCGGATCAGAATTCCACGGGGCCCCACAGCTCAACGGCCAGCGCGCAAGGTAAGTGCAGATCGGGGGCTTGCGCGGGAAGCCCCCGACCCGAATTTCTGGGCCAATGTAAGTTTCCACAATCGCAACAACAACTTGCATTTATATAGTGCCTTTAATGTAGTAAACCGTCCCAAGGCACTTCACAGGAATGTTATTGGACAAAATTTAACTGAGCCACATAAGGAGATATTAGGACAGATGCCCAAAAGCTTGGTCAAAGAGGTAGGTTTTACAGAGCATCATAAAGGAGGAGCGAGAGGTGGAGAGGTTTAGGGAGAGAATTCCAGAGCTTAGGGCTTCAAGTTCAAAGTTCAAAAAAGCACTTTCATAGATTCTTAGAAATGTACAACACAGAAGGAGGCCAGTCGGCCCATCATGTCCGCACCAGCCGACAAAGAGCTATCCACCCTAATCCCACTTTCCAGCACTTGGTCCGTAGCCTTGTAGGTTACGGCACTTCAAGTGCATATCCAAGCACTTTTTAAATGTGATGAGGGTTTCTGCCTCTACCACCCTTTCAGGCAGTGAGTTCCAGACTCCCACCACCCTCTGGGTGAAAAAAGTTCTCCTCAAATCCCCTCTAAACCTCCGACCAATTACTTTAAATCTATGCCCCCTGGTTATTGACCTCTCTACTAAGGGAAATAGGTCCTTCCTGTCCACTCTAACTAGGCCCCTCATAATTTTATACACCTCAATTAGGTCTCCCCTCAGCCTCCTCTGTTCCAAAGAAAACAACCCCAGCCTATCTAATCTTTCCTCATAGCTAAAATTCCCCAGCTCAGGCAACATCCTCATAAATCTCCTCTGCACCCTCTCTAGTGCAATCACATCCTTCCTGTAATGTGGTGACCAGAACTGCACGCAGTATTCTAGCTGTGGCCTAACTAGTGTTTTATACAGTTCAAGCATAACCTCCCTGCTCTTATATTCTATGCCTCGGCTAATAAAGGCAAGTATCCCGTATGCCTTCTTAACCACCTACCTGTCTTGCTACCTTCAGGGATCTGTGGACATGCACTCCAAGGTCCCTCTGATCTTCTGCACTTCTCAGAATCCTACCATTTATAGTGTATTCCCTTGCCCTGTTCGCCCTCCCCAAATGCATTACCTCACACTTCTCCAGATTGAATTCCATTTGCCACTGTTCTGCCCACCTGACCAGTCCATTGATATCTTCCTGCAGTTTTCTTCTTCATTATCAACCATCGGCCAATTTTTGTATCATCTGCAAACTTCTCAATCATACTTCCTACATTCAAGTCCAAATCATTGATATATACTACAAAAAGCAAAGGACCCCGTACTGAGCCTTGCAGAACCCCACTGGAAACAGCCTTCCAGTCACAAAAACATCCTTTGACCATTAGCTGGAGAGCGCCAAACCTCGGGAGATTTCAAAGGTGAGCGAGAGCGGCAGGAGAGCGCCAAACCTCGGGAGATTTCAAAGGTGAGCGAGAGCGGCAGGAGAGCGCCAAACTTCGGGAGATTTCAAAGGTGAGCGAGAGCAGCTGGTGAGCGCCAAACCTCAGGAGATTTCAACGGTGAGCGAGAGCGGCAGGAGAGTGCCAAACCTCAGGAGATTTCAACGGTGAGTGAGAGCGGCAGGAGAGTGCCAAACCTCGGGAGATTGCAAAGCTGAGCGAGAGCAGCTGGAGAGCGCCAAACCTCGGGAGATTTCAACGGTGAGTGAGAGCGGCAGGAGAGCGCCAAACATCGGGAGATTTCAAAGGTGAGCGAGAGCGGCAGGAGAGTGCCAAACTTCGGGAGATTTCAAAGGTGAGCGAGAGCGGCAGGAGAGTGCCAAACCTCGGGAGATTTCAACGGTGAGCGAGAGCGGCAGGAGAGCGCCAAACCTCGGGAGATTTCAACGGTGAGTGAGAGCGGCAGGAGAGTGCCAAACCTCGGGAGATTGCAAAGCTGAGCGAGAGCAGCTGGAGAGCGCCAAACCTCGGGAGATTTCAACGGTGAGTGAGAGCGGCAGGAGAGCGCCAAACATCGGGAGATTGCAAAGCTGAGCGAGAGCAGCTGGAGAGCGCCAAACCTCGGGAGATTGCAAAGCTGAGCGAGAGCAGCCGGAGAGTGCCAAACCTCGGGAGATTTCAACAGTGAGTGAGAGCAGCAGGAGAGCGCCAAACCTCGGGAGATTTCAAAGGTGAGCGAGAGCGGCAGGAGAGTGCCAAACCTCGGGAGATTTCAAAGGTGAGTGAGAGCGGCAGGAAAGCGCCAAACCTCGGGAGATTTCAAAGGTGAGCGAGAGCGGCAGGAGAGTGCCAAACCTCGGGAGATTTCAAAGGTGAGCCGGGGCTACAATGGACCGGTGAGTGTAAAGAAGTAAAAAGTAATTGAAGTGAGACAGCGCCAGAAAGCAGGTATGTGATTGGTTGGTGAGTATTTCTCTCTTTCTCACTTTTTTCCAAACTTAATTTTTGTGGTTTATAGTTTCTAAGGTCTCTGTTGTGTAGCGGGATTGCTAGTAAACAAGGGCCCTTGAGTATATCATTTAATTGTAGTGTAATTATTGATTTGATTTAATTTAATTTGAATTAATTAAAGGGTAAGTCATGGCAGGACAGCTCGGCCACGTGGCATGCTCCTCCTGCACTATGTGGGAAATCAGGGACACTTCCTGTGTCCCTGACGACCATGTGTGCGGGAAGTGTATCCAGCTGCAGCTACTGACAGGCCGCATTGCGGCGCTGGAGCTGTGAATGGATACATACTGGAGCATTCACGATGCTGAGGACGTCGTGGATAGCATTTTTAGGGAGTTGGTCACACCGCAGGTAAAGGCTGCACAGGCAGGAAGGGAATGGGTGACCACCAGGCAGAGTAGTAGGCGCAGGCAGGTAGTGCAGGGGTCCCTTGTGGCCATCCCCCTCTCAAACAGATATACTGCTTTGGATATTGTTGGGGGAGATGGCTTATCGGGGGAGGGCAGCAGTAGCCAACTTCCTAGCACCATGGATGGTTCTGCTGCACAGGATGGGAGGAAAAAGAGCGGGAGAGCTATAGTGATAGGGGATTCTATTGTAAGGGGAATAGATAGGCGTTTCTGCGGCTGCAAACGAGACTCCAGGATGGTATATTGCCTCCCTGGTGCAAGGGTCAAGGATGTCTCGGAGCGGCTACAGGGCATGCTGAAGGGGGAGGGTGAACAGCCAGTTATCGTGGTGCATATAGGTACCAACGATATAGGTAAAAAACAGAATAAGGTCCTAAAAGCTGAATATAGGGGCCTAGAAATTCAGTGGGCTGCGCCACCAGTTAGCGCCTAAAGAGGGCACTCAGTGGCTTTAGCGCCATTGGCCGCACCTCCCGCGATATTTAGCTGGGGCGCTAATGGCGGCGTTAACCTGTTGTGCTGCGCCGCCTCCGATGACGTCATCAGTGTGCGCAGCGCCCCGCTACTGCCCCGATCTCGATATTTGGCAGCGACCGCCTCTGTAGCACCGTTCGCAAATGGTGCCCGGTTCACGGGGCCTTCCTGTGGCGGTAGTGGCGCAAATTAAGGTGGAGGTGCGTGGCGGCCGTTTTTTCCGGCGGCCGCATGCCAGCACCTCCGTCCCCGGCCTCCTGATCGCCCCCTGCGGCATTGCCGGCTGTTTTCTGAGAGCCTGGCACTTCTCCTCGGTGCCGCACTCTTTTGCCGGCACTCGCGATCTCTGATCGCGCTGGTGCAGGCCCCTCCCCCTTAAGAATGGGAGGAAGGCCTGCAGTACCACAGCGTGTGGCGCTGCGGCACGTTGCGCTGCGATATTCAGTTTCAGCGCCCTAAGAGGGACGCGGAGCGCCTTGAGCCTCGCCCCGTGTCCCTCTTGGGGCGCTCAAGCTGAATTTCCGGCGGTCGCTACTGCTCCAAACGCTGCACTAAATCCGGCGCCCAGACGAGCTTGGCGCCCCGTTTGCGGCTCCAACCAATTTCTCCCCCAGGGAGTTAGGAGGTAAATTAAAAAATAGGACCTCAAAGGTAGTAATCTCAGGATTGCTACCAGTGCCACGTGCTAGTCAGAGTAGAAATAGAAGGATATTTCACATGAATACGTGGCTAGAGGAATGGTGCAAGGGGGAGGGATTCAAATTCCTAGGACATTGGAACCAGTTCTGGGGGAGGTGGGAGCAGTACAAACTGGACGGTTTGCACCTGGGCAGGACCGGGACCGATGTCCTAGGGAGTGTTTGCTAGTGCTGTTGGGGAGGGTTTAAACGAAAATGGCAGGGGGTTGGGAACCTGTGCAGGGAGACAAAGGAAAGGGAAGCAAGGATAGAAGCAAAAGACAGGAAGGAGAAAAGCAAAGGTGGAAGGCAGAGAAATCAAGGGTGTAAATCAAACATGGCCGCAGTAAATAATAATTCTAAAAGGACTAAGAGTGTTAAAAAAACAAGCCTGAAGGCTTTGTGTCTTAATGCGAGGAGCATTCGTAATAAGGTGGATGAATTAGCTGCGCAAATAGATGTAAACGGATATGATATCATTGGGATTACGGAGACATGGCTCCAGGGTGACCAAGGCTGGGAATTCAACATCCAGGGGTAGTCAATATTCAGGAAGGACAGGCAAAAAGGAAAAGGAGGTGAGGTAGCATTGCTGGTTAAAGAGATTAACACAATAGTAAGGAAGGATATTAGCTCTGATGATGTGGAATCTGTATGGGTAGAGCTGAGAAATACCAAGGGGCAGAAAACGTTAGTGGGAGTTCTATACAGACCCCCCAAACAGTAATGCTGAGGTTAGGGATGGCATTAAATGGGATATTAGAGACGCGTGCAATAAGGGCACAGCAATTATCATGGGTGACTTTAATCTACATATAGATTGGGCTAACCAAATTAGTAACAATACTGTGGAGGAGGAATTCCTAGAGTGTATACGGGATGGTTTCCTGGACCAATATGTTGAGGAACCAACTAGAAATCAGGCCATCTTAGACTGGGTATTATGTAATGAGAAAGGATTCATTAGCAATCTTGTTGTGCGAGGCCCCTTTGGGAGGAGCGATAATATGATAGAATTCTTCATTAAGATGGAGAGTGAAGTAGTTGACTCAGAGGCGAGGGTCCTGAATTTAAATAAAGGAAGCTACGATGGTATGAGGCGCGAGTTGGCTAGGATGGATTGGGAAATGTTACTTAAAGGGTTGACGGTGGATAAGCAATGGCAAACATTTAAAGATCGCATGGATGAACTACAGAATTTGTTCATCCCTGTTTGGCATAAAAATAAAAATAAAAAGGTGACTCAACCGTGGCTAACAACGGAAATCAGGGAAAGGATAAGATCCAAGGAGAGGACATATAAATTGGCCAGAAAAAGCAGTAAACCTGAGGATTGGGAGCAGTTTAGGATTCAGCAAAGGAGGACAAAGGGATTAATTAAGAAAGGGAAAATAGAATGAGAGTAAGCTTGCAGGGAACATAAAAACTGACTGTCAAAGCTTCTATAGATATGCGAAGAGAAAAAGATTGGTGAAGTCAAGCGTAGGTCCCTTGCAGTCAGAATCAGGGGAATTTATAATGGGGAACAAAGAAATGGCAGACCAATGAAATACATACTTTGGTTCTGTCTTCACAAAGGAGGACACAAATAACCTCCCAGAGATGTCGGGGAACATAGGGTCTAATGAGAAGGAGGAACTGAATGAAATCAGCGTTTGTAGGGAAATGGTGTTAGGGAAACTGATGAGATTGAAGGCTGATAAATCCCCAGGGCCTGATAATCTACATCCTAGGGTACTTAAGGAAGTGGCCCTAGAAATAGTAGATGCATTGCTGGTCATCTTCCAAAATTCTATAGACTCGGGCACAGTACCATGGATTGGAGGGTAGCTAATGTAACCCCACTATTAAAAAAGGTGGTAGAGAGAAAACGGGGAATTATAGACCGGTATGCCTGACATCGGCAGTGGGGAAAATGCTAGAGTCCATTATAAAAGATGAAATAGCAGAGCACTTGGAAAACAGTGACAGGATCGGACAAAGTCAACATGGATTTACAAAAGGTAAATCGTGCTTGACTAATCTACTAGAATGTTTTGAGGATGTAACTGGTAGAATAGATAAGGGAGAACCAGTGGATGTGGTGTATTTGGACTTTCAGAAGGCTTTCGATAAGGTCCCACATAAGAGATTAGCGTGCAAAGTTAAAGCACATGGGATTGGGGGTAAGGTACTGACTTGGATAGAGAACTGGTTGGCAGACAGGAAGCAAAGAATTGGAATAAACGGGTCTTTTTCCGAGTGGCAGGCAGTGACTAGTGGGGTACCGCAGGGATCGGTGCTAGGACCCCAGCTATTCACAATATATATTAATGATCTAGACGAGGGAACTAAATGTAGTATCTCCAAGTTTGCAGACGACACAAAGCTGGGTGGGCGTGTGTGCTGTGAGGAGGATGCAGAGAAACTCCAGTATGATTTGGACAGGTTGGGTGATTGGGCAGATGCAGTATAATGTGGATAAATGCGAGGTTATCCACTTTGGTGGCAAAAGCAGGAAGGCAGATTATCTGAACGGCAATAGATTGGGAGAAGGGGAAGTGCAACGAGACCTGGGTGTCCTTGTGCACCAGTCGCTGAAGGTAAGCATGCAGGTGCAGCAGGCGGTTAAGAAGGCAAATGGTATGTTGGCATTCATAGCGAGAGGATTCAAGTACAGGAACAAGGATGTCTTGCTGCAGTTGTACAGGGCCTTGGTGAGACCACACCTTGAGTATTGTATGCAGTTTTAGTCGCCTTATCTGAGGAAGGATGGTCTTGCCATGGAGTGAGTGCAGCGAAGATTCACCAGACTGATACCTGGGATGGCAGGTATGACGTATGAGGAGAGATTGGGTCGATTGGGCTTATATTCGCTGGAGTTTAGAAGAATGAGAGGGGATCTCATTGAAACTTATAAAATTCTAACAGGACTAGAGAGACTAGATGCAGAAAGGATGTTCCCGATGGCAGGGGAGTCCAGAAGCAGGGGTCACAGTCTAAGGATTATGGGTAAGCCATTTAGGACAGAGATGAGGAGGAATTTCTTCACCCAGAGAGTGGTGAACCTGTGGAATTCTCTACCACAGAGGGCAGTGGAGGCCAATTCATTAAATATATTCAAGAAGGAGTTAGATATGTTTCTTAAAGCTAAAGGGATCAAGTGATATGGGGAGAAAGCAGGGACAGGGTACTGAATTTGGATGATCAGCCATGATCTCATTAAATGGTAGAGCAGGCTCGAGGGGCTGAATGGCCTACTCCTGCTCCTATCTTCTATGTTTCTATGTTTCCCCTTTGTTTCCTGCCTCTGAGTCAATTTTGGATCCAACTTGCCACTTTGCCTTGGATCCCATGAGCTTTTACTTTCGTGACCAGTCTGCCATGTGGGACCTTATCAAAAACCTTGCTAAAATCCATATAGACTACATCAAACGCACTACCCTTATCGACCCTCCTTGTTACCTCCTCAAAAAATTAGTTAAGACACGACCTTCCCTTCACAAATCCTTGCTGGCTGTCCCTGATTAATTTGTGTCTTTCTAAATGAAGATTTATCCTGTCCCTCAGAATTTTTTCCAATAATTTTGCCACCACCAAGGTTAGGCTGACTGGCCCGTAATTACTCGGTCTATCCCTTTCTCCCTTTTTAAACAATGGTACCAAGTTAGCAGTCTTCCAGTCCGCTGGCACCATACCTGTAGACAGAGAGGATTGGAAAATTAATCTCTAGTCTGTAAAGCGCTTTGGGACGTGAAATGTTGATGTTACATACAATTCTTTGTTTCTTTCATAAACACAGGCATAGACTATTTGCACCAAATGGCCTGTAAATCCCAACTTTTTTTTAAAGTATCATACAGCACAGAAGGAGGCCATTTGGCCCATCGGACCTGTGCTGGGATCTTCCTTTGCTTTTACCAAGCATTCTATTCATTTCAATGGGCTTGTAATGTGTGTTTACACTTAAACCCCACCCACTCCCAGAACAATTCTCACCATGACAGCATCACCAGTATTTTGACTCTCACTTCAGGTTCCCAACTCTGGTTGGACATATTCCTGGAAGTTTCATGACTTGACCTCTCACCTCCAAGTGCCCCACCCCCATGCGTTCGCCATTGGTCGGCCGACACATCCAACCACGCGGTGGCAGACTCTTCAGTACACAATTGGGTTTTTTAAATTTGTTTTTATGGGATGTGGGCGTCGCTGGTAAGGCCAGCATTTATTGCCCATCCCTAGTTGCCCTTGAGAAGGTGGTGGTGAGCCGCCTTCTTGAACCGCTGCAGTCCGTGTGGTGAAGGTACTCCCACAGTGCTGTTAGGGAGGGAGTTCCAGGATTTTGACCCAGCGATGATGAAGGATCGGTGATATACTTCTAAGTCAGGATGGTGTGTGACTTGGAGGGGAACTTGGAGGTGGTGGTGTTCCCATGCACCCACTGCACTTGTCCTTTCTAGGTGGAAGAGGTCGCGGGTTTGGGAGGTGCTGCCGAAGAAGCCTTGGCGAGTTGCTGCAGTGCATCTTGTAGATGGTACACACTGCAGCCACGGTACGCCGGGTGGAGGGAGTGAATGTTTAAGGTGGTGGATGGGGTACCAATCAAGCGGGCTGCTTTGTTCTCTATGGTGTCGAGCTTCTTGAGTGTTGTTGGAGCTACACTCATCCAGGCAAGTGGAGAGTATTCCATCACACTCCTTACTTGTGCCTTGTAGATGGCGGAAAGGCTTTGGGGAGTCAGGAGGTGAGATACTCGCTGCAGAATACCCAGCCTCTGACCTGCTCTTATTGCCACAGTATTTATGTGGCTGGTCCAGTTAAGTTTCTGGTCAATGCTGACCCCCCAGGATGTTGATGGTGGGGGACACAGCAATGGTAATGCCATTGAATGTCAAGAGGCGGTGGTTAGACGCTCGCTTGTTGGAGATTATCATGGCCAGGTCTCATTGCATGCGAGCATGGACTGCTTCATTATCTGAGGAGTTGTGAATGGCGCTAAACACTGTGCAGTCATCAGCGAACCTCCCAATTTCTGACCTTATGTTGGAGGGAAGGTCTTTGATGAAGCAGCTGAAGATGGTTGGGCCAAGGACACTGCCCTGAGGAACTCCTGCAATGATGACCTGGGGCAAGTGTGATTCTTGACTGTCAATCAAACAGCCTCCCTTTACCCACCCCATCTCCAATATATTTAGAATAGAGGCGATCAACAAATGTGTTTCAAGAAAATGAAATTAAAAACACACTTTTTAATGCCCCTATTATTTTTTCCCCGGGTGTTTCTCGCAGCAGAGTCCTACGGATTAATCTTCCAATCCTGGAGGGTTGGCAAGTGCCAGCTCCTACCGCCAATCCCTGCCTTGGGCACCCGAGGGGGTGGGACTAGAAATTGACGATGTCTCCGCCAACCATTCAGGAGGCGAGCTGATCACGTGTCACCGGCAGCAGTGCGCGCGGGGGGGCGGGACTAGAATTGATGGGCGTGTGGGCCAACCACTCAGGAGGCACGCTCCCTCCGGATCAGGTGACGTCGGGTAAAGGGAAAACCAATAGTAATGCAGCGCGGGGGGAAGGGGATCGGGACGTCCCTGCTCATGACAGGCTCGGTTGAGCGCGAGCGCGGGATCCCATCTGGCGCGAGGAGGGGCGCGAGATGGAATTTAAATAAATAACGGTCAGTGACATATGACAGCAATCGGCTTTTCTCATACACACAGAAGATAGTAAAACATCAGTGGATACAATCGTGACTGGCAAATTACTCACCGTTGATAAAGTGCTGAGTGAGAGGATGGGTGCCTGTTTGATTTCCCTGACGGCCCTTGTTCTTGGGTGCTTTGTAAATCGGCAGAAATAGAGCCGGCTCCGGTTCAGAAAGCCCGCCATAGTCCCCGGCAGACGAGCGATCACATCTCACAGCACCTGTGCGAGGCTTGATCGACTGGACTGCGCACGGTAAAAGGGGCGGGGCTTCCGCACGCACTGTACCAGTGTACGCGCTGCTTCATCACTAGGCACCGCCTTTTTACAAGCAAAAACAACTTGTATTTATATAGCGCCTTTAAGGTCGGAAAACGCTCCAAGGCGCTGCACAGGAGTGTTATAAAACAAAAAAATTGACACCGAGCCACAAACGGAGAAATTAGAGCAGATGACCAAAAGCTTGGTCAAAGAGTGCCTTAAAGGTGGAGAAGTTTAGGGAGGGAATTCCAGAGCTTAGAGCCTAGGCACCTGAAGGCATAGCCACTAATGGTGGAGCGATTAAAATTGGGGATGTGCAAGAGGCCAGAAGTTCAGAGATCTTGGTGTGGTGTGGGGGGCTTGTGGGACTGGAGGAGATTACAGAGATAGGGAGGGGTGAGGTCATGGAGGGATTTGAAAACAAGGATGAGAATTTTGAAATCGAGGTGTTGCTTAACCGGGAGCCTGTGTAGGTCAGCGAGCAAAGGGGTGATGGGTGAACAGCACTTGGTGTGAGTTAGGACATGGGCAGCCGAGTTTTGAATGAGCTCAAGTTTGTGTAGGATAGAACATGGGAGGCCGGCCAGGAGTGCGTTGGAATAGTCAAGTCTAGAGGTAACAAAGGCATGGAATGAGGGTTTCAGCAGCGGATGAGCTGAGGCAAGGGCGGAGACGGGCAATGTTATGGAGATGAAAATAGGCGATCTTAGTTATGCCACGGATATGTGGTTGGAAGCTCATTTCAGGGTCAAACAAGGTTGCGAACAGTGTGGTTCAGCCTCAGACAGATGTTGGGGAGAGGGATGGAGTCACTGGCTAGGGAACGGAGTTTGTGGCGGGGACCGAAAACAATGGGTTCGGTCTTCCCTATATTTAATTGGAGAAAATTTCTGTTCATCCAGAACTGGATGTCAGACAAGCAGTCTTAAAGTTTAGAGACCGTGGAGGGGTCGAGAGACGTGGTGGCGCTGTAGAGCTGGGTGTCGTCAGAGTATATGTGGAAACTGAGGCTGTGTTTTCGGATGATGTCGCCAAGGGGCATCTTGTAGATGAGAAATAGGAGGCGGCCAAGGATAGTTCCTTGGGGGACACCAGAGGTAACAATGCGGGAGCGGGAAGAGAAGCCGTTGCAGGTGATTCTCTGGCTACGATTAGATAGATTAGAATGGAACCAGGCGAGTGCAGTCCCACCCAGCTGGATGATGGTGGAGAGGCTTTGGAGAAGGGTGGAGTGGTCAACCGTGTCAAAGACTGCAGACAAGTCAAGAAGGATGAGGAGGGATAGTTTACCTTTGTCACAGTCACAAAGGATGTCATTTGTGACTTTGCTGAGAGCCGTTTTGGTACTGTGGCATGGGCGAAAACCTGAGTGGAGGCATTCAAACATGGAGTTGCGGGAAAGATGGGCACGGATTTGGGAGGCAACAACATGTTCAAGGACTTTGGAGAGGAAAAGGAGGTTGGAGATGGGGCGGTAGTTTGCAAGGACGGAGAGGTCAAGGGTTGTTTTTTGTGAAGAGGGGTGATGATGGCAGATTTGAGGGAGAGGGGGACAGTACCTGAGGAGAACCGTTAACAATGTCAGCTAACTTGGGAGCCAGAAAAGGAAGTTGGGCTGTCAGCAGTTTTGTGGGAATAGGGTCGAAGGAGCAGGAAGTGGGTCTCGGGATCAAGATGAGCACGGAGAGGTCATGAGGGGAGATCGGAGAGAAACTGGAGAAAGATGCGAGTTCAGGGCTAGGGCAGGGGGAACCTTAGAGGAAGTTTGGCCCAGTGGGCTAGGGGAAGGAAGGGAAGTGGCAGAGGCAGCTGAACGGATGGTCTCAAACTTAGAGATAAGTAAGTCCATGAGCTCCTCACACTTGTCGGAGGTGAGGGTGGAGGAGACGGGAGAGGGGTTTAGGAAGACAGTTGGCAGTAGAAAATAGAAGCCGGGGTTTATCTTTGCATTCCAGAATGATTCTGAAATAGTGAGCAATTTTGGCAGGCAAGAGCAGGACCTGCTAATGCTTTTTGTGGTCCAGCCAGATCTGGCAGTGCAATTGACCTGAACAGGAAGAAATTAGGGTCTGGATGCTGAGCTTGCAGTTCTATCGTGCGTTTCACATCCTCAGGACATCCCATAGCGCTTTACAGCCTGTAAGGGTAAACCGGGAGAGCTTCTTCTCCCCGAGACGGACCCTCTGATATAAAGGGTCGACGTCCGCCTTATTCCCAATCAATTAATCAGGGATAGTCAACATGGCTTTGTCAAGGGAAGATCATGTCTGACTAATTTGATTGAATTTTTTGAGGGGGTGACTAGGTGTGTGGATGAGGGTAACGCAGTGGATGTGGTATATATGGATTTCAGTAAGGCCTTCGATAAAGTCCCGCACAGGAGACTGGTCAAGAAGGTAAAAGCCCATGGAATCCAGGGTGCCTTGGCACATTGGATACAAAACTGGCTTAGTGACAGAAGGCAGAGGGTGATGGTCGAAGGTTGTTTTTGTGACTGGAAGCCTGTGGCCAGTGGGGTACCACAGGGTTCGGTGCTGGGTCCCTTGCTGTTTGTGGTCTACATTAATGACTTGGATATGAATGTAAAAGGTATGATCAGTAAGTTCGCGGATGATACAAAAATTGGTAGGGTGGTAAATAGCGAGGAAGGTAGCCTCAGTCTGCAGGACGATATAGATGGGTTGGTCAGATGGGCGGAACAGTGGCAAATGGAATTTAACCCGGAAAAGTGCGAGGTGATGCACTTTGGGGGGACTAACAAGGCAAGGGAATACACAATGAATGGTAAGACCCTAGGCAAGACGGAGGGTCAGAGGGATCTGGGTGTGCAAGTACACAGATCCCTGAAGGCGGTGGAACAGGTGGATAAGGTGGTAAAAAAGGCATATGGGATACTTGCCTTCATTAGCCGAGGCATTGAATATAAGAGCAAGGAGGTTATGATGGAACTGTATAAAACACTGGTTAGGCCACAGCTGGAATACTGTGTGCAGTTCTGGTCGCCACACTACAGGAAGGATGTGATCGCGTTGGAGAGGGTGCAGAGGAGGTTCACCAGGATGTTACCGGGGCTGGAGCGCTTCAGCTATGAAGAGAGACTGGGCAGATTGGGTTTGTTTTCCTTGGAGCAGAGGAGGCTGAGGGGGGACATGATTGAGGTGTACAAAATTATGAGGGGCATAGATAGGATGGATGCTGAGGAGCTTTTTCCCTTAGTAGAGGGGTCAATAACTAGGGGGCATAGATTCAAGGTAAAGGGCGGGAGGTTTAGAGGGGATTTGAGAAAGAACTTTTTCACCCAGAGGGTGGTTGGAGTCTGGAACTCACTGCCTGAAAGGGTTGTGGAGGCAGGAACCCTCACAACATTTTAAGAAGCATTTGGATGAGCACTTGAAATGCCATAGCATACAAGGCTACGGACCAAATGCTGGAATATGGGATTAGATCAGACAGGCCTTGATGGCCGGCACGGACACGATGGGCCGAAGGGCCTCTATCCGTGCTGTATAACTCTATGACTATGACTCTATGAATCCCTCGGAGTCCGGAGGTTCGTTCAGTAAAGCAACTTTATTTACAAGCTGACAGGGGAGACACTAATCCTGGGATGAATGCTCCCCGATCGCTGAAAATCTCCTGCCTTATATACAGGTTTTGTTCTGAGTCGTGGCTACTGTTTGCAATTAGGTGCATTACACGTATACATTTCTTTCATCATACAGTTGGCTTTGGGTCCAAATTCTTGTGACCTTTGTGCATTGGTCTTGTGACCCCATACGTTATCTCTCAATACATTCCTCAGTTAGTGATTCACGGTTTGTGCACTTTGGCCACGACTTCACCAGACTTTCCTTCTGGACATTGTTCATACCAATTCCTTATATGGTTGGATATATGCTCTGTTCCTTAATCCCCTCATCTTAGCTCTTTTTTAACCCTTTCAGTCCCCCCTTTTGGTCCTGATTAATCCCTTTTAATCATTGACCAACTCGATTATTTTTTTCCCCTATTATGGTGTCCTGCTGGGGTGGTGATCAAATCCAACCCATTGGGTCACCTAGTTTATATAATCATAATAATATTGTCCTGATTTTTATGCCCCCTACATCCTTTCCATCGACATATTATCCACCCAAATACATAGGTTATAAGCATTAATGTTATTAGTACTATACATCCGTTAAGCAGGTCTTTCTCCCAAGTCTTCGCTCGTTCGTAGTTATAGTCCGTCCACTCAATGGGAATCTGCCCAGGAGGTTTCTGTAACAATTACCACTGAACAACATACATCACTCCTTTATCAAGGTCATGTACATTTCTTCCATTTCTTTTTTGTTTTCTACGTTTTTTACAGGCGGCGCATGCTGCTATTCCCATTCCTATTGCCAAAACCAATTGTACTATAACTAGTATGTGAGAAGTAATGCGGATCCATGGGTGGATGTTGACATTCATCCCCCAATCCCACAGCTTCTTGTACCATGGAACCTCCTGTAGTTCTACTTCTATGTCCCTTCCTAGTTCCCCAAGGTTCCTTTGCAACATTACGTATTGTTTCACCATTTTACTTAAATCCTCTTTCATTTCTTGCAGATCCTCCTGCAGGCGGGATATCGGAGCCCCCACCGGATCTTCATAATTGACCAATTTGTCCCTTAAACTATCTGGCACAATTAGTTTAATTTCCTCCCTTGAGTGTACATACACCAATCTGGTGTGTCCAATTGTCACAGGGATCTTTGGTGTGAAGCAGAAGTTAGGCATTGTGATTACACATACAAGGTTACTCTATTGGTACTCAGTCTCTGTGGTGGCTATACAATACTCCCCTCTGCCTCTATATCCCGAGCGGGTGTGATGGTGAGCGACAGGTGATAATTCCAACGTGCACCCCTCTGCCTTATTATAGCCGCACTCATCCTTCGGGCCTTCTCCTACTGGATGTGGGCATATCGTAAGCATACCTTTCCCATGGCATCTGTTTAGGGAGACTCCTCTTACAGTACCATTCTTCCTGATGGCATAGGTATCAATTAGATAGTATCGGAGGTATGTCTTAGCCCTCACTATGCCTATGCCTGTTACCTGGTACTGTGGGTATGGAGTTGTGTCTAGTCTCACCACTGGTATCATGAGTACCATGCCTATCATTGCTGTCACTTCTGCTTTACATTTTTGTATCACTGGATATACTCTGGTCATCTCCTTGAGGGTACAAGCACTCAGAGGGCCTGGATTCTGGCTCAGGCCATAGAGCTGTGTGCTGTTAATCCACTCTGGTACCTCACCTCGTCGTATCTGTGCCAGATTGTGTTTTAACTGTCCGGTGGTCCATTGGCCATAGGCATGGCACAAACCTCTCCCTACCCCATCTTTTGCCTGTTCCTCATCTCTATGGTTTAGTTTGTTGATAGTGCTAGCATGGTCTTCTATAACTTTGATTCCCTCATGTAATTTTCTTATCGTATGTTCCCCCAACTCTGATTCTTGTTGAACCAAACCAGTTTCTTTCTCTAAAATCTGTTGTATTACCCTTTGTAATTGTTCCACACTACTCTGGACTCCTTGTATATCGAGGGCATTAATGAATGACGTCCCCGTATCTATTCCCGTGAGTACATCGTTTCCTAAGCCCCTCTTAATTCTTTGGTGGAATGCAGCATGTCCCCTGAAACTAGTAGCCCCTGTTGCATCAGCAGCTTGGTTAATTACATTCCTTATCATATATGCATACAACTCTCTAGTTTTAGTAAATCTTTCACAATATCCTGGCCATTGTAACATGGTTAAGTTCATTAGTACCGGTACAATTTCGTGTCTCACATTATCATACAATTGTTCTCCCTTGGTAAATAACACCAGTCCATTTTCGGGCCCAGGCGTCAATTTCGGACACCTTCGTTCTTCGGGTGTCATTGTGATTGGGGGTGTTGGTTGCAGTGTTGTAACGGCGTGTACAATAGACCATCTTATGATATCGTCCGTGCAGCTCAGGACATGTCCTCCCCCTACTTGACCTAACACCTGCCAGTGTCTATTACATCTTACCATATTGCTGGTATCTGTCATTCTACAGGGTCCGCATGGTCGTTGATCCACGTTCACCCAGATACCGTTACACCTGTAACATCCTTTTCCTTGTTTTTCACACTCGTAACTTTGTGATATAATGAAGTTCCTCGTGGAGTCTCCACTAGGGGATCTTAACTTGCAGTCCATTTCTTCCAGCCCGTTATTTGGGCTTATAAGTGTTGTCATCAGAGTAGTTATAATAATCCATCTCACTGGATCCATGTTTACCTGTAATTTAAACAGAGGTCTGGTCATCTTCTGAGCTTTTTCCCCTAGAGGAGAGGGTAGAATGGGGGTCTTTAGTGTTAAATGGTTTCACTTGGGTCCAGTGCTTCCATCGCATACCCGTCGGTTCCTGTAGACAAACACACGTATCACTTGTCGTTAATACAGTATATGGCCCCATCCAACGGGGTTCCATTCCCTTTCTTCCGATAACTTGTTGACTTATTTTGGGCAGCTCATTTGGTTTAAGTCTAGCATTTTGTCTTTCTAGATCTTTAATCTGTTGCTGGTTCCTCACTTCTTTAGTTAATGCTTGTACCTCCTGATTTAGTTGTACTAAGTATCACCTTAATCTATCTTGTACTGGTCCTGGTTCTCCCACCCCTCCAGCCAAATCCTCTGGTAGTCTCATAGCTCGTCCTGTCATTAATTCATAGGGGGTCAGTCCGGTCGTTCGTCCTGGGGTGGCTCGCAGCCTCATTAGTATGCTGGGTAATAATTCCGACCATCCCTTCCCTGTTTCTTGGATGGCTTTTCCCAGCGCGTTTTTCAGTGTCCTATTCATTCTTTCTACCATTCCTGAGCTCTGGGGTGATAGGGTATTTTTATGTTACGTGTAACAGCTTACAAGTTTCATTATTTTACCGGTAAAGTGAGTGCCGTTGTCTGAGTCAATTTGCAGGGGCACTCCCCAACGGGGTATAACCTCGGTAGCCAATATTAGTGCAACTGTTTTTGCAGAGCAATCTCGGGTGGCAAAGGCTTCCACCCACCTGGTAATTTGGTCAATTATTACCAAGCAATATTTCTTTTCCCCGGTCCCCGGTAAAGTCAATTTGTAGGTTTTCCCAGGGTCCTTGGGGCCTGGGTTGGTTTGCTACTCTAACTCTACATCTCTGTCCTACATTATTCTTAGCGCATATTATACAGCGGTGGCAATATTTCTCTACTTCCCGACCCATCTTTGGCCACCACCAGTACTGTGTCAGTAGGTGCAACATGTTGCTGCTGCCAGTATGTGTTACACCATGGTATAGCGCCATCAGTTGTTGTCTGCAACATTCCGGTGCCACCACCTGGTTACGGGGGCCCCATTTCCAAATATTCCATCTTGCGGTCGGGTGCCAGCTTGTTTCCATCTCTCCTTTTCCTCTTTACTAGTATTTTCTTGTACCTCCATTATATTCACTTCCTGTACCCCACTGACTGTCATGACCATATTTATTTCATTTTTGAACGCATCCCCTGGTTGCATTTCTTCCACAGCTAGTTTGGCGGCTAGATCTGCATATACCTATTCCCTATAGGGGCCTGGTCCTGGGGTTCCTGTGAGTCCATATCCTCTATCTTTGTGTGGGCTTTTATTTTAATTACTGCTGCCTCTAAAGGTGCCTGTGCAGCCTTAACTAACCTTTCTATTAGTTTTCCGTGTTTTACTACCTCTCCCGTAGAGGTCATGTACCCCCTTCTGGCCCATAGTGTCATATAATCATGCACCACTCCGAAGGTGTAACGGCTGTCGGTATAAACATTTATCCGTTTGTTTCTAGCTATTTCCATCGTTTTTTATTAAAGCCACTATTTCTGCTACCTGTGCTGACTTATCCCCATAAAGGGCTCCTTTTAACAGGGTCTTTCCTTCTTGATTTACTACTGCCCACCCTGTTCTGGGTCCGCCGTTGATATACTTTCGGGATCCATCTACATCGATGACCAGATGGGGATTTTCCGGTGGGTCTCCCTTTACTCCACTCCCTCTTTCTTCCTCCATTTCCATCTGACACCTGTGCTCTTCTCCTTCCGTCAATATTCCCGTGGCGGGATTAACCCCGGTAAGTTTTTGTATTATCACAGTTCCATCCCTGGGGAGGAATATAGCTTCCCATTTAGCTTTCCTGCTATCCGATATAGTCCGCAATTTTCCTGTGTTGAGTAGTTCCACTAATGTATGTTGAGTATGCAAAATTACCTTTCCCATCATCACTATTAGTTCGCTTACTCGCACCGCCCAGGTGGCGCAATCTATTGCAGCCACACATCGTGGCATCGCCTTCGCTACTGGGTCTTTTTTTGCAGAGTAATACGCAACGGGTCTCTGTTTCACTCCGTGATCTTGCATTACCACGGCTGAATAACTCTCTTGGTCCTGGTCACAGTACAAGTGGAAGGGTCGGGTATGGTCTGGCAGTCCTAATGCAGGGGCCGTTATAAGTTCTTGCTTAAGGGTGCTATATACCTCTTCTTGCTCCGTTCCCCAATCTATCCCTTCCACAGGTCCCTTTGTACCTTTGACCAGTTTCTGTATTGGTTCCGCTAAGGTGGTATATTGGGGTATAAAGTTCCGACTGTAATTAAATAATCCCAGCACCTTTCGTACCCCTCTTACATTTACAGGCCTTGGCATGTCCCTAATGGCCTGTCTTCGCTCCTCCATCATTTCTTTCTGTCCCCTACTTATCCCCTACTGCCACCAACCTCATAGTTCCCCAACCCCGCACAGCCCGCTTCTACCTCCTTCCCAAGATCCACAAACAGGACTGCCCTGGTAGACCCATCGTTTCAGCCTGTTCTTGCCCCACGGAACTTATCTCTTCCTATCTCGACTCTATCTTTTCTCCCCTGGTCCAGTCTCTTCCCACCTACATCCACGACTCTTCGGACGCCCTCCGCCACTTTAACAGTTTCCAGTTTCCTGGCCCCAACCGCTTCCTTTTCACCATGGACGTACAATCCCTCTACACCTCCATCCCCCACCAGGATGGCCTGAGGGCGCTCCGCTTCTTCCTTGAACAGAGGCCCGTCCAGTCCCCATCCACCACCACCCTCCTCCGCCTGGCTGAGCTTGTTCTCACATTGAACAACTTCTTCTTTAACTCCACTCATTTCCTCCAAATCAAAGGTGTTGCTATGGGTACCCGCATGGGTCCTAGCTATGCCTGCCTTTTCGTGGGCTATGTGGAACAATCTTTGTTCCAGTCCTACTCGGGTCCCCTCCCTCGCCTCTTTTTCCCATACATTGATGACTGTATCGGTGCCGTTTCCTGCTCTTGCCCCGAACTAGACAATTTCATTCACTTTGCCTCCAATTTCCACCCTTCCCTCACCTTCACATGGTCTATCTCTGACTCTTCCCTTCCCTTCCTCGACTTCTCCGTCTCCATCTCTGGGGATAGGTTATCGACCAATATTCACGACAAGCCCACTGACTCCCACAGCTACCTGGACTACGCTTCCTCCCACCCGGCCTCCTGTAAGGACTCTATTCCATTCTCCCAGTTTCTCCATCTCCGCCGTATCGGCCCCGACGATGCCACCTTCCACACCAGTGCTTCCGACATGTCTTCCTTTTTCCGCAACCGAGGATTCCCCTCTACCGTGGTCGACACGGCCCTCGACCGTGTCCGTTCTATCTCCTGCACTTCTGCCCTCACCCCTGCCCCTCCCTCCCGGAACCACGATAGTGTTCCCCTTGTCCTCACCTTTCACCCCACCAGCCTCCACATTCAACGGATCATCCTCCGCCATTTCCGCTACCTCCAAAGTGATCCCACCACCAAACACATCTTCCCCTCCCCTCCCCTTTCAGCATTCCGTAGGGACCGCTCCCTCCGAGACACCCTAGTCCACTCCTCTATCACCCCAAACAGCCCTTTCCCTTCGCCTGGCACCTTCCCGTGCAAGCGCAGGAGATGTAACACCTGCCCTATACCTCCCCCCTTCCCACTGTCCAGGGCCCCAAACACCCCTTCCAGGTGAAACAGCGATTTACTTGTACTTCTTGCAATCTAGTATACTGTAGTCGCTGCTCACGATGCGGTCTCCTCTACATTGGGGAGACCAAATGCAGATTGGGTGACCGCTTTGCGGAACACCTCCGTTCAGTCCGTAAGGGTGACCCCGAGCTTCCGGTCGCCTGTCATTTTAATTCACCGCTCCATTCCCACTCGGACCTCACCGTCCTTGGCCTCTTGTATTGTTCCACGGAAGCTCAACGGAAACTCGAGGAACAGCAACTCATCTTCCGATTAGGCACTTTGCAGTCTTCCGGACTCAATATCGAGTTCAACAATTTCAGATCATAACATCGGCCCCTATTACTTTTTTACTTATAATTTTTTCCACCCCTTTGTTGTGGGTCCTCCTTTCCCCCCCTCCCCCCTCCTTTCCTTTTGTTTCTCTCTCTCACCTGGCAGCTGTCTCTTACCTGCCAGTACACTTCACATCTAATCTCAGCTGCCTTGTGTCTCCACGGGCCTATTACCATCTCGTCTGGCTTTGAATACCTTTTATTGTCTCTTTTTCTTCTTTTCTTCGATCGCAGTCTTGCCTTCGATCTATTTTCTTTTCTTTCCAGTTTTGAAGAAGGGTTTTGACCCGAAACGTCAACTCAAATTTCTCTCCACGGATGTTGCCTGGCCTGCTGAGTTTTTCCAGCATTTTCTGTTGTTATTTCCCCAAATATTGTACTTGTTTTCGGGCTATCTGGGCTTTCCGGGGTGAGGCTTTAAACCCTGTTCTTTTTAGGGCTCCCAACACCCTAGTTAGAGCATCTTAGATGGCTTTCCATATTTGGGGATGCTATTAACAGATCATCTACATATTGGGTGATGGTACTTTCTTCTGGGCTGAAGTCCACTTTTTCCATGGCTTCTGCCATTGCTTGGTGAAAAATTGCCGGGCTGTCGTGGAGCCCCTGAGGTGACCGGGTCCACGTATATTGCTGATTTCCTACCGTGAACGCAAATTTGTCCTGGGACTCTCGGTCCA
Source organism: Somniosus microcephalus (assembly GCF_052327205.1). Classification (NCBI taxonomy): domain Eukaryota; kingdom Metazoa; phylum Chordata; class Chondrichthyes; order Squaliformes; family Somniosidae; genus Somniosus; species Somniosus microcephalus. The sequence continues at coordinate 254,389,464 of NC_140987.1, read as the reverse complement.
AGGGCAAACTCCAAACCCCATTCCCTATGTCTAATACAGTGAATGTCTCTGCCTTAGGGTCTAGATCATGTCATATGGTCGATGGATTAGCCACTATTGGGTATTGTCGGGGCGTACATCGATTAAGGGCGGTGTAATCTATAGTCAATCTATATGTCCCATCGGGTTTCTTAACTGGCCATGCTGGGCTATTGGTTGTGGATGTCGTTTTCCGTACCACCCCTGAGTCCTCTAATTGCTGCACTATTTTTACTGCTACTTCGGCTTCCAGTTTAATGGGATATTGTCGGTGCGCCTTGTGAGTTTCCCCGGGTATGCCTACTGGGGTCATTTGTACTAAGCCACAATCCTGCTTATGTGTGGCCCATACCTCGGGGAACTGTTGACACACCCATTCTGCCCCTCTTTCAATATCCCATTTATGTTTTATTACCGCTACCCTGGCTACTCTAGACATTCCCCGCAATCCCAATTTGGTTTCTCCCTTCAATCCAGCCCATTTGATGGCCATCTCCCTTGGTTGTATTAATACATTTAATTTCCGTAATAGGTCTATGCCTAGTATTGTTCCCTCTGGGTTTGGGCATACCCAAAAGCTCATGGGTATTAACCTTCCCATGATCTCTACTAATTGTGGTTTACTCAATTTGGCTTCCACTATTCCTCCTCCCACTCCTCCTATTTTTAATTTTTTATTAGTTGTGGGTAGTTCCAGGTTGGTTATCGATACCGAGGCTCCTGTATCTATTAACATTTGGTGCTGCTGGCCCTCTAACAACCCTGTTAGATACATCCGGGGAACCCCGGCCCCAACTGGGGGGGCCCGCGACCCCTAATGCTGTTTGACAGCTTTCCTAATTATTCTCATGATCTGTTCCTCATCTAACCCTTTGGGGTTACCTTCAGTGACTCCTCCTTTCTTCTGCCAGGGTGCTTTTCCCTCTTGTCCTCCCCCTTTTGCCCAGCACTGATTTTTGGTGTGCCCGGGCTTCTGACAATTATAGCAAGTCATTGAGTCTCGCTGTCCCGTCTTGGTCCGGGCCACTGTACTTTTGCTAGGGCAATTTTTTAATTGGTGGTGGGGCGAGCCGCACCCATAACACTTTCCCTGTCCGGTTCCCTGGTTGGTTGCTATTGCCGCTATATATTGCAGGGCGGCGGCCTTTGTTTTTCCTTTACTTTCTTTGTCATTTATCTGTCGTGCATCTATTTCTCCTGCCCATTACATTATTTCCCCATAATTCTGTCCCACCGGGAGTCCTAACTTGAGGACTTCCTGGTGTTGCGGGCTCATTCCTTCCTTTAGCATTTTTAAGAATACCGGGTCGTTTCGCTTGGGGTCTCTAGTTCCAGAATATTGTTGGTAACTGCTATATTTTCGTTCTGCATAATCTATTACTGTTTCATCTTTTCCTTGTTGGACATTGATTATAGTGCCCCAGTTACTCTGACCTGCACCCAGGGCTTCTTGTACTCCTTCTAGAAATCCCTGTATCTTGACCTCTCTTTCTTCGTCTGCTAGTCCCCAAGTCCCATTTCTTCGTTCTTCGGGCATCCCCTCCCATATGCTCCTTGGACATCTGGCCTTTACTAAGGCATGGACATCTCTCTCATGCATGTTGTGGACCTCAATCATCCCTTCTAATTTTGACCAAAATTCTGGATTCCCTTTAGCTGGTTTGAGCAGCAGGAGGTCCTTTAGGATAGCCTGTTTCTCCAATGGGGAGAAGGGCTTATGGTATTTTTTTTCCTTGTCCATTAACTCCATCCGGCTCCCACCGGACTGCCACCTGGGCCTTAGCTGCCTTTTCCTCAGGTCCTAATTCTAATCCTTTTAAAGTGGGATATATAGGTTTATACCCTGGTGGGTATAAGTCTGGGTTATGGCCTGCCGCCCATTTTCGCTCATCGTCAATACCTTCTTCACTTTCCTCATCACTATCTTTGTCAACTTCCTTTTTCTTTCTATGTTTCTCGAGCAACTGACAAGCCGAGGCTAACATTTGTTTCCGACCGTCATTTTCTTCCGTTTGTTTTTTAATTTCATCATTTGCTCGCTTTAACCTTTCCCTGAGTTCCTCTACTAATTTTTGTTGTTCCCCTTGCTCTTGCCTACACTGTGTTGCTAGAGCAGTTTCTTTTGACAAGTCTTCCCGTGCTTGCTTGCACCTAACCTTCCATTTGTTTTTACCCTGGGCGTAAGTCTGTTCATTGTCCACACACACGACTATGGCCTCATCTCCCTTACTGCCCTTTTGTTCCATCCACCAGTCATTTCTCCATTTCGGTTTGTTTCCTGACTCATACCCTTTCTTGATCATCTTTTTCTTAACCTTTTCATATTTGTCTCGTACAGATTCATACGGGAGTTTAGATCTTTTGGCGTCCTTTTCGTTCGCCATCCTTTTAGGGTGGATTTGCTAGTTCCCCCCTTGTTTGCTACCTCTGGGACTCCCCCGGACCTGTTACCTCCGGGACTCTCCCGGACCCCCCCGGACCTGTTACCTCCGGGACTCCCCCGGACCTGTTACCTCCGGGACTCTCCCGGACTCCCCCGGACCTGTTACCTCCGGGACTCCTCCGGACCTTCAGGGATCTTTCCCTGCTTACGCGGTTTTAATTCCGCCTAGATTGGATTCTCCCTATATCCAATCCTATATAACCTGAACCTATTCAGACATTTTCATTTCTACAATGTCCTAGCATGCACCCAAGTTGCTTTACTTATGTACCCGGACTCCGCCTAGATTCATTGGATCTCCGGCCCTGGGCTTCGATACGAGGAGACAATGTCTAAACTCAGCCCGTCCGGTAGATCCTGCTGGCTACGCCAAGTTGTAAGGGTAAACCGGGAGAGCTTCTTCTCCCCGAGATGGACCCTCTGATATAAAGGGTCGACGTCCGCCTTATTCCCAATCAATCACTCGGAGTCCGGAGGTTTGTTCAGTAAAGCAACTTTATTTACAAGCTGACAGGGGAGACACTAATCCTGGGATGAATGCTCCCCGATCGCTGAAAATCTCCTGCCTTATATACAGGTTTTGTTCTGAGTCGTGGCTACTGTTTGCAATTAGGTGCATTACACGTATACATTTCTTTCATCATACAGTTGGCTTTGGGTCCAAATTCTTGTGACCTTTGTGCATTGGTCTTGTGACCCCATACGTTATCTCTCAATACATTCCTCAGTTAGTGATTCACGGTTTGTGCACTTTGGCCACGACTTCACCAGACTTTCCTTCTGGACATTGTTCATACCAATTCCTTATATGGTTGGATATATGCTCTGTTCCTTAATCCCCTCATCTTAGCTCTTTTTTAACCCTTTCACAGCCAATGAAGTACTTTTTGAAATATACTCACTGTTGTGATGTAGGAAACGCAGCAGCCAATTTGTGCACGGCAAGATCCCACAAACAGCAATGTGATATTGAACAGGTAATCTGTTTTAGTGATGTTGGTTGAGGGATAAATATTGGCCTAGGACACTGGGGAGAACCCCCAAGCTGTTTTCTGAATAGTGGCCATGGGATCTTTTACATCCAACTGAGAGGGAAGACGGGGCCTCGGTTTAACGTCTCCTCCGAAAGACAGCACCTCCAACAGTGCAGAACTCCCTCAGTACTGCACTTTTGTGATCAAGTTTCTGGAGTGGGACTTGAACCCACAATCTTCTACGGTGCAAAATCAGGGTGCTACCAGATCAGCCAAGCTGACACATTGGGGGTAGGTTTGAACTTGTACCGCCCGGGCATTAATCAAACGGGAGTGGCTGTCCGTGGAAGATTGTGCATGGTGTAAAACAGGCGCTATCCCATGTTTCCCACCCCATGGTAAAAATTTAAAAATGACCTTTTTAGTTAAATTACTTTTCACTGCCTGTTTACTTTTTGTAAATTTACAGGTACTCACTCAAATAGGTGTGCCTAGTCCAAAATACTACTTAGGGCTGTGAGTTTCTAACTGTTAAACATTACTTTTGTTTTTCTGCATCATGGGGGCTTTTTAATTTTAATCACTGGGCTAGCTGTCAGAAAGAATGATCCGCTTAGTCCTATTCCTCTACACACACACTTTTCATTTTTTGTTTGTTTTCAAATATTTAAAAGCTATAAATTTTGGATTCTGCTTCCATCAGGTAGGGTATTATATGCCCTAACAATTGTCCATGTAAAAGCAGTCTCCCAACCTCTCCCTTTGTTCTTTTGGTGATCTTAAATTCATGCCTTCTAAGCTACCAATTCACCAGCCAATAGCAACAGTTTTTCCTAAAACCCGCAAAAGTTCTGAATGACTCTAGCAGATCGCCTCTTAACTTTCATGTTCTAATGAAGAGCCCCAGTTTCTCTAGTACCTCTTCATAACTGAAGCTTCTAATCCCTGCTATCATTTTAGTGAATCTCTGCTGCACCCTCCGCGGCCTTCACATCCTTAATAAAGTAGGGTGTACAAAACTTATACTTAGGATACATAGGACTATAGGAACAGGAGTCGGCCATACAGCCCCTCGACCCTGTTCCGCCAACATTTAAATTAATCATGGCTGATCTGTATCGCAACTCCATTTACTCGCCTTGGTTCCGTAACCCTTAATAGGCTTGCTTAACAAGAATCTATCAATCACCGTGTTTAAATAATTGACCTAGCCTCAACAGCTTTTAACTGCTTAACTTTTAACTGGACACCATTTTTAACAGCAGCGTAACCAATGATTTGTATCAATATAGCTTTACCTTTTTAGTGCTCTGCAGCCCTCTTTATAAAACTACTTTTTTTTAAAAAGCTTTATCAACTGGTCCTCTCACTTTTGAAGGTTTGTGTTTCTGAACCTCAAAGTCTCTCTGCTCCTTTAGTCCTTTTTAAAGTTTTATCATTTAGTGTATATTTCCTCTCCTTATTCTTCCAACAGATTAAATATCATCTTGACTATCTAGCCAGTCCATTAGCCTGCTTACATACCCACCTAAACAGATGCACACTTGTGATCACTTAAAAAAACAAGTAAGTGACTGTCATGCGCAATGGCTAATACAAAAACAAACTACTGCTGATGCTTGAAACCAGAAATTTGGCTGATGTTTTTGATCCTCAGAATTCCAGGCCAGCTGACAACCTTGACATCTGAACTTTGACCTATAACCTCTGACACCACTTTCCAAATCCTATTGTTGTATTGAGCTTGCCCCTGTAAATAATTATGAGGGCCAGTACCGGCATCGGTGAATGGGCTTGGGAGGTGTTAAGGAGGATGACTAAGGAAGCAGGACGGGGGAACCGATGTGTCAGTTATAATTAATTAATGACACTTGCCCGTTTTTGCTTTAAAAATCTGACCTATTTTGATGTGTATTCAGAAAAGTAAACAGAGCTCTGTATATTTAAACAAGTTTGAATGTGTAGTTCATTACTAATCCTGACTGTGAAGATCACTCCTAACATTTTAGTGATACTGGGTTGCAGTTGGCGCACCACCTATTCAAACCACGAAGAGTTCTCCGTGTCAGTATCCTAGTTTGCGACTCTATGCATCTTTGAGGAGTCCTTTGACAATGGCAATACTTTGCTGTTCATCCTGCAGGATGTTGCTCTCGTACTGTCTTATTCCCTAAAGAAGGTGATAGAAAATGACTTGTTCAGAACCAGCACATCATCTGTCTGCTTTCTTGACGAGCTGACCTGGTTCTTCAAAGTGATCCAAGCCCAGTCTGGAACCCGGTTTGTGAACGTTTGTATCAGGGTGGGCAACCCGGCATCTGGTGGTGCTAGATATGGAATCTTAACCTTAATTCCTGGAAAGCTAAGCTCGACATAGGTGGGGTGTCTCGTGAGTGTGGCTATGTACTAGGCATTCCGCACAAATGCTGTTGTTATTTCTGAGAAACTGTCACATTTTTTAACGACAGTGAATGTTAAAAAATGTTGCAGAGCTACTCCAAAATATGTTGCTGAACTAGTAATCCTGAGGCCCGGACTAATAATCCCATCATGATCATCTGAAAATTGAACTCCGCTTAAAAAAAAAGGGAAATAATAGGCTGATACCAGTAAAAGTGACCATGAAGCTGTCGGATTGTCATAAAAACCCCAACTGGTTCACTGTCATTTTAAGGGAAGGAAGCCTGCCGTCCTTATCCAATCAGGCCTGTATGTGACTTCAGTCCTACACCGATGTGGTTGACTCTCCATTCTGTTGCATCAGAACAACTAGGATGAACAATAAATAAGGCCATTTAAAAAAAAAAGCAAACCAAGCACTGGGGTTCATTTCTAGAGGGATAGAATTGTAAAGCAGAGACATTGTATTAAACTTGTATAGAACCTTGATTAGATCACACTTAAGAGTACTATGCACGGTTCTGGTCTTCATATTATAAAAATGATAGAGAGGCACTGGTGAGGGTGCAAAAAAGATTCACAAGGATGATACTAGAACAGAGAGGATATGCTTATCAGCAAAGGCTGAACAGGCTGGGGCTCTTTTTTTTTCTAGAAAAGAGAACGCTGACTGGTGAGTGGATAGAGGTCTTTAAAATAATGAAAGGGTTTGATAAGTTAGTCGTAGAGAAGATGTTTCCACTTCCGGGAGAGGCCAGAATTAGGGGCCATAAATATAAGATAGTCACTAATAAATCCAATAGGGAATTCAGGAGAAACTTCTTTACCCAGAGAGTGGTTAGAATGTGGAATGTGCTACCACATGGAGTAGTTGAGGCGAGTAGCATAGATACATTCAAGAGGAAACTAGAGGGAGAAAGTAGGGTGGGAGGAGGCGGCATAGACCAATTGGGCCGAATGGTCTGTGTGCTGTCGACTCTATGTAAATGTTGGCCTTGCCAGCAATGCCCACATCCTGAGAATTAATTTAAAAAATCACCCAAGGCTTATCATGCCTTCAGTGCGATGGCCCAATATACAAACAAGCTGGCTTAAACTCAAGCCTAAAGATATCCAGTTGAAGTTTTCTCTTAGTATTTGAAATAACCCCTGAACAGATACCATATTAAGAACCACAGCTATTTCGGCAATTATTGACAATACCTGAAGAGGCAGTATGGTTATAAAGCTAGACAGAACATCCAATTTGTCGTCACGAGGAATCTTGCTTGCTCTTTATGCCTGTTACTAACAAACCTATTGAAAAGGTGAACTTCAAGGAATTGCTTCTGTACAGCAGTAATGCCATACCAGCTTATCTACCACCTCCAAACTGCAGTGGTGGGCGGTCTTGTACGTTGTAGAATTTAGTCTCGACAGCATGGTGGACCCAGATGATTGATGACCCTTGGATGTTAGAGCTAATCAGCAGGAGAGTCCTGTTCCCAAAAGCTGTACCAAAGATATAATTGGTATAAGGCCATCGGTTTTGTGGGGTTTACTTGCAAGGCAATATACTAACAAAAGTGGAAGATTTTTTGTGCTCCCAAGCTATGGCAGGATGGGAGGTGGTGGTAACTGGTATGGCTTCTCCCATGTCATTGAGGATTTTGTCTCATGCTGGATCTTGAACCACACAAAGTTCCTTTTAAGATTCTGATAATTGATACTTTAAAAAAAAAATCATATGATCACAGATAGTCAATATTAAACATACTTTTGGCTGTCCTAATGACTCAAAATGGGGAAGGTTCTCCTCTATTACCACCCAAAAAAGGAAAATGGGACAGGAAGTCCTCCTGCTGAATCCCCACTCCTAAAATTGGCCTGCTCGGCTTCGGATAAAAGCCGCCACGTGTTGCCTGTCCTGCCGCACACAATGATTGCGAGGGGACAGGGCTTATTAACGTAGTAGATGTCTCCCTGCCTCTGCATTTTCAATGGAAGGGAAGACCAGAAGGGGGCATGGTGATGGTGGACACCAGGGGCCATTCATGAAGATGCCAGCAGGTTTTCTCAATCTTTTCAGCTGCTTTCTGCTCCTCCACATAAATAATCCTTGCAGCAGGATTAAAAATGTCTTTGGTTTCTCTGCACTTATTAGCCATGCAGTTGTTGGCCGGTCCCTTTAAGCTGCTGCAGCAAGGGCAATGTTGCAACAGTACACCAATTCCCTGCCCTGCAGTGGTGGACTGCTTTTTCAGGAATGGCTATATGAACGTGCAGCTGCAGGAGATGGCAGCAGGATCAGTGCTGTACACGCTACCTGCGATGCCTGACCAGATTGGGAAGATAGCACACAAAGAAATCTGGTAAGGAAACTGTACCCAACAGTACCATGTGTCTAGTCGAGGCCAACAGGTTGCTTGCTGCAATGTGTAACCTGTGCCACATCTACTCTACACCCATACCAAAAGCTCGCAAAGACTTCAAGCTTGGTCTTTGCAGCTTATGCCTACCCCTTCAGGATACAGTGTAGAATCAGAATTCTACACACTCATATTTCAAGGCCATTTTAGAACAACCTACCTGTATGATGCACAGTGACTTACTGACCCCCCTGGTTGTTATACAGGTTCTGGAGCCAACCAGAGAGCAGCCTATACTGGACCTGGTATTGTGCAACGAGAGAGGATTAATTAATGACCTCAGAGTGAAGGCGCCCCTAGGTAGCAGCGATCATAATATGATTGAATTTTACATTCAGTTTGAGGGAGAGAAGAATGGGTCCAAGACTAGTATTTTAAACTTAAATAAGGACAATTATGAGGGCATGAAAGCAGAGCTAGCTAAAGTGAACTGGCAAATTAGGTTAAGGGATAGGTCAATAGAGTTGTAGTGGTCGACATTTAAGGGGATATTTCAGAATACACAGAATATATACATCCAACGAGAAAGAAAAATTCCAAGAGGAAGACCCACCATCCGTGGTTAACTAAAAAGTTAGAGATAGTATCAAACTTAAAGAAAAAGCATATAATTGCACAAAGATGGGTGGCAGGTCAGAAGATTGGACAGAATATAAAAAACGGCAAAGAATGACTAAAAGATTAATAAGGAGAGAAAAATTAGAGTACCTCAAAGGTTGTAATCTCTGGATTACTCCCAGTGCCACGTGCTAGTGAATATAGGAATAGGAGGATAGAGCAGATGAATGCGTGGCTAAAGAGTTGGTGTAGGGGGGAGGGTTTTACTTTCCTGGATCACTGGGCCTGCTTCTGGGGAAGGTGGGACTTGTACAAGTCGGATGGGTTGCACCTGAACCAGAGCGGGACAAATATCCTTGCGGGGAGGTTTGCTAGCACTGTTGGGGGGGGGGGGGGGGGTTTAAACTAACTTGGCAGGGGGATGGGATATAGAGGGGAGCTGAAATAGGGGGTGATGTGCTGCCAATTATAGAGAAAAAAACAAGTCAGCTTGGTAGACAGGGCAAATATACAAGGGCAAGGCTGGATGGCATCTATTTTAATGCAAGGAGTCTTGCAAATAAGGTGGATGAACTGAAGGTGTTGATAAACACATGGGAGTATGATATTGTTGCTATCACGGAGACATGGTTGAGGGAGGGGCAAGACTGGCAGCTCAATATTCCGGGGTACAGAATCTTCAGGCGAGACAGAGGGGGGGGGGTATAAGAGGAGGGGGTGTAGCAATATTAATTAAGGAGTCAATTACTGCAGTGAGGGGGGATGACATATTAGCAGGTTCCTCTAATGAGGCCATATGGGTGGAGCTTAAAAACAAGAAGGGAGCAAGCACTTTGCTGGGAGTGTACTATAGGCCTCCAAACAGTCAGGGGGAGATAGAGGAACAGATATGTAGGCAAATCTCAGAGAAATGTGCAAATAATAGGGTAATAATAATGGGGGATTTCAACTTCCCCAATATTAACTGGGATAGTCAGAGTGTGAAAGGCACAGAGGGTGTAGAATTCTTAAAGTGCATCCAGGAGAGCTTTTTGAGCCAGCATGTAGAAGGTCCTACAAGAGAGGGGGCGGTACTGGACCTAATTCTAGGAAATGTGGCCGGCCAAGTGGAAAAAGTGCTAGTAGGTGAGCACTTTGGTGACAGTGACCATAATATGGTGAGATTTAAGGTGGTCATGGAAAAGGACAGGGATGGGCCGGAAATAAAGGTTCTAAATTGGGGGAAGGCCGATTTTAATAGGATAAGGCAGGATCTGGCCAAAATGGACTGGGATCAGCTACTTGTAGGAAAATCCGCATCGGAGCAATGGGAGGCTTTCAGAAGGGAGATTGAGATCATACAATGGCAACATGTTCCCGTAAAGGTCAAGGGTGGTTCCAAAAACCACAGGGAACCTTGGATGTCAGGGGATATACGAGAATGGATTAGAAAAAAAAGGAGGGCTTTTGGCAGATACAAAAGGCTAAAGACGGAGGAAGCCCTAGAGGAGTACAAAAAGTGCAGGGGGATACTTAAAAAAGAAATTAGGAGATCAAGGAGGGGCCATGAAATAACACTGGCGAGCAAAATAAAGGAAAATCCTAAGATGTTTTATAAGTATATTAAGGGTAAGAGGATAAACTAGGGAAAAAATAGGGCCCATTAGGGACAAAAGTGGCAATCTGTGTGTGGAGCCGGAAGATGTAGGAGGGGTTCTAAATGAATTTTTTGCATCTGTTTTCACTATGGAGAGGGACGATGTAGACATAGAAATAGGGCGGGGGGACTGTGATATGCTCGAACACATTAACATCGAGAGGGAGGAGGTATTGGCGGTTTTAGCAGGCCTAAAAATGGATAAATCCCCAGGCCCGGACGAAATGTATCCCAGGCTGCTGTGTGAGGCAAAGGAAGAGATTGCGGGGGCTCTAACACACATATTCAGAACCTCTCTGGCCACAGGGGATGTGCCAGAGGACTGGAGAACCGCTAATGTAGTTCCATTATTCAAGAAGGGGAGTAGGGAAAAACCGTGGAACTACAGGCCAGTGAGCCTAACATCAGTAGTGGGAAAATTATTGGAAAAAATTCTGAGGGACAAAATCAGTCTCCACTTGGAGAGGCAAGGATTAATCAGGGATAGTCAACATGGCTTTGTCAAGGGAAGATCATGTCTGACTAATTTGATTGAATTTTTTGAGGGGGTGACTAGGTGTGTGGATGAGGGCAACGCAGTGGATGTGGTATACATGGATTTCAGTAAGGCCTTCGATAAAGTCCCGCACAGGAGACTGGTCAAGAAGGTAAGAGCCCATGGAATCCAGGGTGCCTTGGCACGTTGGATAAAAAACTGGCTTAGTGGCAGAAGGCAGAGGGTGATGGTCGAAGGTTGTTTTTGTGACTGGAAGCCTGTGGCCAGTGGGGTACCACAGGGATCGGTGCTGGGTCCCTTGCTGTTTGTGGTCTATATTAATGACTTGGATATGAATGTAAAAGGTATGATCAGTAAGTTCGCGGATGATACAAAAATTGGTAGGGTGGTAAATAGCGAGGAGGGTAGTCTCAGTCTGCAGGACGATATCGATGGGTTGGTCAGATGGGCGGAACAGTGGCAAATGGAATTTAACCCGGAAAAGTGCGAGATGATGCACTTTGGGGGGACTAACAAGGCAAGGGAATACACAATGAATGGTAAGACCCTAGGCAAGACGGAGGGTCAGAGGGATCTGGGTGTGCAAGTACACAGATCCCTGAAGGTGGCGGAACAGGTGGATCAGGTGGTAAAAAAGGCATATGGGATACTTGCCTTCATTAGCCGAGGCATAGAATATAAGAGCAAGGAGGTTATGATGGAGCTGTATAAAACACTGGTTAGGCCACAGCTGGAATACTGTGTGCAGTTCTGGTCGCCACACTACAGGAAGGATGTGATAGCTTTGGAGAGGGTGCAGAGGAGATTCACCAGGATGCTACCAGGGCTGGAACGCTTCAGCTATGAAGAGAGACTGGGCAGATTGGGTTTGTTTTCCTTGGAGCAGAGGAGGCTGAGGGGGGACATGATTGAGGTGTACAAAATTATGAGGGGCATAGATAGGATGGATACTAAGGAGCTTTTTCCCTTAGTAGAAGGGTCAATAACTAGGGGGCATAGATTTAAGGTAAAGGGCGGGAGGTTTAGAGGGGATTTGAGAAAGAACTTTTTCACCCAGAGGGTGGTTGGAGTCTGGAACTCACTGCCCGAAAGGGTTGTGGAGGCTGGAACCCTCACAACATTCAAGAAGCATTTGGATGAGCACTTGAAATGCCATAGCATACAAGGCTACGGACCAAATGCTGGAATATGGGATTAGACAGGGCGTGATGGCCGGCGCTAACACGATGGGCCGAAGGGCCTCTATCCGTGCTGTATAACTCTATGAGAGAAAGCTAGCTAGAAATATAAAAACAGATAGTAAGAGTTTCTATAGATATTTTAAAAAAGTTAACAAAGTGAGTGTTGGTCCTATAGAAAGTGAGTCTGGGGAATTAATAATGGAAAATGAGATGGCAGTTGAATTGAACAGGTATTTTGCATCGGTCTTCTCTATAGAGGATACAAGTAACATCCCAGAAATAGCTATAAATCAGGAAATGGGAGGGAGGAACTCAAGAAAATTATAATCACCAGGGAAATGTTACTGAGCAAATTGTTGGAACTGCGGGCTGACAAGTCCCCAGGTCTTGTTGGACTTCATCCTAGGGTCTTAAAAGAAGTGGCTAGTGGGATAGTTGATGCGTTGGCTTTAATTTTTCAAAATTCCCTAGATTTGGGGAAGGTTCCATTAGATTGGAAAATAGCGAATGTAACTCCTTTATTCAAAAAGGGAGATTGAAAGCAGGAAACTACAGGCCAGTTAGCTTAACATCTTCCCTACAAGATGTTAGAAGCTATTATTAAAAAGACGTTATAGCAGGGCACTTAAAGTTCAAAATAATCAGGCAGAGTCAATATGGTTTTGTGAAAGGGTAATTATGTTTAACCAATTTATTGGAGTTCTTTGAGGAATTAACGTGCTGTGGATAAAGGGGAACTGGTGGATGTAAGGTGCCACATCAAAGGTTATTGCGGAAAATAAAAGCTCATGGTGTAGGGGTAACAGATTGGCTAGCTAACAGGAAACAGAGTAGGCATGATGCACTATCAATTGCTACAAAAGACTGGAGCCAGGGGCGGAGTCAGCTGAGGCATGCACAGACAAGTACAACAATACTAACAACAGTGGTTTACCACATTCACCCCTTGTTTAGAATTGAGTCCGGCGGGGTGAAGTGCACTAAAAATTCGTGTACTGAAGTCTATCAGGAGGCCTTGTAAGCCGTCCTGAGCGTCGCAGCAGCGGCGGTGATGGTGCAGCATCCAACGGTGAACCCGGTGTCTCGTTCAGAGGAGGTGTAGCAGGTGGCGGACCCTGGGGCTGCTGCATGCCGTCTACAGGGGTCAGAGCATGGGTAATGGGAGGTAGCGATGGTGGTCTCTCAGAGGCACCCGAAGGTGCGAGGTCTCGTGCGGGGACTGTGTCCTGGGGGTAGGCAGGAGTAGCGGTGGGTGGCGAAGAGGGTGTTTCAGGAGCACCTGCAGGTGCGAGGTCTCGAATGGAGACTGTGTCCTCCCGCCCGTCCGGGTACACCACGTAAGCATACTGCGGGTTAGCGTGGAGGAGGCTCACCCTCTCGACCAGGGGGTCCGCCTTATGGGTCCTCACGTGCTTCCGCAGTAGGACGGGACCTGGAGAAGTCAGCCATGTTGGTAGCGAAATCCCCGACGTGGACTTCCTGGGGAAGGAGAACATTCTCTCGTGAGGAGTGGCATTGGTGGGTGTACAGAGCAGCGACCGAATGGAATGGAGCGCCGCAGGGAGGACCTCCTGCCAGCGGGAGGTCGGAAGGCCCTTAGATTTTAAGTTTAAAAGGACTGCCTTCCAGACTGTCGCATTCTCCCTTTCCACCTGGCCGTTACCCCGGGGGTTGTAGCTGGTGGTCCTGCTTGTAGCAATGCCTCTCGCGAGCAGGTACTGCCGAAGTTCGTCGCTCATAAAAGATGAGCCCCTGTCGCTATGGATATAGCTAGGGAAACCGAACAAGGCGAAGAGGTCATTCAGACATTTAATGACCGTGGTACTGGTCATGTCCGAGCAAGGGATGGCAAACGGGAAACGGGAGTACTCATCAATTATATTGAGGAAGTACACATTGCGGTCAGAGGAGGGGAGGGGCCCTTTAAAATCGATGCTCAGCCGCTCGAAGGGGCGCGTGGCTTTGATCAGGCTCGCTCTGTCTGGCCTATAAAAATGCGGCTTGCACTCGGCACAGATCTGGCAGTTCCTGGTCATGGTCCTGACCTCCTCGATGGAGTAGGGCAGGTTACGGGATTTGATAAAATGGAAGAACCTGGTGACCCCCGGGTGGCAGAGGTCATTGTGGAGGGTCTGTAGCCTATCAACCTGCGCGTTGGCGCACGTACCACGTGATAGGGCATCTGGGGGCTCATTGAGTTTCCCGGGCCGGTACAAGATATCGTAATTGTAGGTGGAGAGTTCGATTCTCCACCTTAAGATCTTGTCATTCTTGATTTTGCCCCGCTGCTTATTATGAAACATAAAAGCCACTGAACGCTGGTCAGTGAGCAGGGTAAATCGTTTTCCGGCCAGGTAATGCCGCCAATGTCGCACGGCTTCCACAATGGCCTGGGCCTCCTTTTCGACAGAGGAGTGTCGAATCTCGGGGCCCTGGAGGGTCCTTGAGAAAAAGGCCACGGGTCTCCCCGCCTGGTTAAGGGTTGCAGCTAGGGCAAAGTCGGATGCGTCGCTCTCCACTTGAAAAGGAAGGGACTCATCCACAGCGTGCATTGTGGCCTTCGCAATGTCTCCTTTTATGAGAGTGAAGGCTGCACAGGCCTCTGCTGTCAGGGGGAAGGAGGCGGACTTGATGAGGGGTCGGGCTTTATCCGCATAGTTGGGCACCCACTGCGCATAGTAAGAGAAAAACCCCAGGCATCTCTTCAGTGCTTTCTGGCAGTGGGGGAGGGGGAGCTCCATAAGGGGGCGCATTCTATCGGGGTCTGGGCCGATGACTCCGTTCTCCACTACGCAGCCAAGAATAGCAAGGCGCGTAGTACGAAACATACATTTGTCTTTGTTGTATGTGAGATTCAGCCGCTGGGCCGTCCGGAGGAATTTCTCTAGATTAACGTCGTGGTCCTGCTGGTCGTGGCCGCAGATGGTGACGTTGTCTAGATATGGGAAAGTGGCCTGGAGCGCGTTCTGGTCAACCATCCGGTCCATCATCCGGTCCATCTCCCGTTGGAAGACAGAAACTCCGTTGGTGACGCCGAAGGGAACTCTGAGAAAGTGATAGAGCCGACCGTCAGCTTCAAAAGCTGTGTACTGGCGGTCCTCAGCCCTGATGGGGAGCTGGTGGTATGCCGACTTCAGATCAATCGTCGAGAACACCCGGTATTGTGCTATCTGATTGACCATGTCAGATATGCGGGGGAGTGGATATGCATCCAGCTGGGTGTAGCGGTTGATCGTCTGGCTGTAGTCAATAACTAGGCGCTGTTTGCCGCCAGCCTTCACCACCACCACTTGTGCTCGCCATGGGCTATTGCTGCTCTCGATAATCCCTTCCTTCAGGAGTCTCGCTACCTCGGATTTAATGAAACCCCTATCCCCGGCACTGTAACGCCTACTTTTGGTAGCGATGGGCTTACAGTCGCGGGTGAGGTTAGCGAACAAGGAGGGGGGGGAGACTTTAAGGGTGGAGAGGCTGCAAATGGCGCGCGGCGGGCGATTTAAAAACTGCTGGCTGCAGACTGTGAGAGGGGGGAGGGGTCCACCATACGCTAAAGTGACACTCTTAAGGTGGCACTGAAAATCCAACCCCAGTAGGACGGCAGCGCAGAGATGGGGCAGGACCAGAAGTTTAAAATTTTTGTATTCAGTACCCCGCACTGAAAGAGTCACCATACAGTAGCCACCGACGTCCGCTGACTGGGCTTTGGAAGCCATAGAGATGCGATGACGCGTCGGCAGGACCGGGAGAGAGTAACTGCGCACCGTGTCGGGGTGTATAAAACTCTCCGTGCTCCCGCTGTCAAAAAGGCAGGTAGTGGCGCAGCCGTTTACCGTAATGTCCATCATGGACCTGGACAGTTGATGCGGGAGAGATTGATCCAGCGTCACGGAAGCCAGCGTATGTTCAAGCGTGTCGATGCGGTCGTCCGATGAGGCGGTGGTGGAGTCCGGGTCCCCCGTAACCAAAGTCGGAGGCGTCCAAGATGGCGGACAAAATGGCGGCGCCCACGGTCCCCACGCGGCTGGGGGAGCCCAAGATGGCGGACAAGATGGCTGCGCCCACGGTTCGCACGCAGCGCTGCTGGCGTTAGCGGTCTTCCCTTTGCAGGCGCTAACGTAGTGACCTTTCTTCCCGCAGCCGGAGCAGGTAGCATTCTTCGCGGGGCAGCGTGCTCTAGGGTGTTTAGCTTGGCCACAAAAATAGCATTTTTGTGCCTTGGACATCGCTGCAGCAGTTGGAGGTGGCGGTCCCATGGCCCAAGATTGCGGCGTCCACGGCGCGGGGCGATGAGGGGAGAAAGCATCCATATTTCTGTGGGCCGCGTCGAGCGAGAGCGCGAGGGACACTGCCTTTGTCAGGTCTATTTCACCCTTCTCCAGCAGCCTCTGCCGGGAGTAGTCAGACCTTAGACCCGCAACGAAAGCGTCTCGTATCAGTCCCTCCGCATGTGCCGCGGCCGATACTTCCTTGCAGTCGCAGCCGCGTCCGAGTACCCGCAGTGCCCGTAGGAAGGCTTCCACCGATTCCCCGGGCTGCTGTCTGCGAGATCTTAAAAGGTGCCTGGCATAGACCGTGTTAACCGGGCGTGCATACTGCCCTTTCAGTAGGTCGATAGCCGCCGCGTAGGTCGTCGCATCTTGGATTAAAGTATAGACTTGGTGGCTCACCTTCGAGGCCAGGATTTTCAGTTTATTTTCATCAAGAGTCACGGTCGAGGCTTCCAGATACGCCTCAAAGCAACGCAGCCATTGTGCGAATTTAGTCGACGAACCCGCTTCTTGGGGGTCTAGGTCCAGGCATGTTGGTCTGAGGGCTCGCAGCAGCGCCTGCTGCTCAGCGTTTTGCGCCATCGGTTGATCAGCATCCGCAGCCAACATTTAACTTTGGTAATAAAATTGATGCACTATCAATTGCTACAAAAGACTGGAGCCAGGGGCGGAGTCAGCTGAGGCATGCACAGACAAGTACAACAATACTAACAACAGTGGTTTACCACAAGGCATAAATGAGTCATTTTCTGGTTGGCAGGATGTAACGAGTGGTGTGCCACAGGGATCAGTGCTGGGGCCTCAACTTTTTACAATTTATATAAATGACTTGGATGAAGGGACCGAAGGTATGGTTGCTAAATTTGCTGATGACACAAAGATAGATAGGAAAGTAAATTGTGAAGAGGACATAAGGAGGCTACAAAGGGATTTAGATAGGTTAAGTGAGTGGGCAAAGATCTGGCAAATGGAGTATAATGTGGGAAAATGTGAAATTGTCCATTTTGGCAGGAAGCATATTATCTAAATGGTGAGATTACAGAGCTCTGAGATGCATAGGGATCTGGGTGTCCTAGTGCATGAATCGCAGAAGGTTACTATGCAGGTACAGTAAGTAATTAAGAAAGCTAATAGAATGTTAGTTTATTGCGAGGGGAATTGAATACAAAAGTAGGGAGGTTATGCTTCAGTTATACAGGGCATTGGTGAGACCACATCTGGAGTACTGTGTAGGTATTGGTCTCCTTATTTAAGGATGTAAATGCGTTGGAAGCAGTTCAGAGAAGGTTTACTAGACTAATACCTGGAATGGGCGGGTTGTCTTATGAGGAAAGGTTGGATAGGAGAGGCTTGTATCCGCTGGAGTTTAGAAGAGTAAGAGGTGACTTGATTGAAACATACAAGATCCTGAGGGGTCTCGACAGGGTGGATGTGGAGAAGATGTTTCCTCTTGTGGGAGAATCTAGAACTAGGGGTCACTGTTTAAAAATAAGGGGTCGCCCATTTAAGACAGAGATGAGGAGAATTTTTTTCTCAGAGGGTCGTCTTTGGAACTCTCTTCCTCAGAGGGCGGTGGAAGCAGAGTCTTTGAATATGTTTAAGGCAGAGGTAGATAGATTCTTGATAAGGGGGTGAAAGGTTATTGGGGTAGGTGGGAATGTGGAGTAATCAGCTCAGCCATGATCTTATTGAATGGCGGAGCAGGCTCGAAGGGCCTACTCCTGCTCCTAATTCGTATATTCTCCCCATGTCTGTCACTGGGCACGTGCTTGATCAACTTCCAACCTCTGGAGACAATATTCTGCCGGGACATCCAGATGTCACCTTGAGAGCAGTCTCCCTTGTCGAATCTCTTGCGGCATGCCCAGGAAGGTCCGGTGGGATCTATAGACCACCATACTTGCGTATTAATGTGTCCGTGCCACCATCTCGGGTACAAGCAGACGTTGGACATCCATTTGGTGAATCCTCTTCAAATTCTCCTAAGCCTCCAGTTTCCTGAGGGCAACAGAAATCCCAAAGCAATGACCATTGTATCAGCATAGACTGTTACGTACGACTGTGAAATACCCTTGACTGATATGTGGCAATGGGGCCAAATAAAACAGTAAGTGGAACTGAAAAAAAGACCAAAATAAAACAATGCTTCAAAAGTCAAACACGGAATGCCCACAAAAATATCCAATGGCAATACAACTTTAAGAGGCACTTTGGCCTAGAAATTCGATGGTGCTGTGCCTGTTATAGGCATAATATGGCACCGAAGGGTCCTATATTGCAGGCGGTGTGAAATATGCTAATTCCACACCACTTGCCCTATTGGTTAGGGCTGCTTAGCAGGCGTCCAGGGCATGTGCCTGAAATGGGCGTTAGGCCCATTACATATGCAAATTGGGGGCCTAACACCCATTTCAGGCCCCTTTGCCAAATTGGTCTGCAAATGGCCAGCAACACGTGACATGCATACTACGATCAGTTTTTTCAGGTGCACAGCCAAACCAGGGACTGGTTGAGGCTGCTACCCAAAAGCAAGTTTAACGCTAAACTTACCTTATTGTGGAATAGGATTGCTCCTCCTGGCTCCACATTAAAACCCACAGCTAGTCCCCCTCCCAATTGCCTCCCCTGGCTGCGCTTGCTTCAATGGTGCAAAGCAGCGCAGTCTCCAAAGACGCAACCTGTCCTCGGATTTCCCCAAGGCTTGCATAATGGCACAGTGGAAGCCTCTTTTCCTCTCATTTTACAGTCGAAGAACCAGCACAGGCATTAAAATCCCGACTTTTTCCACTACAGGCGAAAAGGAGCACAATTACAGGCCCCTAATTGTAGAAGTATAATGGCATATGACATGGCTGTAGAACCTGTTTATAATAGTGTATTGGATTCTCCCTAACTCAGTGAGCAAGGAATGGTTTCTAGGACATCATGTAGTGGGTTAAAGGACACACCCAATTGACACCTAATCATTAGAGGAAAGTAAACATAACAGGTTGCAAATCAGCAAATTTTCTAAAATCAAGTTCAACTTTCTTTTATTAATTCTCTGCTGGTGGTTTCTTTCTAAGTGCTTTCTATTTGATTCAAAACATTGGTCGACAAAACTGGAGTTCAGATTGCCCTAGATGCTGTGCAGTGCTAAACCATGTCCACCAGGGGATGCCAAACATCTCCCCATTTCATAAATTCTCTTCATAAAGAATGGCTGCAGCAAGACATAATAATTTAAATAAAGGTAGAGGCTCAACAATTATGTAACATTCAAATAATCTAAACATGATTGCGTAAAGAAAAATTTACAGGTGATTCTACTTCAGAATGGCAGCAAAACTCAAGACCTATACAATCTACATACATAATATGCAGCATAAATTTTAGCAGGCCATTCGACTTATATTATACATCTAAGAACATAATTTTGACAATTCCTGTACAATACTTCTGTTAAGTGGACATTAATTTATCGGAAGCATCTCTCAAGCAAACTCCTTACAATTTTAAAGATATTTATTTACAGAGACCTTTAAGACCAACCCAGAAAGAGTTCATTAAAATAGACTTTTGTCATTTTTAAAATAGATATCGAGATGAAGTACACACATTTCTGTAAACTTTTTTTTAAACTGACAGGTAAGCAAAACTAGGGTTTCTAGAGTCTGTTAATGTAGTCATGTGCAAACATTGCAATTCAATGCAAGTACAAAGTAGACAATTTTATCCATAGGCTGGTTAAAAGACTGCTCAAGAAATTTAGCAAAATAGAACAGTTAACCTTTACGCTTTAGGCATAAGTGTTTTTGGCATCTGAAAAACACTTTTTTTTTTTTTAAACTGCCAGATACTGAAATGTATGCAATCAAAACTACCAAAAGTAACAAAATAGAAATCTGGTAGAATTTCAGAACCAATAAAAATGACAAATGCTTTTCTGTTGATCAGGTGGGATCACAAAAATGGAAAAAAAATAAACAGCCATATGTACAGCAAGCAATACAGACTTGGTGCTGAAGTGTGAAATGTTCCTTGTGAACCCTGTACTGTTCAATGTCTGTTGACAAAGTCCATGGCATGTACCAGAGTTTATACAATCTGCTGTTTACTAAAACAGGACTCCCCATTTTAATTCTTCATGAGCCGGAGTGTAGAAAGTATCCTTCGTTTCCAGGTGAAGGAATGTTCAAGCTGAATTTATAGTCGTCCTCTGCGCCATCTGTTCAACTAGTTTTTCCAAGTTGATTTACTAGGTAAAAAGAAAAATCTTCTTAGGGTTTGCAAAGGAAGGCAGTTGTATTAAAGATTGTAATGTTGCAATAACCTTCATGGGATGCAGTTCTGTATTAAGTTAAAAAAATACACAATTTAGCATCTTAAAATAATTCATTATAGGACTATACTTTGCAGGTGCCTAGACCAAGAAATGCCAACATAACACTTAAAAAGAGAAGACTGAGGGGTGACCTAGTAGAGGTCTTTAAAATTAGGAAATGTTTTGATAGAGACACACACACACACACACACACACACACAGTGTCCACTTGTGGGGAAGAGCAAAACTAGAGACCATCAATATAAGATAGTCACCAAGAAATCTTTACTCAAACTCACTACCACAGGGAGTGGTTGAGGCGAATAATATAGATGCATTTAAGGGGAAGCTAGATAAGCACATGAGGGAGAAGGTAAGAGTATTATGTTAATAGAGTTAGATGAGAAAGAATGGGAGGAGGCTCGAGTGGAGCATAAACAGCATGGACTGGCTGGATCGAATAGCCTGTTTCTGTGCTGTATATTCTATGTAACATTTATGGAATATGGGTATGATACAAAAGTTTTTTTTTTTTTTTTTTTTTAAATAGGCATTTTTCTTCAAAGCCAAGTTTGATAGGTTAGATTTTTGTAATTTTAATGGAACTGCACACATTTTGGAGCACCCTCATATCTCAAATATGGTGGGTGATGACTGACTAAGGTGAGGCCAAAGCTGGGTGGAAAAGTGCAGCTGCAGTATACCGCTGTGCTACTCTGCTTGGTATCAATTTAAAAGATATTTTATTTATTTGGTAGCTTGCTGTTGGCAGAATTGGATTAGTGGCTCCCTAGCAAACAAATAGTTTTTTTTGCTTGTACAGACCATATGAAAGTTACAGCTCTAAAAAAAAATTAAAATATATTCTATTTTAATACAAAATTAGGGATAAAAATATTCATTTATAGTAAAGTAATTCTCGTCATATGACCGAGGGAAATGACTGCACAATGACAATGAGTATTATGCTTCTTTTACTTATTTCATGTTAAGAACAAAGCAACGGAAGCCAGTGCTTCCAGCCACGACGCCTTGAATTGCAATCTTAACACTGACCAATTCCCTTCTCTTTTTAAAAAAAAAGGAAACAGTTTCAAGGTGAGGCTCACAATCTGAACCTAATAAATGAAACACATTCTTCAATTCATAAAATGTACTTCCTAATTAAATATTGTGAAACTGCAGCGATTTCAGAATGACCTGACTGTACTCTAGCTGAATCTGCTTCTTTGACCACTTCATCAAATTGTCAGTTGCCTTAAAATATCAGTGTCTGGATTTAATCCAAATTTTGCCAAGAATCCCTCTGTACAACATAATTCTGAATAACAAGAACTTTTGCAACCACTACCAGGTTTATTTTGAGTCGGGGGCGTGGAGGGGGATCATTACCTTCTTAAAAATAAATTCACCTCCATCTCGGAGCTCCAACTGCCTGAGCATCCACGACCAAGAGAGTGGGTATCTTCTCTCTGTTCTCTGAAGTAGTTGCCAGGTAGATAAGTTACAGTAGCACAAGGTCGTCTCTCCCTCCCCAATATCCTTTGCTCAGGCCCCTCTCCAAAGCAACGCATCGAGATCAGGTAGTCCGAGGAGTGGAGGCTATTCTGCCATTCTGTGGAACTTCACATTGGTGCTCTAGCATGCTGCAGCAGTTTGATGCCCTAACTACATTATTCTTGGAATAAGTTATCTACGGGCAAACTACATCATTCTTTATCATACATAGCATTATGTAACTTGTAAAGAATGAATGACCAGGAAAATGTGGTACATTGTGCTTAGAGCCTCAACTAATTGAATTGTGAAGTACCTGCCACATTTTGGCAATATGCTCATAATCTTCCCTCATCCTTGTTCACTACTGATGAAATTTGGAATAACAAAGTGCATAGTGCATGTCTTAGCTGAGTACCCACCTCCAGCAACTATTCCCCCTCCCTATGTCTTTGTAGCAACAGGGAGTTTGACCTCAAACTTATGAGCCAAACTGCAGATAGAAACCCTTATCAGGCTGAAGACAACCTTCAAAAGTTTTTCCAAAGGGAAACAAGGGCCAGCATTCAAAAGGTAATTGATTCACGCTGGAATAGATCATAGCAGGGAAAGATTTCAGTTGCTGGGAAGACCACGTATGGAACCCATATCTACTCTCAAGCGTGTGCATATGCAGCAATGTTCCCATGTTTTGGGCATAATGGAAAGACTCAGTCCATTTCACCTGCCTGTTCAATTTAGTTACTGCCACTAATCTACCAACCGAAGGAAGGTCAGACTCCCGTTGTTACCTAGGTTCACTGGAGTTCATTCAGATGTAAAACTGGGGCTGAGGTGATGTGAACGTGGAGTCAGACTCCTCATTTTCCAAGTATTTGACCAGAGACCCAATTTGGAAACTACTTCAAGTGCACCCTTGTTTATGTTAAACCACCAGTTTGGATAGTTCTCTAATATGGTGGTTTATTATGAATGAGGGTGCATTACCTCAAGTTGAAGTAGTTCACTCAAAGCAGAACATCTGCATGTAAACGCACAGCAATACGTGTTACTGAGCCATACATATCTTGGTCTATGCTGCTTCAGCTGACCTGGTGCTGTGATGACCTTCCCATTTCTTAGCAGGTGGTAGTGCTTCCCTTGAGCTGACCCAGAAAGGCAACAGAACCATGAAACGATGTTGAAGAAAAACTTCACATCAGGAACATTGTGTTGCTCTGTGCTGAAGGCACTTCAAAAGGCCTCATTGGCACTCTGGGATGAATTCAAAACCATAGGTAGCATTCTCACCTCTGAGTCAGAAGGCTCTGGGGGTTCAAGTCCCACTCCAGAGACTTGAACACAAAAATCTAGGCTGATATTCCAGTGCAGTACTGAGGGAACACTGCACTATTGGAAGTGCAGTCTTTGGGTTGAGACATTAAACAGAGGTCCCGTCTGGTCTCTTAGGTGGATGTAAAAGATCCCATGGCACTATTTCAAAGAGGAGCCGGGGAGTTAACCCCGGTGTCCTGGCCAATATTTATCCCTCAATCAACATCATAAAAACAGATTATCTGGTCATCATCACATTGTGGTTTGTGGGAGCTTGCTGTGCACAAATTGGCTGCCACGTTTCCTACATTACAAGTGACTACACTTCAAAAGTACTTCATTGGCTGTAAAGCGCTTTGGGACGTTCTGTGGTCGTGAAAGGCGCTGAATGAATCATAGAATGGTTACAGCAGAGAAGGAGGCCATTTGGCCCGTCCCAGCTCTCTGCAAGAGCACTTCAGCTAGTTCCACTCCCCCAAACTTTCCCCGCAGCCCTGCAAATTTTTTCCTTCAGGTACTTATCCAATTAACTTTTGAAAGCCACAATTGAATCTGCCTCCACCACCCTTTCAAGCAGTGCAATCCAGATCCTAACCACTCGCTGCGTAAAAAGGATTTTCCTCATGTCGTCTTTGATTCTTCTGCCAATCACCTTAAATCTGCGTCCTCTGGTTCTCGACCCTTCCGCCAATGGGAACAGTTTCTCTCCATCTACTCTGTTTAGAACCCTCATGATTTTGAGCACCTCTATCAAATCTCCTCTCAACCTTCTTTGCTCAAAGGAGAACAACCCCAGCTTCTCCAGTCTATCCACATAACTGAAGTCCCTCGTCACTGGAGCCATTCTTGTAAATCTTTTTTGCACCCTCGCCAAGGCCCTCACATACTTCCTAAAGTGCGGTTCCCAGAACGGGACACAAATTTGAGGCCGAGCCAGTGTTTTATAAAAGGTTCATCATAACTTCCTTGCTTTTGTACTCTATGCCTCTATTTATGTAGCCCAGGAACCCGTATGCTTTTTTTAACCACTTTCTCAACCTGCCTTGCCACCTTCAACAATTTGTGCACATATACCCCCATGTCTCTCTGTTCCTGCACCCCCTTTAGAATTGTACCCTTTAGTTTATATTGCCTCTCCTCATTCTTACTACCAAAATGTAGCTTTTCTGCATTAAATTTAATATGCCAAATGTCCGCCCATTCCACCAGCCTGTCTATGTCCTCTTGAAGTCTATCACTAACCTCCTCACTGTTCACTATACTTGCAAGTTTTGTCTTATCTGCAAATTTTGAAATTGTGCCCTGTACACCCAAGTCATTAATATACCTCAAGAAAAGCAGTGGTCCTAGTACCGACCCCTGGGGAACACCAATGAGTACCTTCCTCCAGTTCAAAAAACAACCGTTCACCACTACTCGGTTTCCTGTCACATAGCCAATTTCGTATCCATGCTGCCAAGCCTATTATGTGGCACTTTATCAAACGCCTTTTGGAAGTCCATGTACACATCATAACCGCATTGCCCTCATCAACCCTCTGTTACCTCATCAAAAAACTCAGTCAAGTTAGTTAAACACTATTTGTCTTTAACAAATCTGTGCTTGCTTTCCTTAATTAATCCACACTTGTCCAAGTGACTTAACTTTGTCCCCAATTATTGTTTCTAAAAGCTTCCCCACTATCAAGGTTAAACTGACTGGCCTGTAGTTGCTTGGTTTATCCTTACACCCTTTTTTGAACAAGGGTGCAACATTTGCAATCCTCCAGTCGTCTGGCACCACCCCCAAGTCTAAAGAGGATTGGAAGATTATAGCCAGTACCTCTGCAATTTCCACCCTCACCTCCCTCAACATCTTAGGATGAATCCCATCCGGTCCTTTTGAATTATCTACTTTAAGTACAGCCAACCTTTCTAGAACCTCCTTTCTCAATTTCTATCCCATCCAGCATCTCAACTTCCTCCTCTTTTCACTATGACTTTGGCAGCATCTTCTTCCTTGGTGAAGACAGATGCAAATTACTCATTTAGTACCTCAGCCATGCCCTCTGCCCCCATACGTAGGTCTCCTTTTTAGTCTAATAAATGCAAGTCTTTTTAAAAAAAAGTAAAATGACCTCACCAACTTAAATTACAGTACATGGTACTGGATATGCAAGAGGGATTTTTAGTTTTAGAAATGAACAGCATGCTAATACATATTTGTCTGAATTGTTCCCAATTCAGGTCTTTGTACAGTGAAGTGAACTAATGCTGAACTTTTGCTGCTCAGTTTAATTTATTTTAGTCAAATGTGGTGTAAAAGGAGGGGAATCTTAAATGATAGTTTACAGTGATGGTCTAAATTTTCAACTGTTGCATTAGGAGAGTTGTGCTCTTTTGCGAGAGCTACATTATCGGCCAGCCGTTTTCAGCCCGTCTGTGCTGTTCGCCTTGGGCAGGCAGGGAAACATTGCGCATCTGCACGAGAAATGAACCACCCAGGATTAGGAGACTATTAAACAGTCCCGAAAACAGCTGCCTTTTCAGTCCTTGAGCGAACAAGGGCTAGAAATGCCAAAGTGGACTGTTGGCAACTGGTTATACTTTTGAGTTGAAAGTGCAATGATTAGTGATCTCTCCAAAATCATTAACAATCGATATGATTTGGTCACCA
Organism: Somniosus microcephalus; assembly: GCF_052327205.1. NCBI lineage: Eukaryota > Metazoa > Chordata > Chondrichthyes > Squaliformes > Somniosidae > Somniosus > Somniosus microcephalus. The sequence continues at coordinate 254,363,313 of NC_140987.1, read as the reverse complement.
GTCTCTAGACTTTCCTTCCCTCACAAATTCCTAACATTTATAGTTCTTGGTTTTAACTTTGCACGCAAAACATTCAACTTTAGAGTATGTCGTCAAAATATTCAGACGCTTGTGACTTCCAAAACTTGAGCATTTCAGGTTGTTGCAACATGGAAATTGGACTAAGACCACTTTCAGTATTCATTTTATGGGTGCTGTGGGTTAGAATTTTAATTTACTTTGCCCTCTTAAAACAGCAGTTATGAAATCACAAACCTAATTTGGTTTTCTTCCTGTATCACTTCTCTGTTAAGGTGAATGGAAAGATTAGTAGTAAAGAAGGAAAACAAAATCTATAATAGGTCGTGGGTTCATGTTCCACTCGAGACTTCAGCACATAATCCAGGCCAACACTCCAGTGCAGTACTGAGGGAGTGCTGCACTGTCGAAGGAGCGGTCTTTCAGATGAGATGTTAAACCGAGGCCCCACCTGCCCTCTCAGGTGGAAGTATTTCGAAGAAGAGCAGGTGAGTTCTCCCCGGTGACCTGGCCAATATTTATCCCTATACAAACATCACTAAATACAGATTATCTGGTTATCACATTGCTGTTTGTGGGATCTTGCTGTGCGCAAGAGTAGCTGTCTCATTTCCTACATCACAGCACAGTGACTACACTTCAAAAGTAATTCATTGAAGGTGAAGCACTTTGGTTGTGAAAGGTGCTATGTAAATGCAAGTTATTTATTTTCTTTTAGCACAGGAGAACATATACCCCCAAGTCTCTCTGGAGTTCTGTTCTGGAGGGAATCGTTAACAGTACGTGCTGAAACATCACTATTTACCAGATCACCAGAGACATTGTAACTACATTTTTATTTTCTACAGGCACTCCCGATAGGCAAACACTGAAATATTAAAATACTCAACAAGGAAATGACCTTGCTGTTGCATGCAAACCTATAAATTGCCCCCATAAACACAACTGCCTAAACAGTCCATCACCACATTTAAAGGCACTTACTTACTGGAAAAAATGTTCCCGTCTCAGGAGAGGAGCTAGCCACTGTGTGCTTTGCTCCTCGTTTCGCATGTGGGTGCTATGCTCCAATGGAGACCCGATTGCTGCAGCACAAATCATACAGCAGATTTGTACACCCAGATTTCTGCAGCTGATAACAGGGGAACCACCATCAGAAAAAGCACCTAAAGAGGATTTGCAAAATGGGGTATTATTGCATCTAGCTTAGCGTGGCTATCCGAGGTAGGATTTGGCACAATTTGCACTGATTTAGACAATTATCCCATTTATACCAGGGGTGGCAGGTTGGAAAATTGTAGCCACTATTTCCTTCACCTACCCAATCCCTGCTGCACATGGACCAGCCCAAAAGGAGACATGAAAAATTCTGCACTCGAACAAGCACTATTCACATTTGCGCGCACACACAATACTTGTGCATGCATAGCTTTGTTTCCTTTTGCCAATTGTAGGTTTGTTCAGCAGGATCTCATGCAGCAGTCAAGTTTTGTAGGTAGGCTCTGATGTGGGAATGTAAACTAGCTACAGGTGCAAAGAAATGGTGGCCTCGTTTCCAAAGATGCAAGATTCAGAAAGGAAGGCTGAATGTCATTACTGAATAGGACTGAACAATTTCAAATCGCAAGTGTGCCCAGATTTATTTGAAGTCATGGCAGAATTCAAAACGTGTGGTACAAAGTGCACTAGTTGCTGTACCTCTTAAATCTGTTAATCATTGCTTATTTTAGATTAGTCAAATAAAAACCATGGGCTCTGAAATTATGCTGTGGGATACTAACTAGTGTACAAACACACATGTATAATGTGGGGAAATGTGAAATTATCCACTTTGGCTGGCACGGACTCGATGGGCTGAATGGCCTCCTGTGCTGGTATGATTATGATTCTATAGTAGGAAGAATAGTAAAGCAGAATATTTTTTAAAAGTTGAGAGACTAGTAAATGTTGGGATTCAGATGGATTTGGTGTCCATGTACATGAATCACAAAGTTAACATGCAGTTACAGCTAGCAATTAGGAAAGCAAATGGTAGGTTAGCTTTTCTTGCAAGAGGGTTGGAGTACAAGAGTAAGGAAGTCTTGCTGCAATTAGATAGGGCTTTGGCAAGACTACACCTGGAGTACTGTGTACAATTTTGGTCTCCTTACCCAAGGAAGGATATAGTTGCCTTAGAGGTAAGAAGTCACACAACACCAGGTTATAGTCCAACAGCTTTATTTGAAATCACAAGCTTTCGGAGCGCTGCTCCTTCGTCAGGTGAAGTGAAGAGTTGCATATAAGCACAGCATATATAGTCAGAGAATACTGCCAGATGATTACAGTAATCTTTCTAACTGCCCTTTATCACACCTTGGCAGAGAGATAATCACAGCAATCAAAGGTGTGAATGGTGTCCAAACAGGTCAGTCAGGAAAACATTACATCAAAGAACAATGAGGTGGGGTCACAAGAGGTCAAATGTTGCAGATGCTGCGGTCTGTATGAAAAACAAAAAACAAACAAATCACAGCAGGTCCGGCCGCATCCGTGTAGAGAGAACAAGCCAACGACGACTCGAGTCTGGATGACTCTACGTCAGGTGGGGTTACATGTAGCGTGACATGAACCCAAGATCCCGGTTGAGGCCGTCCTCATGAGTGCGGAACTTGGCTATCAGTTTCTGCTCGACGATTTTGCGTTGTGTGTCTCGAAGGCCGCCGTGGAGAATGCTTACCCGAAGATCGGAGGCTGAATGTCCTTGACTGCTGAAGTGTTCCCCGACTGGGAGGGAACACTCCTGCCTGGCGATTGTTGTGCAGTGTCCGTTCATCCGTTGTCGCAGTGTCATAAGAACATAAGAAATAGGAGCAGGAGTAGGCCAATCGGCCTCTCGAGCCTGCTCCACCATTCAATAAGATCATGGCTGATCTGATCCTAACCTCAAATATACTATCACTCTTCATCCCACCCGAACCCATGTGATCTCCCGGGAGAGGCGAAAAACCAGATTTAAAAAAAACCAATGGCCAATTTGGGAGAAAAAAATCTGGGAAATTCCTCTCCGACCAATCTAGGCGATCGAAACTCGTCCAGGAGATCACTCTGTCCCTATATTTTCTACAGTACTTACCTTCTGTAAAGGCGATCTCCACCCCAGCCAGGAACAGCAATAAAACCATCTCCTGAAATCTAACAGAATTAGAACACAAGTAGGAGCAGAACCAGGCTACACGGCCCCTGGGCCCGCTCCACTACCCACAGGGCCACGACCATTCCGAATCTAGACTCATGTCCAATTTCCTGCCCGCTCCCCGTAACCCTTAATTCCCTTTACTTCTAGGAAGCTATCAATTTCTGTTTTAAATTTATTTAATGATGTAGCTTCCACAGCTTTCTGGGGCAGCAAATTCCACAAACCTACCACCCTCTGAGTGAAGAAGTTTCTCCTCATCTCAGTTTTGAAGGAGCAGCCCCTTATTCTAAGATTATGCCCCCTAGTTCTAGTTTCACCCATCATTGGGAACATCCTCACCGCATCCACCCGATCAAGCCCCTTCACAATCTTATATGTTTCAATAAGATCGCCTCTCATTCTTCTGAACTCCAATGAGTAGAATCCCAATCTACTCAACCTCTCCTCATATGTCCACCCCCTCATCCCCGGAATTAACCGAGTGAACCTTCTTTGTACTGACTCGAGCGCAAGTATGTCTTTTCTTAAGTATGGACACCAAAACTTATGCAGTATTCCAGGTGCGGTCTCACCAATACCTCCCTGTTTTTATATTCTATCCCCCTAGCAATAAAAGCCAACATTCCATTGGCTTTCTTGATCACTTGCTGCACCTGCATACTAACTTTTTGAGTTTCGTGCACCAGGACCCCCAGATCCCTTTGTACTACAGTACTTTCCAGTTTCTTGCCATTAAGATAATAACTTGCTCTAGGATTTTTCCTGCCAAATTGCATAACCTCACACTTTCCAGTATTGTATTCCATCTGCCAAATCTCTGCCCACTTACTTAGCCTGTCTATGTCCCTTTGCAGGTTTTTTTATGTCCTCCTCACTCACTACTTTCCCTCCCATCTTTGTATCATCTGCAAACTTTGATATGTTACACTCGGTCCCCTCCTCCAAATCGTTAATATAGATTGTAAAGAGTTGGGGACCCAGCACTGACCCCTGCGGAACACCACTAGTTACTGATTGCCAGTCTGAGAATGAACCATTTATCCCAACTCTGCTTTCTGTTAGAGAGCCAATCCTCCACCCACGCCAGAATATTACCCCCAATCCCGTGATTTTTTATCTTGAGCAATAATCTTTTGTGTGGCACCTTGTCAAATGCCTTTTGGAAGTCTAAATACACTACATCCACTGGTTCCCCTTTATCCACCCTGTATGGTCTTGCCGATGTACCATGCTCCGGGGGCATCCTTTCCTGCAACGTATGAGGTAGACAACATTGGCCGAGTCACATGAGTATGTACCATGTACCTGGTGGGTGGTGTCCTCACGTGTGATGATGGTATCTGTGTTGATGATCTGGCATGTCTTGCAGAGGTTGCCGTGGCAGGGTTGTGTGGTGTCGTGGTCGCTGTTCTCCTGAAAGCTGGGTAATTTGCTGTGAACGATGGTCTGTCTGAGGTTAGGCGGCTGTTTGGAGAGTAGTGGAGGCGTGGGGATGGCCTTAGCAAGGTGTTAGTCGTCATCGATGACATGTTGAAGGCTGCGAAGAACATGGTGTAGTTTCTCGCTCCGGGGAAGTACTGGACGACGAAGGGTACTCTGTTGGTTGTGTCCTGTGTTTGTCTTCTGAGGTCTATGCGATTTTTCGCTGTGGCCCGTCGGAACTGTCGATCGACGAGTCGAGCGTCATATCCCGTTCTTACGAGGGCGTCTTTCAGCGTTTGTAGGTGTCCATCGCGTTCCTCCTCGTCTGAGCAGATCCTGTGTATTCGCAGGGCTTGTCCATAGGGGATGGCTTCTTTAACGTGGTTAGGGTGGCAGCTGGAGAAGTGGAGCATCGTGAGGTTGTCCGTGGGCTTGCGGTAGAGTGAGGTGCTGAGGTGTCCGTCTTTGATGGAGATTCGTGTGTCCAAGAATGAAACCGATTCTGAGGAGTAGTCCATGGTGAGTTCGATGGTGGGATCGAACTTGTTGATGTTATCGTGTAGTCTTTTCAGTGATTCTTCGCCGTGGGTCCATAGGAAGAAAATGTCGTCGATGTATAGCGTTGGTTGGAGGTCCTGTGCAGCGAAGAAGTCTTGCTCAAACTTGTGCATGAAGATGTTGGCGTATTGGGGTGCGAATTTGGTCACCATGGCTGTTCCGTGTGTTTGGGTAAAGAACTGGTTGTCGAAGGTGAAGACATTGTGGTCAAGGATGAAGCGGATGAGTTGTAGGATGGCGCCTGGAGATTGGCTGTTGTTGGTGTTGAGTACTGAGGCTGTCGCAGCGATGCCGTCATCTTGGGGGATACTGGTGTAGAGTGCCGAGACGTCCATCGTGGCGAGGAGTATTCCTGGTTCAACTGGTCCGTGGGTGCTGAGTTTCTGTAAGAAGTCTGTAGTGTCGCGACAGAAGCTGGGGGTTCACGACAACGCAAAATCGTCGAGCAGAAACTGATAGCCAAGTTCCGCACTCATGAGGACGGCCTCAACCAGGATCTTGGGTTCATGTCACGCTACATGTAACCCCACCTGACGTAGAGTCATCCAGACTCGAGTCGTCGTTGGCTTGTTCTCTCTACACAGATGCGGCCGGACCTACTGTGATTTGTTTGTTTTTCATACAGACCGCAGCATCTGCAACATTTGACCCCTTGTGACCCCACCTCATTGTTCTTTGATGTAATGTTTTCCTGACTGACCTGTTTGGACACCATTCACTCCTTTGATTGCTGTGATTATCTCTCTGCCGAGGTGTGATAAAGGGCAGTTAGAAAGATTACTGTAATCATCTGGCAGTATTCTCTGACTATATATGCTGTGCTTATATGCAACTCTTCATTTCACCTGACAAAGGAGCAGCGCTCCGAAAGCTTGTGATTTCAAATAAAGCTGTTGGACTATAACCTGGTGTTGTGTGACTTCTTACATTTGTCCACCCCAGTCCAACACCGGCATCTCCACATCTTGCCTTAGAGGGTATGCAATAGAGGTTCACTAGATTGATTCCTGGGATGAGAGGGTTGCCCTATTCGGAGAGATCGAGTAGAATGGGCCTATATTCTCTGGAGTTTCGAAGAATGAGGTGTGATCTCATTGAAATGTATCAAATTCTTAGTGCTTGACAAGGTAGATGCTGAGAGGCTGTTTCTCCTGTCTGCTGAGTCTAGAACTAGGGAACATAGTCTCAGGATAAGGGATCAGCCATTTAGGACTGAGATGAGGGGAAATTTCTTCACTCAAAAGGGTTGTGAATCTCTGGACTTCTCTACCCCAGAGGGCTATTGATGCTCAGTTGTTGAGTATATTCAAAACTGAGATCGAGAGAGTTTTGGACACTAATGGAATCAAGGGATATGGAGATTGGGCAGGAAAGTGGAGTTGAGGTAGAAGATCAGCCATGATCTTACTGAATGGCGGAGCAGGCTCGATGGGACCATATGGCCTACTCCTGCTCCTATTTCTTATGTTCTTAAACTCATTTCTTTTATATTTTAGCAGAGGCACTAACCATTTCATAGAATCATACAGCACAAAAGAGGCCATTCGGCACATCATGCCTGTGTCGGCTCTTTGAAAGAGCTCTCCAATCAGTCCCACTCCCCTGCTCTTTCCCCACAGCCCTACAAATTTTTCCTTTAAGTATTTATCCAATTCCCTTTTGAATGTTCCTAATGAATTTGCTTCCACCAGCCTTTCAGGCAGTGCACTCCAGATCACAACAACTTGCTGCGTAGAACAGTTTCTCCTCATCGCCCCCCGGCTTCTTTTGCCAATTATCTTAAATCTGTTTCCTCGGGTTACCTACCCTCCTGCCACTGGAAACAGTTTCTCTCTTTCTACTCTTATCAAAACCCTTCAGCATTCTGAACGCTTCTATTAAATCTCCCTTTAACCTTCTCTGCTCCAAGGAGTACAATGTCGACTTCTCTACTCATTTAAATTAAATGGAGTGGAATTTCAATAATACATTAAGCTTTTGTATGTTAGTATGCCACAATGCAATTTTAGGACCACTGTTTATAGCAACAGATAATAGTTCATCAGCAGCTGTGGCATATCCTATTATAGTAAGGAAGTAGTGTCTTTAAACTGGCCTCTCCCTCCAAAAAAATCACAAGCATCTCAACAGTTTGAACTTTGCACTGTTTGTGCATGCAACTTCTTATTCTCCATCACAGGTATTCAAACTCAAGTGCCTGGATCCTCAGGGATCCTCAAGGTCATACTGGTTAGTCTTTTGCCATATTTCTGTTTGTTCATGTACTATTATGCTAGTTCTGTTGCTGTGTACTAATAAAAAAGATTTCCTGCAATGATCACAGTTTTCCTTTGGGTTGCTGAAGTAGTCTTTCACAAGTTAGGATAGATGGTCCCTCGTATAAATAAAGCTTGAAAACCATTAGCTGTGGCTCAGTTGGTAGTACTCTCGCCTCTGAGAAGGTTCAAGTCCCCACTCTAGAGGCTTGAGCAGAAAATCTAGACAGACACTCGAGTGCCGTACTGAGGGCGTGCTGCACTGTCGGAGGTGCCGTCTTTTGGAAGAGACGTTAAACCGAGGCCCCGTCTGCTCTCTCAGGTGGACGTAAAAGATCCCATAGCACTATTTCAAAGAGGAGCAGGGGAGTTATCCCCGGTGTCCTGGCCAATATTTATCCCTCAATCCAACATCCCTAAAACAGATTATCTGGTCATTGTCATATTGCGGTTTGTGGGAGCTTGCTGTGCGCAAATTGGCTGCCACGTTTCCTACATATAACTATATGTATGCTCTATAAATGCAAGTCTTTTCTTTCTAAATGGCAAAATGAAGGCTCATTATCATCAGTGCCATAATGAAGAACAAAACTAATTCAATTCTGTACCTCATGGAAACACAAGCTGAAGCAGCAAATAAAAAGCAAAATAATATTGGTGAATTACCATAAAATCCAAATTCTAACTCCCACCATTGTACTAGTCGCTCCCCCACTTTACGGTCGATGTTTCAGTAAAAATCCCAGGAGTCACATTCATGTTCCCCTATATTTACAGGACATAAAAACATGCATGAAGGTGCGACTTATACACCAGATTTTATACTGCATAAAAGCATGCAAATATATAATCATCAGAATTTATGCGCTTATGACTAATGTAGAAACAGATCACTCAAAATGTAAAAAAGTTAATCATTCATCATAAGCACTTTCTCTTAGGTTTATAGAAAATCAACAGGCTGCAGAGTACACATCTTCATGCAATTTTGGATCAGACTGCTTTCAATTGCATAGATTTTTCATGCACAAATGAAAAAGGTTTCAACATTTTATGGGGTCTCCTTCATTTCTTCCATTACTTTTAGGAAACATTTAAAAAGGAAAATATTGAATGTGGCACACTTCTAATAATGGCCGTGCACCGCTTTGAACACCGACATCGTGAGATTCCACGGTGACACTATAAAGGACAACAATTCTATAAGATGTCGCTGCTCACATTTACGAAATCTGATTTTTGTCATGATCACATCGCCCTATGGGGATGCAGTGCTGCATCACTTTGGCACAGCCACAAATTGCACCCACAGAGATAGGACGTAAGTTGTCTATCTGACCAGTTTGAGCATAGGCCAGGCACTTTAAGAGGAAATTAATAAATAAAGAACAAGTCATTCTGACTGATGTTAGGAGAAATGAAACCTCAAGATCAATGGCAGTTGAGGTGTGCAAGTGGGTTTCTATTCACCTGTATCAGATCTCTCTCTCTGTCGTGTTAAAACTCTCATCTAGCTCAAGTTCCAGTTCTCACTGACACTTTCATTTGGATCTTTTTTAGTTATCTGGAGACAACTGGGTAGAGAAAGTTCCTCCTCATCTATGCATCTTGGTACACCACCAGGAGCTGGTGCTGCCCATAGCATAGCCCTTCCTTCCATTCTGATTAAACAGAATAGCATTCATAAACAGGGATAAAGAGTACAGAATTGTGTAACCCTCTCACATACACATATTCGCACAAATGAATGGTGAAAGAGAATTTATATTCCCAATGGGCCATTGGTTATGCCATAACCTGGGACACCATTATTTGCAAAATTTTTTCATCAACATTTATGGATGTGTGGTTTTCAGCACACTTGTGACAGTACTTTGAAAGACATATGGAAAATACCAATTTCCATGCAAGCTGTATTAAAGTATTATGCATGACAAGTACTTTAAGTGTCAGCCGTGGCTCAGTGGGTTGCACTCTCTCCTGACTCAGAAGGTCATGGGTTCAAGTCCCACTCCCGAGACTTGAGCATAAAATCTAGGTTGATACTCCCAGGGAGGTGCCGTCTTTCGGATGGAATGTTAAACAGAGGCCCCGTCTGCTCTCTCAGGTGGATGTAAAAGATCCCGTGGCACTATTTCGAAGAAGAGCAGGGGAGTTCTCCCCGGTGTCCCAACAAATATTTAACCCTCAATCAACATCACTGAAACAGATTGTCTGCTCATTATCACATTGCTGTTTGTGGGATCATGCTGTGCAAAAGTTGGCTGCCGCGTTTCCTACAACAGTGACTACACTTCAGAAGTGCTTTGGGACATCCTGAGATCGTGAAAGCCTTTATATAAATGTAAGTTCTTTCTTTACTTGTAGTCCTACGTAATTTCTTATGTAAAAAGCCACTGACATTGGTCTGTTTACAGCACAACGGCAAGCAGCTTTCTTCTCCCTAGTCTTCACTTGGTACTTGCTTTGTGTTAAGACTGTTGCGCGCTCAACATTTTATGCTGTCGTATATTGTTGAGCTCCATTAAAGAAAAAAATATTTTACAAGGCAACATATTGAAAACCAAAAAAGTCATTTGAAACTTAACAGTCTTCAAAACAGGCCCTCCTCTGCCAATTGTGTAAGTTTGCAATACAAAATAAAAAACTAGAGCTGCAGTGAGCTTCTCACATGAACATTTTAAACTAATCCTGAATTTTTCATATTTGTGGAAGTTGTAAAAACTTTTGACATTGTATTTAACTGTAAATAGCTTTATTTTCTCCCCCATTACTCTGAAAAGTCACTTCTCCATCACTGTACACACTGTGTTTAATCTATTTGCTCACAGGAACTGAATTAAGCCAAAACAATTCATTAGTGTTCCAGTATTTTCAAAGTGGGTTATTCTAATTTACCACCTGCCTGGCAAAGCAGGTCAGGATGCACTGGGGCAGAAGTGGAGAGTTGCTAAGTGCCCACATTGGCACAGATCCAAAATGGTTGACTTGGCAGTGAAATAAAACAACTTAAGAACAAAAAGATACATGTCAAATTGATCCATTAATCTTTTAGTTCACTTTTCATAATTAAATTATTCATATACAGGAGGAACATAAATAGCAGTCTGTGTACATGCCATTTACCTCAATTAATATTTTGTAAATAAAGATTATTTGACCAAATGATGAATTCCATGAAGAATGGATTTGTAAACGAGCCATTTATCAGTGTGAATTACAAAAGATAAAGCAGTACTTTAATCATTGTTGGCACAGGGGTATTATATTTGTGATTCAATCATGCGATTGTAGTAGAGTATTTGCTGCAGTAAAAAATGTTCCTGTTGAATATGACATTCCCGTTCATAGGTACTTACCAAATGAATGTCAAATTCAGAATCATCATCACCATTTTCTATTTCCAGTGTACTTTGCTCCAGTGTCAGACAGATTGCGCTGTCTTCCAAAGTCACGGTGGAGCTAGTCGGGTTCCCTTCCCTGAAATTACATTTTTTTTTAAATTAAAAAAAGATAGTTTGCCAATAGCATATATTTAAGAGATTGTTGAGGTACGGTTTAAAAAAGATTTCTGCATATTCTATAAACCAACCGCATTTGATGCTGGGTGAATCTCAGTGTTGGTTTGCAGAAAGGGAGGACATGCATGAAGTATTTGAAGTTGTACAGTATTTGAGCAGGTTCGAAAGGACAAGAATGGAAGTACAGGAAACTTTCGATTAACCGGCCCCTAAATAACCGGAACGCTCTATCCACCGGCAAAGTTCAGGAGTCGGTTCAGGTAACTTTTTTTACTTTTAGTTACTTTTTTTACTCCATTTGTTGCTGTGCAAGGGTGTAGCTGAAGCTGTTGCTAAGCTAGAGAGACGCTTGCAACTTGTGCCGATTGTTTTGAAGCTGTTGCAACAGGGTTTGTTGCTTTATACGGAGCTCTGAGCTCCGTATCTTTTACTATAGCGTTCGGTTATCCGGAATTGTTGATGAACCAGCAACACATCGGTCCCGTCCGTGCCGGATACCAGAAAGTTTCCTGTAGGTTTTAAATCAACAAGATTTATAGAGGGTCTAAATATTTTCCCATTGGAGGAGGAAAGTAATAAGTGGGATATATACTGGTAAGGGAATTTGTGCCAACGTAGCAGACATAACAACTAACATTTCCTGAAATATAGTATTCATCTGGAACATACAGATTTAGTTACGGGTGTGTTTGAATGAGTTGCATTAGGGCAGAAACCGGATTAGGAAAAATACTCTTCAAATAAAAGATCAAGCTTTGAATTGACTACCGTCATTGGGTGTAGCCCTCAACATCTGCTCACTGTGCAAGAATTACAGTGTACTAAGGCTAACCAACAATATACTTTAAAAACAGTAAACAGGACTTTCATAGTGATTATATCAAAGTACAAGAACAAATTTTAAATCGTAGATAATTATCTGAACCAACCAATAAATTGTCCAACCACTGCAAAGTACAACTGACTGAAATTTACTGAATCCAAACCAATGGACTTTGAGAACATTAAATAGGGGCACTTGACAGAATGTAAACTCTATGGCTGCACACATTTCTTAATTTATTAGACGTGTTGCCATAGAAGATGGTGTTGTAGAAATTACATCATGGAGTGACTGCAGAAATAAAATCATTGTGGCTTCCTTCACCAGCTGAGACCACTTTCTTCCCGCCAACCACACCTGGTTGTGGATTTCGATGAATGCTCCCTTCTACTTTTGTATGCCCAACACAAGGATCGCATAACCCCTCTTTCAATCTGCAGACTAATTTGAAACCAACACAAAGCCAAAATTGCATCACTTGCTCATTTCAGGAAGCCTTCGATAGATGAAGAGCTATTCAGTTTTTCAAAACTAAGTGGGCACATAAGATTTTGTTCTAAACTAGTCTTCTTTATCTTATAATTGAATGGGCGAGCCTACAAACTCCACACACTTAATTACTCTCTCCCCAAGTAGTGAACGCTGAAACCCAACAGTTGATCCTTTGTGTCACTACACCAGCTGCCTTCAGAAACAAACAGAGCATCGGGAATTTCTGTTTGGTATCAGATGTTGGCATTACTTTGGTATTCTATGTGTAATTGTAAGTCACGAGCAAGTGGAAACAATAGGGAACTACTACTGCAGATTGGAAAGGAGTTACTGTGACCGAGTAAATGCAACAACGAGCGGAAAAACAGTTTTTTGGGGGGGGGGGGGGGGGGGGGCGGTGGAGACCTTACAAAACCCTTTGAGGATTGAATCTTACAAAAAAAAGTAACAGTATTCATATGTAAAATATCATTTCTGAGCCACTTTGAAACAAAAGATGTACACATTTTCTACAGAAGCATGAGTGCAACAAGAATTAGTAACAGGATATCATAGTCTTTGCTTAGCTTTTTTGGTTTAAAATAACAGCTCCACTGAGTTTGCAATTGTTCCAGTATTCGCATGAAAAGCAGAAACCTCCTGAAAACTACGTGGAATGTTCGGAGAACATTTCCTTCAAACAAGCCACAAAGAATGAACTCCTGGGCTGCAAAGATCAGTTTAAGCTCCTATTAAAAATGTTATGCCTCAAGGAACGACTGCCTATTAAGATGATGACAGCGATTTCTCAAATATCTTAAGGAAGGAGTCTCACTATTAGGTCCCCTTTAAGGATTAAACAAAGTGAATTAGGATTAAACAGAGAAGCATTAGGATTTACTGCAACATCCTGTATTCTCTGTCCTATCCCAAGTCAACAGCTATTGAGGCCAACACTGGAACAGAGCAAAATTATTGGAGATAGTCATTAACTCAGTATGCTTCAATAGTCTTGTTTCAACTGTGAGCATATTATATGTACAATAATATATTTAACAATACATTAAAAAAAATCCAAAACTCTCCCCGTCAATGTTGATCAGACCAGCAGAGTTTAGGGTATGTTTAAAGGATGCACACATATTGAGGCTTAAATTGTTCTGCTTCTCCGTCTCTCTCACATTTCTCTTCTGCGCCCCTTCCTAACACTTTTTGGTTCTGCCTCTGTGCCCTTCTGCTTCTTAGTCTGCCTTTTCTTGATGTTTGGGGTAGATGGCGAGTGGCGAGCTGCTGAGGGCTTGCTAGTCACATCTTACAGGGACGGGGAAAGTGAACTGCAGCTCTTGGTGGCTCGCGTCAGTCGCTCCCCATCCCGCATGCTTCCCCAGTCTCTCGCAGCTCCATCACATCTACCCCTTCAGCTGTCCCCTACCCTCTCCTCTTCCTACCAGCCCATCGCTCCTACTGCTACCCCTGTATCCTCCCTGTGCCCTGTTGCCTAAGCCCAAGACAGAACTTAGACAGGATATCATAGAATGATACAGCACTGGAGGAGGTCATTTAGCCCATCGTGCCTGTGGCAGATGATGTCTGGAGAATAACAAAACTTTACGTTAAAGAAGCACGGCAGCCAAACAAGACACATACTTTAACATCGGGAGGGTGACGGAAATGTGCATACTTCATACATGTTGAGATACAGAGCAGTACTCAAAAATCATGACACAGGAAGTAAGGTTAGTGTGCACAAGGAAAGCACGCCATACACAAAACTTGCAATACTTGCAATATACTCAAGAAATTTGAGCCAAAAATTCTCCTGCTGCGACAGCCCTCCTGTGGGTGGAAATCAGCTGCCGAAGGCCTGCTGCAGCTGGGATATCTGGTGGGACCTGGGGATGCTGGGTCTCTGCTCAGAATCCCACCAATTATTAATTTGCGTAGGGGCCTGGAGCTGATGGAACTTCCATCTGTCCTGATGTCGAAAAGAGGAAATTCCCACACCAGGAATTTCCTTGGCCCCAGCCTCTCTGCCGCACTGTGAGCTTGGACACCAGGATGAACCCAGTGCACAGGTAGTTTGAGCAGGTAGGGCCCACCTGGGGGTCCGGGCTGCCCGATCGGAGTGCCAGAAACAGTGGAAAGGTTTTGAAGTGCCGTCCTGCCTGTGCCTCAGTTCTCACCCCCATACTGTATGAGCACTGGAGGAATCATGTCATTGCTGGAAATAGCATCTGTCCTGGTTCTGCAGCCCCCAACGTACTTGCATGAAGCAGGTGTACGGGACTCTAAGCCGATGCGGAGGTAGGGCCCACCAAATTGGAAAGGCCCTGCTTTTCTTGCAGCAGCTGGTCGCAAAGGGATTAGCTACTGTAATGAAGCTGGCTTTCCAAGGAAGAGGCCCCATTTGTCCTCATTTCTTAGTTCTTCCGTCAGGCCTAGGAACATAGCAACACAAGTAGGCCATTCAGCCCCACGAGCCTGTTCCGCCATTCAACTAGAACATGGCTGATCTGTATCTTAACTCCATCTACCTGCCTTGGTTCCATATCCCTTTGCAAAAATCTACTAATCGGAGTTTTGAAATTGTCAATTGACTCCCAACCTCAACAGCTTCTTTGGGGGTTGTGTGGGGTGGGGGGGGAAAAAAAAGAGAAAATTTTCCACGACCTATCTGCAGCCACTTGCTTCTGTGGCTGGTCAACCCTGCACTTTCCAGCTAGATGGCACCCCGGTTGTGCTAATACTGGTACAACCATGCGCACACCCACACCCAGTTGTTTTGTAGTGAATGGAGTTGTGATCTCAGTTACTGGAAAAGTAAGCATTGTGCAAAACTAAACAGCTTAAGGGACACGCATGATATAGCACCATTTTACATTGCAGTACCTTAAAAAAAAATGTAGGAAAACCAGTTATAATGGAACAAATTTTACATAGCTGCAAACAATTTCAAAGTCTGGTAACAAATGTATTTTGTTCAAATTATGGTACTATTACTGGAGCCTGTTGTCCACCCTGATATTTAGCCCCATCCAAAAACAAACATTTACAAGACAGTAAAATCAAATAAATATTTGTATATGTTGTACAGAACAGTATAAATTCCTCAAATAAAAACAGAAAATGCTAGAAATACTCAGCAGGTCAGGCAGCATCTGTAGAGAGAGAAACAGAGTTAACGTTTCAGGTCGATGACCCTTCGTCTTTGTGGTAAACCACTGTTTGTATTCCACTGTGTACATGCCTGGACATGCCTCGGCTGACTCCTCCCACAAGTCCTAGTATAAAGGTGACTGCTCCCCAGCCCCTTTGTATTCTGGACCGGTCGACCACTCGAGGCAGACCTTCATTCTTTTGTTAATAAAAGCCTTTAGTTACTCTCTTAACTCTCAGTCTTTTATGAGTAATTGATAGCGCATCAATTTTATTAACAAAATTTTTATAATGGAGAAGATCCTCACACCAGCATGCCTGGACTTAGATCATCGGGAGGCGGACTCATCCACCAAGTTTACTCACTGGCTTAAGTGTTTCGAAAAATTCCTGACCGCCTCCGCAGCAATCAAATCGGACGAGGACAAACTGGATGTCCTGACCTCCAAAGTGAACCACCGAGTGTACTCGGTCATCCAGGACGCGACCTCGTACGCGGACGCTATCAAGCTCAAGGACCAGTACACGCGCCCAGTGAACGAAGTGTACGCCAGGCACCTTCTGGGGAGTCGTAAACAACAACCTGGGGAATCGACCGTGGAATACCTTCAGGCACTGTCTGTGCTTGGCTGGGCCTGTGGTTGTAAGGATGTAAAGGCCGCCGTGTATACAGAGGAACTTATCCGGGACGCTTTTGTAGCAGGCCACAGATCCAATTACACGCGACAGCGACTGTTGGAGCAGAGTGACCTCGACCTCAACAAGGCCTCTGAACTCGCACTATCATTGGATGCAGCCTACCGGGGCATGGATGCCTACTCCTCTGCACCGTGGACGCCGCGGGGAATGACAGCCTGGGACACGGTAGGACCGCCTCACAGCGCCGTGCCACCCCAGCCATGGCCCAACTACCGCAGCAGTGTCCCAAGGCCAGACAGCAGTGCCCCAAGGCCAGAAATGCTACTTCTGTGGCCAGGCAAAACACCCCAGAGCGCGCTGCCTGGCGAAAAACGCGATCTGCTCGGGCTGCGGGAAGAAGGGACACTACGCTAACGTCTGCAGGGCCAAAGCCACCCCGAACCCCAACAGCGCTGCGTGTGGGCCATGTGGGCCGCCATCTTGGGCCTCCCCGGCCATGTGCGAACCACCGGTACAGCAGCCATTTTGGACGCCTCCAGCCACATGGGGATCATGGACGCCGCCATCTTGGACGACAGCCGGAACGCAGCAGGCCCCCAACACTGCCTCATCTGATACCCGCAGCGACACACCGACCCCTACGCTGGCATCCGTTACACTGGACCAAGCGAGACCGCACCAGCTGGCCAGTTCCACAATGGACATTAAGGTAAATGGCCACGATACAATCTGCCTTTTTGACTCTGGGAGCACGGAGAGCTTCATCCACCCCGGCACGGTGCGGCGTTGCTCTCTCCCAGTCCTGCCTGCGCACCAGCGGATTTCTATGGCCTCCGAGTCCCAGTCGGCGGACATCGGCGGCTACTGCGTAGTGACACTCGTAGTAGACGGGACCGTGTACGATCATTTTAAACTTCTGGTCCTGCCCGACCTCTGCGCTGCCGTCCTGCTGGGGTTAGATTTTCAGTGCCACCTTAAAAGTGTTACGATGGCGTACGGTGGACCCCTACCCCCACTCACAGTCCGCAGCCAGCAGCTCCCAAATTGCCCGCCGCGCACCAGGTGCAACCTCTCCACACTCAGAGTCACCCCCCCCCCACTGTTTGCTAACCTCACCCCCGACTGTAAGCCCATCGCCACAAAGAGCAGGCGATACAGTGCCGGGGACAGGGTTTTCATTAAAACCGAAGTGGAGCGGCTCCTGAAGGAAGGGATTATTGAGGGCAGCACCAGCCCCTGGCGAGCCCAGGTTGTGGTCGTTAAGACCGGCGAGAAGCAGCGCCTGGTCATCGACTACAGCCAGACAATAAATCGCTACACCCTGCTGGACGCCTACCCACTCCCCCGCATAGCTGATATGGTCAACCAGATCGCGCAGTACCGCATCTTCTCGACCATTGACCTGAAATCAGCGTACCACCAGCTCCCTATCCGCCCTGAGGACCGCCAGTATACTGCCTTTGAGGCAAACGGCCGCCTCTATCACTTCCTTAGGGTTCCCTTTGGCGTCACCAACGGGGTCTCCGTCTTCCAAAGGGAGATGGACCGGATGGTAGATCAAAATGCGTTGCAGGCCACTTTCCCATATCTGGACAATGTGACCATCTGCGGCCGTGACTTGCAGGACCATGACGCAAACCTCGAAAAATCCCTCCGCACCGCCCAACTCCTGAACCTGACATATAACAAGGAGAAGTGCATATTCCGCACAAACCGCCTCGCCATCCTTGGCTGTGTTGTGGAACACGGAGTCATCGGCCCCGACCCCGACCGGATGCGTCCCCTTATGGAACTCCCACTGCCCCACTGCCTCAAGGCCCTGAAGAGGTGCCTAGGGTTTTTCTCCTATTATGCCCAGTGGGTCCCCTACTATGCGGACAAGGCCCGTCCGCTGATCAAGTCCACCTCTTTTCCCTTGACGGCAGAGGCCCGCTTAGCCTTCCACCGTATCAAGGAAGACATTGCCAAAGCCACCATGCACGCAGTGGACGAGTCCATCCCCTTCCAGGTGGAAAGCGACGCGTCCGACTTTGCCCTGGCCGCTACCCTCAAATCAGGCGGGGAGACCCGTGGCCTTCTTTTCACGAACCCTCCAAGGCCCGGAGACCAGACACTCCGCTGTTGAGAAGGAGGCCCAGGTGATTGTGGAGGCTGTGCGTCATTGGAGGCACTACCTGGCCGGAAAACGATTTACCCTGCTCACTGACCAACGTTCAGTTGCTTTCATGTTTAACAACAAGCAGAGGGGCAAAATCAAAAATGACAAGATCTTGAGGTGGAGAATCGAACTTTCCACCTACAATTACGAGATCTTGTACCGGCCCGGGAAGCTCAATGAACCCCCGGATGCGCTATCGCGTGGCACCTGCGCCAGCGCGCAGATCGATAGACTGCAGGCCCTCCACAATGACCTCTGCCACCCGGGGGTCACCAGGTTCTTCCACTTCATCAAGGCCCGCAACCTGCCTTACTCTATTGAGGAGGTCAGGACCATGACCAGGAACTGCCAAGTCTGCGCTGAGTGCAAACCGCACTTTTATAGACCAGCCAGGGCCCACCTGATAAAAGCCACTCGCCCCTTCGAGCGCCTGAGCGTTGATTTTAAAGGGCCTCTCCCCTCCTCCGACCGCAATGTGTACTTCCTCAATATTATTGATGAGTACTCCCGTTTCCCGTTCGCCATCCCCTGCCCGGACATGACCAGTGCCACGACCAGTGCCACGGTCATTAAATGTCTGAACGACCTCTTCACCCTGTTCGGTTTCCCCAGCTATATCCATAGCGACCGGGGCTCATCGTTTATGAGTGACGAACTCCGTCAGTACCTGCTAACTAGGGGTATTGCCACAAGCAGGACCACCAGTTACAACCCCCGGGGGAACGGACAGGTGGAAAGAGAAAATGCGACAGTTTGGAAGGCCGCCCTGCTAGCCTTAAAGTCTAGGGGCCTTCCAACCTCCCGCTGGCAGGATGTGCTCCCCGATGCGCTCCACTCTATTCGGTCACTGCTCTGCACTGCCACTAACGCCACCCCTCATGAGAAAATGTTTGTCTTCCCAAGGAAGTCCACATCGGGGACATCGCTACCGCCATGGCTGATGTCCCCAGGGCCGGTCCTACTGAGAAGGCACGTGAGGACCCATAAAACGGACCCCCTGGTCGAGAGGGTCGACCTCCTCCACGCCAATCCCCAGTATGCTTACATTGCATACCCGGACGGGCGGGAGGACACAGTCTCCATAAGAGACCTTGCACCCTCGGGGGCCGCAGTAACCCACTACTCACTACCACCCCCCCCACGATCCGATATCCAGCCCCGGCAGACGGCAGGCCTGGGCCCAGCGACCCGCTCGACATCTACGAGGACGACACGCCTGTGCCACAGCCTACGCGGGACTCGACGCCGGAAGCTCCACTACCCCTGCCGTCGCCACGCCGATCACAGCGGCAGACAAGACCTCCGGAGAGACTCCAATACACTAACTTTTAAATACACTTCACCCCGCCGGACTCAATTTTAAACAAGGGGTGAATGTGGTAAACCACTGTTTGTATTCCACTGTGTACATGCCTGGACATGCCTCGGCTGACTCCTCCCACAAGTCCTAGTATAAAGGTGACTGCTCCCCAGCCCCTTTGTATTCTGGACCGGTCGACCACTCGAGGCAGACCTTCATTCTTTTGTTAATAAAAGCCTTTAGTTACTCTCTTAACTCTCAGTCTTTTATGAGTAATTGATAGCGCATCAGTCTTTGCTTCTTTTTAAACTTGCTTTGTATAGACATAAAACCAATGTTTGATAACTGGATTGTTCAGCATTTCGAGTGCAGCCCGATAGTTAGATATACTCCTCTTGCCTCCGTTCATCTATACGGTCAATCCCTGGAAAATTCCTGGAAGCAGGAGGAGGAATTGAACTTTTAGAACAACAAGCTTCGCATTAGCACCAGGCATAATTATTTTGCGCCTGGGAGAGGGCAACAGAGAGAGATAAAAAAATTGGGCAAATCTGAGCCTGTTCCATTTCCCACTCCAGAGACATGAATACATAATCTAGGCTACACTCCAGTACAGTACTGAGGGAGTGCTGCACTGTCGGAGGTGCCGTCTTTCAGATGAGATGTTAAACCCGTCTGTCCTCTCGGGTGGACAACAACAACAACTTGTATTTATATAGCGCCTTTAACGTAGTCCCAAGGTGCTGCACAGGAGTATTTTAAGACAAAAAATTTGACACCGAATCACCAGGATAAATTAGGGCAGGTGACCAAAAGCTTGGTCAAAGAGGTAGGTTTTAAGGAGCGTCTTAAAGGAGGAAAGAGAGGTAGCGAGGCGGAGAGGTTTAGGCAGGGAATTCCAGAGCTTAGGGCCTAGGCAAGAGAAGGCACGGCCAGCAATGGTTGAGCGATTATAATCAGGGATGCTTATGCTCAAGAGGGCAGAATTAGAGGAGTGCAGATATCTCAGGGGGTTGTGGGGCTGAAGGAGTTTAGAGAGATAGGGCAGGGCGAGGCCATGGAGGGATTTGAAAACAAGGATGAGAATTTTGAAATCGAGGCGCTGCTTAACTGGGAGCCAATGTAGGTCAGCGAGCACAGGGGAGATGGGCATTGTTGCGAGTTAGGACATGGGCAGCAGAGTTTGGATGACCCCAAGTTTACGTAGGGTGGAATGTGGGTGGCCAGCCAATTGTGCGTTGGAATAGTCAAGTCCAGAGGTAACAAAGGCATGGATGAGAGTATCAGCAGATGAGCTGGGGCAAGGGTGGAGACGAGCGATATTACACAGGTGGAAATAGGCGGTCTTTGTTATGCTGCGGATAGGAGGTCGGAAGCTCATTTCAGGGTCAAATATGACACCAAAGTTGCGAACAGTGTGGTTCAGCCTCAGACAGATATTAGGGAGAGGGATGGAGTCAGTGGCTAGGGAACGGAGTTTGTGGCGGGGACCGAAAACAATGGCTTCGGTCTTCCCAATTTTTAATTGGAGAAAATTTTTGCTCATCCAGAACTGGATGTCAGACAAGCAGTCTGACAATTTAGAGACCGTGGAGGGGTCGAGAGAAGAGGTAGTGAGGTAGAGCTGGGTATTGTTATCGCCAAGGGGCAACATGTAGATGAGAAATAGGATGCGGCCAAGGATAGATCCTTGGGGGACACCAGAGGTAGCGATGCAGGAGCGGGAAGAGAAGCCGTTGCAGGCTACAATTAGATAGATAAGAACGGAACCAGGCGAGTGCAGTCCCACCCAGCTGGATGATGGTGGAGAGGCGTTGGAGAAGGATGGAGTGGTCAACTGTGTCAAAGGATGCAGACAAGTCAAGAATGATGAGGAGGGATAGTTTATCTTTGTCACAGTCACAAAGGGTGTCATTTCTGACTTTGATGAGAGCCATTTCGGTACTGTGGCAAGGGCAGGAACCTGATTGGAGGGATTCAAACATGGAATTGCGGGAAAGATGGGCATAGATTTGGGAGGCAACAACACGTTCAAGGACTTGAGAGGAAAGGGAGGTTGGAGATGGGGCGGTAGTTTGCAAGGACGGAGGGATCAAGGGTTTGGTTTTTTGAGGAGAGGGGTGATGACGGCCGATTTGAGGGAGAGGGGGACAGTACCTGAGGAGAGAGAACCGTTAACAATGTCAGCTAACATGGGAGCCAGAAAAGGAAGTTGGGTGGTCAGCAGTTTGGTGGGAATAGGGTCAAGGGAGCCGGAGGTGGGTCTCATGGACAAGGTGAGCGCGGAGAGGTCATGAGGGGAGATCGGAGAGAAACTGGACAAAGATGTGAGTTCAGGGCTAGGGCAGGGAGGAACCTTGGTCCAGTGGGCTAGGGGAAGGAAGGGAAGTGGCAGACGCAGCTGAACGGATGGTCTCAAACTTAGAGACAAATAAGTCCATGAGCTCCTCACACTTGTTATCGGAGGTGAGGGTGAAGACAGGGGAGAGGCGTTTAAGAAGATGGTTAGCAGTAGAGAATAGGAGCCGGGGTTTATCTTTGCATTCCAGAATGATTCTGGAATAGTGAGCAATTTTGGCAGACTAGAGCAGGACCCGATAATGCTTTATGTGGTCCAGCCAGATCTGGCGATGAATGGCTAAACCAGTTGTCCGCCATATCCATTCAAGTTTGCATCCCTTGGACTTAAGGGAGCGAAGATGAGAGCCATACCAGGGGGAATGGCCAGGGTGAGAGAGGGTAATTGTTTTAATAGGGACTAGGGCATCAAAGGTGGTGGTGAGGGTGTAGTTGAGCAGATCGGTAGCTGCAGAAATGTCGTGGTGAATGGCGGGCCCAAGGGTGGACAGTTGGGATTTCATAAGTGCAGTTGTAAGAGAGTTGGGAGAGTTTTTTCCAGGGATGTTTTTACACAGAAGGATGTAGGGTTTGGGGGTTGGGGGGGGGGCGGTGGAGAGCGATACGATGAAATGGTCAGAGATGGCCTTATCTGCGATTGACACGATGGGAGTAGCGAGGCCACGAGAGGTGGCAAGGTCGAGGGGGTGACCGTGAATATGGGTTGGGGAGTTTACATGGAGGGAGAGATTAAGGGAGGATAGGAGGGTAGTGAACTTCGAGGAGAGAGAGCATGATGAATTGAGATGGAGGTTGAAAGCACTGAGGATGAGAAGTTGTTCAGTGCAGAGGCCGAGGGAGGAGAATAGTGAAGATATCTCAGTAATAACATTTTTATGGTACTTGGGTGGGCGGTGGAGAACAAGAATTTTAAATGAGGTGAGAGGGGTGGAATAAGGCGAGATGCTCAAAGGAGGAGAAACTGCCAGAGGAATAGGGGGACAGACCAAGGTGTGATTTGGTGACGAGAGCCACACCGCCACCACGGCGGTCTGAGCAGGGCAAGTGCTGGAAAGTATAGTCAGGTGGGGAGGCTTCATTTAAGGGTAAGAGGTCATCACCCCTCAACCAAATTTCCGTCAAGGCCATGATGTTGATGCAATCATCCACGATAAGCTCATAGATGGCAAGGGCCTTGTTCGCAAGTGAACGTACATTCTGGAGGGAGATGTGGAGAGGGTCGGTGATGGCTGCCCCACTGCCAGCGTCCACAGGATCAGCATTGAGGGGGGGGGGGGGGGGGGAGGGGGAGATGAGATGGATGGGGAGGAGATTGGCAAGATTTGCCCCCAGTGGACGCGCTGGGTGGGAAGGTCGGCGAAAGAGAGTAGGATGGCACAGTTGGGGTTGCTGCTCGTAAGGCAGCAGTGACGAGTGCCTTGATGGGCCCTTCGTAGGATGTAAAGATCCCATGACACTATTGGAAGAGGAGTTGAGGAGTTCTTCCCAGTGTCCTGGCCAATATTTATCCCTCAACCAACACACTCTGGTCATTATCACATTGCTGTTTGTGAGAGTTTGCTATGCGCAAATTGGCTGCCACCTTTCCCACATTGCAACAGTGACTACACTTCAAAAAAGTACTTCATTTGCTGTAAAATGCTTTGGAACGTTCTGGGGTAGTGAAAGGCACTATAGAAATGCAAGTCTTTCTTTCTTGCCTCCAAAAAGCAGAGATGTAGTGGAATTCCCAGTGGCAAACCCGTAGGGACACTGTGACAACAGGAAGGGGGGCGGGGGGAAATAAGCATTGCACCATAGCATTAGTCACAGAGGCCTTATTGACAGCAGAAAAAAGTTTTAGCATTGGCACTACAGCGTGGAATCTGTTTTGAACAGATTTCCACATGGAGCTCAGCAACCCTGAATGTTCGCTTTATATGAATGGGTAAAGAAAACAGTGCAAAATAGATAGAAATGTTAGAAACATGTATGGCTGACATCTTGATTTTATTATGTATTCATTTGCACGCATCTGCCCCAAACTGGTGGTGCTTTCTGCACTAGTTAAAATCTCAATTAGAAAATTGGAACGCATTCAAAATGGGTAGGGATCGGTCATAATGGATCTCTACCCACTTTATGCTCAAAAATTGGGTGCTCTTGAATGCACGAGTGCTTCAACATCATAGAGACAAAATACTTTAAAATGCTACATAAAGATTACAAAAACAAATAAGCCTGTGTGTTTTAAATATACTTTTTTCTAAACTGAACAAAAACAAAAATCGCTCATTTAAGATCTAAATTGAGGATCGACCCAACTGAGTATTTAAGGATGATTTTAAAGACAGCAACAAAGTAGCAGTCAATTAAAGCTTAGAGTCATTAAAAATTGCACTATCTGTCCCCAAAACAAGTGAATGGGGTCATGTTTGTGGCAACCACAATTGCCACATTTCCAAGGGTAGGTATAGAAACATGAAGAGTCTTCTCAATAAATGTGAGGTTATCCACTTTGGTGGCAAAAACAGGAAGGCAGATTATCTGAATGGCAATAGATTGGGAGAAGGGGAAGTGCAACGAGACCTGGGTGTCCTTGTGCACCAGTCAGTTAAGAAGGCAAATGGTATGTTGGCCTTCGTAGCGAGAGGGTTTGAGTACAGGAACAAGGATGTCTTGCTGCAGTTGTACAGGGCCTTGGTGAGACCACATCTGGAGTATTGAGTGCAGTTTTGGTCGCCATATCTGAGGAAGGATGTTCGTGCCATGGAGGGAGTGCAGCAAAGATTCACCAGACTGATACCTGGGATGGCAGGAATGACGTATGAGGAGAGATTGGGTCGATTGGGCTTATACTTGCTGGAGTTTAGAAGAGTGAGAGGGGATCTCATTGAAACTTATAAAATTCTGACAGGACTGGACAGACTAGATGCAGGAAGGATGTTCCCGATGGTCAGGGAGTCCAGAACCAGGGTTCACAGTCTAAGGATAAGGGGTAAGCCATTTAGGACAGAAATGAGGAGGAATTTCTTCATCCAGAGAGTGGTGAACCTGTGGAATTCTCTACCACAGAAGGCAGTAGAGGCCAATTCATTAAATATATTCAAGAAGGAGTTGGATATATTTCTTAAGGCTAAAGGGATCAAGGGGTATGGGGAGAAAGAGGGGACCGGGTACTGAATTTGGATGATCAGCCATGGTCGCATGGCATGGCGGAGCAGGCTCGAGGGGCCGAATGGCCTACTCCTGCTCCTATCTTCTATGTTTCTACGCCAACAACTTGCATTTATATAGCAGCTTTAACGTAGTAAAATGTCCCAAGGCACTTCACAGGAGCGTTATCAGGCAAAATTTGACACTAAGCCATATAAAAAGATATTAGAAATAACAGAAAACGCTGGAACAACTCAGCAGGCCAGGCAACATCCGTGGAGAGAGAAAGAGTTAACATTTCAGGTCGAAACCCTTCTTCAGAACTGAGAAACAAGCAGGAAATGAAACAGATTAAAAGGCCAGTATGGGGGCTGGGAAATGGGGGAGGGGATGAAAGAACAAAAGGGAAGGTCTGAGAGGTGAAAAGACATTAAGAGATATTCAAGATGAGACGCGATGGTAATAGGACAGGTAGAGAGACAAAAGATGGCTCTAGATGAAGTGTGAAATGCGCTGGCAGAATGAGAGACAGCTGCCATGTGGGAGAGAAAAAAGGAAAAGGCACAAACCAAAAGGTGTGGATAAAAAATATAAAAATAATAGGGGCCGAGGTTATGATCTGAAATTGTTGAACTCGATATCGAGTCCGGAAGGCTGTAAAATGCCTAATTGGAAGATGAGGTGCTGTTCCTCGAGCTTACGCTGAGCTTCCGTGGAACAATGCAAGAGCCCGAGGACGGTGAGGTCTGAGTGGGAATGGAGCGGTGAATTGAAAAGACAGGCGACTGGAAGCTCGGGGTCACCCTTACGGACTGAACGGAGGTGTTCCGCAAAGCGGTCACCCAATCTGTGTTTGGTCTCCCCAATGTAGAGGAGACCACATCGTGAGCAGCGAATACAGTATACTAGATTGCAAGAAGTACAAGTAAATCGCTGTTTCACCTGGAAGGGGTGTTTGGGGCCCTGGACAGTGGGAAGGGGGGAGGTATAGGGGCAGGTGTTGCATCTCCTGCGCTTGCATGGGAAGGTGCCGGGTGAAGGGGAAAGGGTGCTGGGGGTGATAGAGGAGTGGACTAGGGTGTCTCGGAGGGAGTGGTTCCTACTGAATTGTGAAAGGGGAGGGGAAGGGAAGATGCTTTTGGTGGTGGGATCACGTTGGAGTTGGCGGAGGATGATCTGTTGAATGTGGAGGCTGGTGGGTGAAATTTGAGGACAAGGGGAACCCTGTCGTGGTTCCGGGGAGGGAGGGGCAGGGCAGAAGTGCTGGAGATAGAACGGACACGGTAGAGGGGAATCCTCGGTTGAGGAAAAAGGAAGACATGTCGGAAGCACTGGTGTGGAAGGTGGCATCGTCGGAGCAGATGCGACGGAGACACATCTGCTCAGACGATGCCACCTTCCACACCAGTGCTTCCGACATCTTCCTTTTTCCTCAACCGAGGATTCCCCTCTACCGTGGTTGACACGGCCCTCGACTGTGTCCATTCTATCTCCCGCACTTCTGCCCTCACCCCTGCCCCTCCCTCCCGGAACCATGATGGGGTTCCCCTTGTCCTCAGCTTTCACCCCACCAGCCTCCACATTCAACAGATCATCCTCCGCCAACTTCAACATGATCCCACCACCAAAAGCATCTTCCCCTCCCCTCCCCTTCCCTTTCAGCATTCTGTAGGGACCGCTCCCTCTGATACACCCTAGTCCACTCCTCTATCACCCCCAGCACCCCTTCCCCTGGCACCCTCCCGTGTAAGCGTAGGAGATGTAACACATGCCCCTATACCTCCCCCCTTCCCACTGTCCAGGGCCCCAAACACCCCTTTCCAGGTCTAACAGCGATTTACTTGTACTTCTTGCAATCTAGTATACTGTATTCGCTGCTCACGATATGGTCTCCTCTACATTGGGGAGACCAAACGCAGATTGGGTGACCGCTTTGCGGAACACCTCCGTTCAGTCCGTAAGGATGACCCCGAGCTTCCGGTCGCCTGTCATTTTAATTCACCGCCCCATTCCCACTCGGACCTCACCGTCCTTGGCCTCTTGCATTGTTCCACGGAAGCTCAACGTAAACTCGAGGAACAGCAACTCCTCTTCCGATTAGGCACTTTACAGCCTTCCGGACTCTCTATCGAGTTCAACAATTTCAGATCATAACCTCGGCCCCTATTAGATTTTAATATATTTTTTATCCATACC
Organism: Somniosus microcephalus; assembly: GCF_052327205.1. Classification (NCBI taxonomy): domain Eukaryota; kingdom Metazoa; phylum Chordata; class Chondrichthyes; order Squaliformes; family Somniosidae; genus Somniosus; species Somniosus microcephalus. Next base: position 254,336,128 of record NC_140987.1, on the reverse strand, counting down.
TTTGGATTGTGCCTTTTCCTTTTTTTCTCTCCCATATGGCAGCTGATTTTCATTCTGCCAGCGCATTTCACACTTCATCTAGAGCCATCTTTTGTCTCTTTACCTGTCCTATTACCATCGCGTCTCATCTTGAATATCTCTTAATGTCTCTTCACTTCTCAGACCTTCCCTTTTGTTCTTTCATCCCCTCCCCCATTTCCCAGCCCCCAAACTGGCTTTTTAATCCGTTTCATTTCCTGCTTTTTTCTCAGTTCTGAAGAAGGGTTTCGACCTGAAACGTTAACTCTGTTTCTCTCTCCATGGATGTTGCCTGGCCTGCAGGAGTTTTCCCAGCGTTTTCTGTTGTTATTTCAGATTTCCAGCATCCGCAGTATTTTGCTATCGTAAGAAGATATTAGGTCAGATGACCAAAAGCTTGGTCAAAGGTAGACTTTAAGGAGCGTCGTAAAGGAGGAGAGATAGAGTACAAACAACTCTGTTGTGGTTGCCACAGCAGGGAAAACTTGAAAAGCAGATTCAAACTCCAAAAGAGCACTATGGAAACTTGTAAGTGTAGTGCATCCACATAAAAGTACATTGGCCCGGCTTTTGCGGTCAGCAGCGAACAAACGGTGTTCGCAGTTAATTACACTTGTCCAGAGACATTGAGGGCCTTTGCACTGGAGCTTGTTATTAGAAATTCAAAACAGTGCGGCTACACGGGATCGGGAACCGGGGTGAACAGGGAAAGCAATGGCGTGTCTGCTCAACCAATCAGATTGAAGAATCCTTACTGAGACATGCAGAGTCTAAACCAGGCAGTGCAAGATAAATTATTTAATTCAATGTAAAATCATGTACAGAAAGCAAAATAGAGAGAAAGAAAGATTGTATAGAGAGAGAGAGAGAGATTAAAGGCAAAGAAAAAGTTAAAAAATATATATTTTAAAAAATCTCCAATAATGGCCCGTATTTTCCAATCGGAGGCTTCCTGCGTGCGGAGGACTCAGATCTGGAAAAAATCTACGCCCTTACCCGAGCGCCCCAGAGGACTGGCCATTTCCGATCCTGGGCCTCTTCACGACGAAATGCGCAGGGCCCAGGTATCCCAGGGGCGCATGCGGTTCGCAAGCGTCCCTGGGATCACGTGGGACATGGGGAACCAATGGGAGGAGGGAAATTTCCCTTCATACTTTTGACAGCTTAGACTGGTCAAAAGTATGAATGGAGATCACTCCAAAAACACATCAAATCATTAAAAAAAACACATTAAATTAAATATTTTAAGCAAAAATGTAATTTTTTGAAAAAAATTCAATTTTTTTTTTAGGGGGCTAAAAATAAACTTACTTTTTTTAAAAAAGTATTTTAAAATTCTAAATGAGTGAAAAAATTTTTTTTTTTACTTTTTTAAACTCTCATGCTGGTAAAAGCAGGCTTTACGCCTCCTTTTACCAGGTGTAAGATTTTTAAGGGATTTCAGTGGGCGGAGTTTCTGCAGAAAGCGGAACACTCCACTCGCAGAGGTCCTTCTCCAGGACAGACATGCGATCTGTCAAAAGACCGGAAATGCCGTTTTTCAGCGCATGCGCTTTGCATGCCTGAAACCGGCACTTGCGAGGTCCCTACGGGTGTGTACATAGCTCGTACACACCCGTAGGGATCGGAAAATATGGGCCAATAATTAAAATCTGAAGGAATGAGACTCCACACTTGTAAAAGTTAATTTTCAGTGCCAGAGGGTGTTTGGTAGTAATTAAGACTGATCACGCCGTTAAAAATTCACTTACACTTGAATGGACAAGCCCCATCTTTTTCTGGTGTGGTTTAGTGGGTATCTAGTGGGTAAGTACCATCTGTTGGCGAGGTACCAGTGTAGCGAAGCTTGTGGAAGAGCAGGGTAACTCGGACAGCAACTTCTGGATTTCAGTGTTTAACTGCGCATGTGTGGACGCCGGAAGTTGCTGTCCGATTTACTCCAGAATAAAAGGTGAGCGCCGATAGCCTCACCGTTATTCCTACTGCAAAATCCAGGCCCTCATGTGTTTGTCAAATTCTCTTGATGTGCTTAAATTGCACACGATATTTGGGTACCTTTAGCATTGGCCAAAATTAATGTACCGAGACCTGAAGCTGTCAGGTTTTTAAAAAAGAAAATGTGCAAAACATAATTTTATATCAACGTTCCTCAGATAACTGGGACTTAAATAAACTAAAACATATACAGAAGTACAACAAAAACCCTGCATCCAATTAATATGGCTTTTAATTTTTTTAAAAAGTCCTGGAGAGCAACATGAACAGCAACTTTAAAAGAATACAATATGCAACAGATATTTAATCATAAAACAAATAGTTACTGAAGAATTTAGAACACAATGGTGCTTCAATTTTCAAACAGATGATACTGTCTGTGCAAAACACTTGTCTATGTGGATGATGCAATAGCAGTCAATTAGTACTCGACTTTTTCTTTAAAAAGAAACTGTTCAGTACCTGGCAGCTAGAGGCTGATTCTGAACCAATTGATTTGAAGAACTTCAGTTAATTATGCATTTTGATGGTTTCTTAACTTGAATGTTGAAATGTTTGGGATTTAGTCGTGAAACACTGAAGTGTTATTTTAGGGAATCATTTAAACATTTCACAGCACTGTTTATGGGCTACTGTTTATACTGGTCACAAAATGTCTCCAATTGCATTTTTAGCGCTGTATGTTCCCCCACAGAAACTACCAAGTTCTTCTTTGCAAGTCCAGGACAATGGTACACAACAGGATTGGTTTGTGTGATTGCTGGAGTTCACGCAAATCCAGGTCCTTTAAAAGGAAGGAAACGTTTGGAGGGCAAGATGTCTTTTTGGTCTTGTGTTACATGGCGCTCGACTTCCTGGATCCCTTCTTGGGATTCGATGAGGAATAGATAGCGATATTGCTATTCATGGTCTATGGAGTACAATGTTGTATTGGTGCCTACATTTCATTGGTGTAACTGTACATCACCTTGATTACTGGTGCACATTTGTTCTAGCTGTTCTCTGGATATTAGCTGGCAGCTTCCTTCATCCCAACTTGCTGCCTTGATCCTGGGTTATCTTTTATGTTAACCTATGACTTATCAACATCACCCAAGCGCTTCTTCATATTCTGGCTTAAGACTTTTTGAGCCTACTTGTCCCAGGATTTGGGCTGATTTCATGTGGTCCCCTCCAACGGTTGGCACATGCATTCCAAAGTAGGCTAGTCTTTTCTTTGTCCTTCTCCTCCATCATTCTATTTCTTGTGGCAATCTGTGCCCAATTCTTCTGGTTTGCAGATGTGTTATTTATTGTTACTATGATTGCTGCCTGTGCCAACTCTATACCAATTTAAATTAGGCAGTCCCGTGAAATAATTTGTGCTCATGTAGGTAACTGGAACTCTCTTTCCATCGAGTATCAAGCACTTCAGGTAGAGTAAATCTCCCTCTGCATTACCTCAACACGTGCCATAACCCTAACCCAAGATCAGCAACACCTGCTGCACCTCTGTGATACATTCCCCACACCAAACATTATTGTGACGCCTTTAAGGGTGAATGACAATTAAGTGCTAAATTAATGGCACTTTTGTTCTGTGGAGACATTTCAGATCCTTACAACCATGAGAGACAGTACTTTAATCCCATCAGTATTTGCTGTATTCAAAACTAGGTTTTAGAAATGAAATGACAATGAGTTAGACCACTGTGCCACCCAGTGTCTTCGTGTTTGATACTGTACAGTTGAAGATATCCATTTTGGCTTTTCCCATCACATTCCCATTAGCTACATTTGTGATAAACTCTCTAGTATCAGTAAGCAGAACCTGATCACTGGATAGTAGGTGTGTTATATTCCTTTTTTTATTAAAAAAATGCACTTTAGCAAGCTAAACACAAAGCATGCCGAGTGATTGTGAAATTATAATTGTGCACTCCATCAGTAAGTGATCAGACGATATCAAAGCACCCCAACAGTTCCAGTATAGTACACAACATCATATGCCATTTTATACATTATTTGTTGATTTGGAACATTGGTAAAATGTTAAGTTTTAAAGAAAAATGCTGCAAGGCACAGAATGCAGGCCACTGCCAAACTGATCCTGTTATATGGGGGGAAAAAAAGTATTATTAGTAATCCAAAAAGCAAATCCTGCAAAGTCTCTGTTCTTTTGATATGGTTAGTTAATGTGTAAAGATATGGATTTTCAAATTCTTGCTAGAGTGCAACAAATGTAATCCATTACTTCGCCGAGGGCATGTAATAGTGTACATTTCTCTGCTACTACCAGCTTTCAATCTCAAGACAGTCGGGAGGAATGGCAGTGGAAACAAAATACAGAATAAAATGTACGGAGCTGTTTTCTTCTCCCTGCTCGGCAAGAGGGAAGAATAGATCACAGTGTCAAATACATACCCTGCAGGGCTTTATATCAATGTGGCACTTCAAAGCAATGTGGAGTACTCCTCGACATCTAGAACAGCATCAATATTGGAGCCCATATTAGTCTGGTAATATTTGTACAGATATGTTGGAGGAGGATTTCTTTAAACCCGACATTGGAGGATTCCATATCAATGCAACACCAGGAGATTCAATTTTTATATATTCCACATCTTTACAATCTACAGAGTACAATATTCAACAGCCAAGATACTCTACAAAGTAATGAGACTCCTACTTGTATGAAGAATCTGCTGTTCCTTCAGATGGAGTCTGTTCATTCAGAAATAATGAAGTAGAGGAAAGTGTTGTTGCCAAGGAGGCAGCTTCAAATAAAGATGTAGTGCTGGGGAGCAGGTCTGGTCTTCTACGATATCCTATTGCTAAAAACAAGAAAACAAAAAAAGTTATTCAAAAAATCTCATTTTATTTTGAATTAAATGATTGAGTACCCGTCTGGCAAAGCCTTGATTTTAAAATTCGCCTCCTCATTTTCAAATCCCTCCATGGCCTCGCCCCTCCCTATCTCTGTATCCTCCTCCAGCCCTACAACCCTCCGAGATCTCTGTGCTCCTCCAATTCTGCCCTCCCCGATTTCCTTTGCTGCACCATTGGTGGCCGTGCCTTCAGCTGCCTGGGCCTTAAGCTCTGGAATTCTCTCCCTAAACCTCTCTGCCTCTCCTCCTTTAAGACGCTCCTTAAAACCTACCTCTTTGATCAAGCTTTTGGTCACCTGTCCTTGTATCTTGTGGCTCGGTGTCAAATATTGTTTGATAACGCTCCTGTGAAGTGCCTTGGGACGTTTGACTATGCACGTTGTTGTAGTTGAGTGTCAAATCACTGATGCTATACAGAGCCATACTGAGCAGGACAATTCCATGTTTGTTCCCTGGTCTTTGTCGAGTTAGCTGATCTCAGCCAGGGTTGTGGGTGGTTGCATGACAATGCTCCTCAGCATGGAGGGAGGGTACAAGAAGCCAAGGTATTCTCACTCATGATTAATGACCAGTGATTCCCAGCAGCAAAGTGCTAATGTGTAGACCTCAGGTAAGGACAAAATCAGACCATTATGCAACAACTTGTTCTCTTTGATTAGCCTGCTGCACTAAACTTTCTCATCTCACGGCTAGCATCTGCGTAGGGTTGCCAACTCTGGTTGGACGTATTCCTGGAGGTTTCATCACATGACCTCCAACCAGCTCACCCAGTTCTACAGCCTTACCCCTTCCCCACCCCCATCTCCAATAATGTAACAAAAAATTCAAAGAAAATGAAAAAAACCCCAATGTTTTTGCAATACTCCTATAATTTTTCTGCCCTGTTGCTCGCAGCAGTGATCAGGAGATTAATCTTTAATTTATGGTGACTCCAGGACAATGCTGGCGGGTTGGCAACCCTACCTCTGCATGAGGTACTGGATGGCTGCCAGCACCCCTGGAACTGTAGGCCTGCACAACTCATCATCTTCAGTGGGGGAGGGAAGGAAGGAAGGGGGAAAAGAGACTGAAAACAAATATTTGGTAGTTGATTTTGGATCAAATGATTTCGACTCCCTTCCCTCAAACCACACACCTGTAGGGAGAAAGGAAACTATTCTGGTCTCAGATATTTCACCTGGCTGAGCCTCCTGACCAGGAAATGTATTATGGCTGGTCATTTTTGTTGAGTCATTGCCTTGGATCCCAGCATTTGGGCTGACATCCAGGGCCAACAAGAACTCAGATGCAGATTGCTGCTCACCCTCATCAGCAGACAGCTGGAGTTAGACTTGGCAGGTATCTAGCTACTGAGTGGGTCGCTGCCGGTGGAGAAACTCAACATTGTAAATCTCTTAGACTACTTGCAGACCCACCCCCAATTGAATTGGCAGGAAGGAAATGCAGAAAAATAAATAAAACAAAATAATTATTTTTGGGGGGGGGAGGGGGGTGTCAAGGGGCAGAAGCACTTAACATTAAAAATACAGGTAGACTATCCTTTATCTGCACTTCCAAAAACCGAAAACCTCTAAAAACCGAAAGTTTTTTCGTGGAGCGTAAGTCGTGCGCACGACATGACCCGAGTGGCGCCAAACATGACAGGAGTGATCCGAGAGCTCTGCCTTTCCCTGTGAGCAGGGCAGAGGGTCACAGAGTTCCCTCCTGGGTAGAAGATTGCAGGCCGAGCCGGGCAGTGTGAAGGAGGTACTGGGAGAGTGAACCCAACAATACAGCGGCCTGCCGATACCTGCAGCGGCCCATCCGATAGTCTTTTCTTCCCCCCCCCCCCGACCTGATTTGCGGGCCAGCTTAGTGTAGGAGTCAGCCGATATCCGGCTTTCCCACAACTGGCGGTGGCAGTCGAGCCCCAGACCCCCGCTAAGTCAAGGAATTCGGATACGGAGCAGGGGGAGCCGGAAACCTCGATCTAACGGCAGAAATCAGCAGCCGTTTTGTTAGGTTTTTTTTCTTCCCCTAGCATTTAAATTTTTTTTTTTAATTTTTTTAAATTTTTTTTTTTTATAAAAACAGTCGGGCTGTGGAAAGAGTCTCTGTAGCTTAGCAACAGCTTCAGAGACGCTTCCAAGGCAGGGCCCGAGTGTTTACAAGCTGTTGCTAAGCAACAGTGTTTGTTGTCAGATACGGAGATGAAAACCTTCTGAAATATTCCGAAAACCGAAACACAGCTGGTCCCAAGGTTTTCGGATAAAGGATAGTCTACCTGTACATCTATTCTCCCAAACGCATAGGAACAGGAGGCCATTCAGCCCCTCAAGCCTGTTCCACCATTCAATTTGATTTTAAAACTTTCATCTGTGTGTTCAAATCCCTCCATGGCCTCGCCCCCTCCCCATCGCTGTAACCTCCTCCAGCCCTACAACCCTCCAAGATCTCTGCGCGCCTCCAATTCTGGCCTCTTGCGCATCCCTAATTTTAAATCGCTCCACCATTGGCAGCCGCGCTTTCAGCTGCCTAGGCCTTAAACTCTGGAATTCCTTCCCTAAACACCTCTCTCCTCCTTTAAGACGCTCCTTAAAACCTACCTCTTTGACTAAGCATCTGCCCCAATATCTCATGTGGCTCGGTGCCAAATTTTGTTTGATAAATCACTCCTGTGAAGTGCTTGGGGACGTTTTACTATGTGAAAAGGTGCTATAGAAATGCAAGTTGTTGTTGTTATTATGATAGACCCTGGATGATCTGTATCTTAACTCCATATCCCTTAATACCCTTCCGTAACAAAAATCTATCAATCTCAGTTTTTAAACTTTCAATTGACCCCCAGTCTCAGCAGCTTTTATTTTTAGGTTGGGGGGGGGGGGGGGGCGGGGGGCTGTAAAAAAAGAGTTCCAGATTTCCAGCACCATGTGAGTGTGAAGAGAGTCATGTTCCTCTTTGAAACAAAAGTTTTGTGCTTTATTACGTTATAAATTTACCACATTAATGCAGAGAGTTGTTGGAGCACGGAATGCTTTGGTTGATGCTGAAACGAAGAACCTTGTGCAAATAATGGATTAAACATTTTAGGCATCCGAGGATACAGAGCAGTGGGATTGGTTTTGGATTGCTTCAGCAAGTAGCCAGCACAGGCATGATGTGCTGAATGGCCTCCTAATGTATCCAGTACTTGCTATGGTGCCATCTGGGTCTTTTCAATAAACAGTCTTTAGATAAAGCAGCACAACTGATTTTAACTGCACAATTACGTGATACAGATGTGCACCGAAATAGTAATTGCAAACTAAAGACAAATGTTCATCAGCGTAAGCACATGTGCTGATACAAGACTTTCAAATGTAATTTGCCACCGTGTCTTAGATTAGCTGGATAGTCAAAAGACACCCATCCGAATATTTACGCCTATCTAACAGAGTTTGATTCAATATGAAAGGATTGTAGATTCAGAGGCGGAACTTTCAACTTCGTTGGGGGTGTAAAATGGGCGATAGCGGATTAGCCACCCGCTCTGCACCCAGTCCGATTCTCCTTTCCACTGAAGCCGATGGGACGAGGGGGTATAACATGCGGCTGACGCACTACCGCCAGAATTACACCCCCTACCCAAGTAATAACTTCCCCCATAGCTTTTTTTTTAAATGATAGCATTTATAACAAACCAACCGTGGCTTTTTACTGAAGTGGGATAGTCACATTCTAAAAGTATTTGACATTAATATTACATAGCATTTGCAGCACGGAAACAGGCTATTTGACCCAACAGGTCTATGCCGGTGTTTATGCTCCACACGAGCCTCCTCCCACCCCTCTTCATCTCACCCTATCACCATATCCTTCTATTCCTTTCGCCCTCCTGTGTTTATCGAGCTTCCCCTTAAATGCATCTATACTATTCACCTCAACCACTCCCTCTGGTAGTGTGTTCCACATTCTAACCACACTCTGGGTAAAGAAGTTTCTCCTGAATTCCCTATTGGATTTATTAGTGACTCTCTTATATTTCTGGCCCCTAGTTTTGATCTCCCCCACAAGTGGAAACATCTTCTCTATTTCTACGCCTACCCTATCGAACCCTTTCATAACTTTAAAGGCCTCTATCAAGAAAAAAAGAACTTGTATTTATATAGCGCCTTTCTAGACCTCAGGATGTCCCAAAGCGCTTTACAGCCAATGAAGCACTGTGACTGTTGTAATGAAGGAAACACAGCAACCAATTTGTGCATAGCAAGATCCCACAAACAGCACTGAAATAACGACCAGGAAATCAGTGTTGGTTGAGGGATAAACATTGGCTAGGGCACCAGGGTTAACTCGCCTGCACTTCATCCACCCCATGGTTTTTTTTTTTTTACATCCACCTGAGGGGGCAGACGGGGTCTCTGTTTAACGTCTTCTCCGAAAGACGTCACCTCTGACAGTGCGGCACTCCCTCAGCACTGCACTGGGAGTGTCAGCCTAGATTTTTGTGCTCAAGTCTCTGGAGTGGAACTTAAACCAACAACCTTCTGCCTCAGAGGCAAGAGTGCTACCCACTGAGCCACCGCTGACATTACACAGTATAGAACTAAAGCATACAGATCAGAAAGTCCTAGGGTTGATTTCTCTTGTTGATCTTCCTATAGTGCCAATCACTATCTTACCCGAGGTAGTACTTGGAATGCTGTAATTGCCCTCAACACTACCGGCCTAGCGAAGGTCAAACTAGCCAGGCTCCTGGTCGCTATCTGATGATTCATGCTAGAAACTGCGGATGTTAGCTGAGAATAAGATCATGCGGTGAGGTCTCCCCCAGTCAAGTAGCCTGCTGACGCGCACTACCTTGTGAATTAGATAGGTGCTGTCAGCCCCCTGGTACCCTATGAATCTGTAACCACGCAAAAGCCTTAAAGGGCTGAAGTAAATGTGTATAAAAGAAATACAAACAGAATAGCTCTTCTGACTCATTATGCCACTTACGTTATATATCCTCCACAGATTTTGCGGTAAGTTTCTCTTTCGTCATCCTCCTTCTCTTTCTAGAGAAAAGAGTCCCAGCCTGTTCAGTCTTTTATTAATTTGCTTTCTGTTGACTTGATTATACATTTTAAATTAAAATGATTATTTTTCTCAATTTCATGCTGCAGTGCCCAAGTTTGTTTTTGAAATCAATTATTAAAAGACATTATGTACCAAGTATCACAATAGACTCATTAGCATAATTAAATCCATGGGATTAAAGGGACAGTGTCTGCATTAATACAAAATTGGTTAAGGGACAGAAAGCAGAGTAATGGTGAACGGTTGTTTTTCCAGACTGGAGGGAAGTGTGTTCCTCAGGGGTCAGTGTTGGGACCATTGCTCTTTTTGATATATATTAATGACCTGGACTTGAGTATACAGGGTACAATTTCAAAGCTTGCAGCTGACACGAAATTCAGAAATGTAGTAAACAGTGAGGAGGTTAGTAACAGACTTCAAGAGGACATAGACTGGTGAAATGGGCAGACAAAATTTAACGCAGAGAAGTGATTCATTTTGGTAGGAAGAATGAGAAGAGCCAAGACCAGCTAAATGGTACAATTTTAAAGGGGGACTGCAAGAACGGAGACACCTGGGGGTGTATGTACACAAGTCTTAAGGTGGCAGGACAAGTGGAGAAGTCTGCTAAAAAAGCATATGGGATCCTTGGCTTTATTAATAGAGGAATACAGTACAAAAGCAAGGAAGTTATGCTGAACCTTTATAAATCACTGGTTAGGCTCCAGCTGGAGTGTTGTGGCCAATTCTGGGCACCACACTTTAGGAAGGATGTCAAGGCCTTAGAGAGGGTGCAGAGGAGATTTACCAGAATGGTACCAGGGATGAAAGACTTTAGGTATATGGTGAGAATAGAGAAGCTGGGATTGTTCTCCTTAGAGCAGAGAAAGTTATGGGGAGATTTGATAGCGGTGTTAAAATTCTTGAAAGGTTTTAATAGAGTAAATAAGGAGACACAGTTCCTAGTGGCAGGAGGGTCGGTAACCAGAGGACACCGATTTAAGGTACTGTACTTGGGAAAAGAACCAGAGGCGACATGAGTAAAAAAAATTCAGCAGCGAGTTATGATGATCTGGAACGCACTGCCTGAAAGAGCGGTGGAAGCAGATTCAATAGTAACTTCCAAAAGGGAATTGGATAGATACTTGAAGGGGGAAAATTGCAGGAATATGGGGAAAGAGCTGGTTTTGGTGGGGGGGGGGGGGTGCGGTGGGACTAATTGGATAGCTAAGGGACTTTCATTTATTAAGTGGGGGTTGGGAGAATTCTTTTTCACCCAGATGGTGGTGGGAGTCTGGAACTGACTGCCTGAAATGGTTGAAGAGGCAGAAGCCCTCATCGCATTTAAAAAATACTTGGATATGCACTTGAAGTGCCATAATCTACAAGGCTACGGACCAAGTGCTGGAAGGAGGGATTAGGCTGGATAGCTCTATTTCGGCCGGCACGACACAATGGGCCGAATAGCCTCCTTCTGTGCCGTAAACTTCTACAATTCTAGGAGTTTATTTACAAACAGCATCACTATATTACTCAGGTTCCCGACTCTCTTAAGGAGCTGACAGCAGCTTATTGTGCAAAGAGGTACCTCACTTGTACATCAAACAAGAGGCTATAGAATTCAGTTCTGAAGCATTTGAAATACAACAAAGACATTATTTTAATTCAAAAATGTGAAGTAATTGTGTACTATCCTACTTTGAAATGAAGATGAATACAACACACAAGTGTCAGGAAGAGTTATAGCCAAGCATTGTCCGCAGGTGTGGCTCCATAGCCAATACATGAAGCACATCACCAGCCGCATATACCTGCTGTCCATTTGCAATTGGCTATTTTTCTCCTATAGATTCTAGAACGGTTCCCGTGGATTGGAAAGTAGCAAATGTAACCCCACTATTTAAGAAAGGAGGGAGAGAGAAAACGGGGAACTACAAACCAGCTAGCCTGACATCAGTAGTAGGGAAAATGCTAGAATCCATTATTAAGGAGGTGGTAACAGGGCACTTAGAAAATAATAATAGGATTTATAAAAGGGAAATCGTGTTTGACAAATCTGTTAGAGTTTTTTGAGGTTGTAACTAGCAGAATAGATAAGGGGGAACCAGTGGATGTGGTGTATTTGGATTTTCAGAAGGCATTCGATAAGGTGCCACACAAGAGGTTATTAAACAAAATTAGGGCTCATGGGATTAGGGGTAATATACCAGCATCGATTGAGGATTGGTTAACGGACAGAAAACAGAGTAGGAATAAAATGTCATTTTCAGGTTGGCAGGCTGAAACTAGTACGGTACTGCAAGGATCAGTACTTGGGCCTCAGATATTCACAATTTGCATCAATGATTTGGGTGAGGGGACCAAATGTAATATATCCAAGCTTACTGATGATACAAAGCTGGGTGGGAATGTAAGTTATGAGGAGGATGCAAGGAGGCGTCAAGGGGCTATAGACAGGCTAAGTGAGTGGGCAAGAACATGACAAATGGAATATAATGTGGAGAAATGTGAAGTTATCCACTTTGGTAGGAAAAATAGAAAAGCAGAGTATTTTTTAAAATGGTGAGAGATTGGGAAATGTTGGTGTTCAGGGGGACCTGGGTGTCCTTGGACACAAATCACTGGAAGTTAACAAGCAGGTACAGCAAGCAATTAGGAAAGCAAATGGTAAGTTGGCCTTTATTACAAGAGGATTTGTGTACAAGAGTAAAGACGTCTTACTGCAATTATGTAGGGCCCTGGTGAGACCACACGTGGCGCAGTGTACACAATTTTGGTCTCCTTACCTAAGGAAGGATATACTTGCCATAGAAGGAGTGCAACGAAGGTTCACCAGACTGGTTCCTGGGATGGGGGGGGGGGGGGGGGGAAATTGTCCTAGGAGGAGAGACTGAGTAGACTAGGCCTATATTCTCTAGAGTTTAGAAGAATGAGGTGTCTAGAACTAGGGGGCATAGTCTCAGGATAAGGGGTAGGCCATTTAAGACTGCAATGAGGAGGAATTTTTTCACTGAGGGTTGTGAATCTTTGGAATTCTCTACCCCAGAGGGCTGTGGAAGCTCAGTCGTTGAGTCTCAGCCGTTGAGTATATTTAAGGCAGAGATCGATAGATTTTTGAATAATATGGGAATCAAGGGATATGGGGATAGTGCAGGAAAGTGGAGATGAGGAAGATCATCAGCTATGATCTTACTGAATGGCGGAGCAGGCTCGAAGGGCCAAATGGCTTACTCCTGCTCCTATTTCTTGTGTTGCTCAATTTCCAAACTGGTCTTCTTTCTGGCTGTAGAATTATGGCTTTGATGTGTCTAGCCCAACAGACTGCATCTGTACAACAAGGACTGCAGTGCCAGTTATGTTATGTGCTGCAGCACTTTCGCATTTATCATTCTGTCTTGCCACTTAATTTTCCTGAAAAGTTGTACGCATCCTCAGTGGATCCCATGCTGATGGTAAAGAATGTACAGCACAGAAAGAGGTCATTTGGCCCAACTGGTCCAGCTCGTTGTTTATGCTCCACACCAGCCTCTTCACACCCCTCTTCATCTCACCCTATGAACATATCCTTCTAAAGAGTCCAGGTTTTGCAGCCATATGCAAGTATAATGAGCACAATCGCAGTCTACATCCACAGCCTAGCTTTGGGCTGCACTAGTTCCAAACACGATGGTACAAACAGCCATTAACCACTTTGTTGTAGCTGTTGATTTTCTGCTCCAGCCACAGATCGAGTCCAAGTACGTAGCTAAATTTGTAAAATTGTCTGTGGCATTTAGCTTTGTGTTCCCATCGTGATCTTGGATTCACTGCAAGGCTGACCCCAGTGCAGTCTCCGGCACGACTTCAATCCTTTTCTTTCGAAGCTGAAGGTCAGTCCTCAACAGAAGCCTAACTGATAAAGCAATCAATAGTTTGTTGTGGATCAGCTTCAGAATAAGCTGCCATAAACAAATAAAAGCTCACAAATTGTTGCCTTATCTTAGTTTTGGCCTTTAATTTACTGATTGTTGAAAATGCTGCCATCCGTTTGGAATTGCATTTAGGTAGCCTTGTTCAAATCTGTTGCGCCATCATCCAGAATGCAGCACTGCTTCATATCATTTGTCATAGGGATGCAGCTTTAGTAATTACCGCACACTTGGAGTTGCTTGATTATTTTAACGATCTTATCAAGGAACTCAAACTTTCCATTAACCGAGTCAAAGGTCTTTGTGACGTTAAGATCAAGGTTTCTCATTTTTCTAGACTCTTCTCCCGCGGGTTTCCAGGAGGTCTTGCCGAATTTAACGGCAACACCCGATTTAAATTTTTTGAATGGTTCCCCGACCGCAGTCAGCCAGATTGCTTGCTGGGCCCAGGGGTTGGGGAGGGGGGGGGGGGGTGGGGGGAGGGAAGCACTGCTGCTCCTCTTGGCGTACAGTGCTGGAAAGGCACTTACCTGTTCCACCCAGCCGCTCTCACTTCTCTTCAGATGCCAGGTTTTCCCAAGGCCTGGAAATCTCGGCCCCCAGGAGTTAAATGTCAAATTTGAGACAAGCAGCCACATTAAAATATTTGTCAGTTGCTCCCTTCTCCCGCAACCCGCCTCCACTAAAACCGGAACTGGGCGCGTTGGAAGCCGGCTGGCCCTTGTAAAAAAAAAAAAAAAAAGCTAACCACCTGTCCTTGGGGGGGTTAGAATTCCTCCCCCCCCCCCCCCCCCCCCCCAACCCACCAGAGTATCAGGATGAAACATTCCCAGTTGCAGAATAAAGCTCCCTCTGACCCATGTTATTTTACATTGGGCCTTTAGTCAGAGGGAAAACTTAACCCTATAAATCCACTCTGGATACAAACGCTGACCCCAGAGGACAAAAGGGCAACGTTGTAACCCATTGTGCCACCAAGCCTCTTGAGAAATAACGTTTTACGTTGAAGTCCCAACTTATTTCTGTCCAAAGTCAATGGATACATACCCACAAACATGTACAGGAGTTTGACCTCACCAAATACCATGGAAACCGTTTATAAGAGGAAGCCCATTTCTAAGCTCAGTGAGGTTACAAGCTAGAGTTCAAATATAAAATGTTTACAGGCACATGGCTTAAAGCAGTTATATATCCTAGAATACATGTTTTCAAAAAGAACCCAGAAATTGAGAAGAAAATCAGCTACCACATTGTCTGAAAATCCAAAAAAGATATTAAAATTACTGATGTGTGATTACTTCATACAGGAGTGTAGCATGTGGGACTGCTCCAAGCATACCACTGTTTAAATTAGTATAACAGAAAGTTTGATTAAAAACCTATTGAATGTTTTAAGACTAAGGTTGCAATGCTCCATCAACAATTTCATAATCTAAATTCTAGTGGAAAGGAGGATTAAACAGCCAGCACCTCCCATTTATATGGGGGAGAGAAACTGCACATTAACCCTAGATCAATTAAGCTCTGGATAACAATTAATGTCGAACTAAAGTTAAACACAAGTACCATGCATTACCTTCCTCATCAAGGCTACAATAGCTCCTGGTTCCAGACAGCATCTCGTTCTTCCCTTCAGTTGGATCCTGTATTGGTCCAGAGGCTGGAACTTCCTGTCCTATATATTTAACAACCGGAATGGAATTACGAGCCTTCTTCGAAGGAGATGATCGCAAAGCTGTGTCAATGAAAACAGGACAACTATACAATTTCATCTGAAAGACGACATATGAAATACTTAAATTCATGTCAATATATGGCAGCATTGAAGGCTTCCCTCTTGGAGAGAGAAGACAGTTCTCAATGCTACCACATATTTGTACTAACTTATGCAGGGTACAGTTCCACATGACTTTTTTTGTAAAATTTGATTCACTGGGTGAACGTAAAAGACTTTCTTTCCACAGGTCGGAATACAATTGCAATCTAACCACATGCGGGTTTGAAACAGGAGCAGTTATTGAATAATCGCCCAAGAGTAACCCTGCGTTGTTACTGACAATTTCTCTGCATGTTAGGATGAAAAAGTTAGTGTTCCCTTCCCTTCAAACTCACTGTCGCCATCACAAACTCTCAGAAAACTATCTCTTACTGCACCATTTTGACGTTTCTATTTCCTTTTAGTTCATTTTGACACTGAAATGGCTTCTATTCCTGTGATTCATCAGCCCTGTAAAGCCTCTACTGGACCCGAACCAATTAAATGGTGACTTCTTTCAGAATAGTGGATAACAATAAAACTATCTTGTGAAATAACTTTAGTTATGTGGAGACGCGAGAGAAACTGGGATTGTGCTCCTTAGAGCAGAGAATGTTAAGGGGAGATGCAAGAGGTGTTCAAATTTATGAAGGGCTCAGATAGAGTAAATAAGGAGAAACGGTTTCCACTGGCAGGAGGGTTGGTAACCAGAGGACACAGATTTAAGGTAATTGGCAAAAGAACCACCGAGGAGTCGAGAAGAATTTTTTTCCCCCAAATACGCGAGTTGTGTGATCTGGAATGCACTCTCTAAAAGGGTGGTGGAAGCAGATTCAATAGTAACTTTCAAAAGGGGAATTGGATATATAATTGAAAAGGAAGCATTTGCAGGGTATGTGGAAAGAGCAGAGGAATGGGACTAATTGGATAGCTCTTTCAAAGAGCCGGCACAGATGGGCCGAATGGTCTCCTTCTGTGCTGTGTGATTCTATGAAAAAGCATCCAAATACTGTTATCAGCATATTTAAACAAGCAGGCAACAGTGAAATATCAACAATTTTCCCGATACTCACACAGGGTCTTCTTAAATACTCTACTGCTCATGAATTTCAAGAACCGATCAGCGTAGAATCCGGGCCTATGGACTGACACAGAGTCCTATGGAAAGATAAAAGGGACCTGTAAATAATGTATAACCTATGTCCCACCATACAATGGCTCAGCAAAATAGTGCCCCTAGGAGCTATGGCAATAAAAGAAACCGCCATACCCTGATTGCCCAGGGATCCAAATAGACATTATTCAGTTTCATTTCTCTTGACATTGCCACTGTGCGTAATGACCACATAGGAACATTCTTGCTGGTTGTGCAATTTTCCCTCCCTCCTCCAACCAAGTCATTTCTTCAGTCTGCTTGTCTTCATGCTTCTGCTGCTGTGAATGCTTGCACCAGACCTCTGCTAAAGCCTCTTTTTTTTGGGGAGTGATTGCTATAAAGCACGTAGTACCACCAAGACAGAACATGCCCGGTCAGTTTCCCCCACTCTTTGCAAGATGCTGCCACAGCCCCCTGTTGCCACAGTGGAGATCAGGAAGGGAGTGGGACAAATTGAACCCACGCCCTCCGATTCCATGATGCTGTGCGTTTGTGTTCCAGTGTCAAAGTGCTGCCCCTTCAAAGATTCTTCACATCTGAATGATTAGACTCTAGTGCCAAACTCTGCAGCAAACTGCAGATTTGAGAGATATGGTGCTATGAATTGCTTTTAAATGACAGTCTTAAACCGATTACATCAATAAATAATATTATACTCCTGCTGTCAGACTGTATGAATGTCAATAGTCTTCCATTCTCAATCTGTGTACATATATAAGGTCCATGCCCAAGAAAATAGTTCTACTCACAATGTCATCACTTGTACTGATTGGAACTAATTCTTTACTAGTTTCTTAACCTCAATCTCCCTTATTTGAGTCATGGAGCTAGTTTAAAATTCTAGCTACCATTTATTAGATTGCTATCTTGATAGAACCCGAGAGTAACTACTCCACATTTCAATGAAGGCCACTTTGCCTGTAATGAAAGGTGTACATTGAGAATGGCATCCACTGAAGTACGAAATTCGTAATAAGGTGGATGAATTAGCTGCGCAAGTAGATGTAAACGGATATGATATAATTGGGATTACGGAAACATGGCTCCAGGGTGACCAAGGCTGGGAACTCAACATCCAGGGGTATTCAATATTCAGGACAGGCAAAAAGGAAAAGGAGGTGGGGTAGCATTGCTGGTTAAAGAGGAGATTAACACAATAGTAAGGAAGGATATTAGCTCTGATGATGTGGAATCTGTATGGGTAGAGCTGAGAAATACCAAGGGGCAGAAAACGTTAGTGGGAGTTGTATACAGACCCCCAAACAGTAACGCTAAGGTTGGGGATAGCATTAAACGGGAAATTAGAGACGTGTGCAATAAGGGCACAGAGGTAATCATGGGTGACTTTATTCTACATATAGATTGGGCTAACCAAATTAGTAATAATACTGTGAAGGAATTATTCCTGGAGTGTATACGGGATGGTTTCCTGGACCAATATGTTGAGGAACCAACTAGAGATCAGGCCATCTTAGACTGGGTATTATGTAATGAGAAAGGATTCATTAGCAATCTTGTTGTGCGAGGCCCCTTGGGGCGGAGCGATCATAATATGATCGAATTCTTCATTAAGATGGAGAGTGAAGTATTTGACTCAGAGACTAGGGTCCTGAATTTAAATAAAGGAAACTACGATGGTATGAGGCGCGAGTTGGGTAGGATGGATTGGGGAACGTTACTTAAAGGGTTGATGGTGGATAGGCAATGGCAAACATTTAAAGATCGCATGGATGAGCTACAGAATTTGTTCATCCCTGCTTGGCATAAAAATAAAACAAAAAAGGTGACTCAACCGTGGCTAACAAGGGAAATTAGGGATAGCATAAGATCCAAGGAGAGGACATATAAATTGGCCAGAAAAAGCAGCAAACCTGAGGATTGGGAGCAGTTTAGGATTCAGCAAAGGAAGACAAGGGATTCATTAAGAGGGGGAAAATAGAGTACGAGAGTAAGTTTTCAGGGAACATAAAAACTGACTGTAAAAGTTTTTATAGATATGTGAAGAGAAAAAGATTGGTGAAGTCAAGCATAGGTCCCTTGCAGTCAGAATCAGGGGAATTTATAATGGGGAACAAAGAAATGGCTGACCAATTAAATACATACTTTGGTTCTGTCTTCACAAAGGAGGACACAAATAACCTCCCAGAGATGTCAGGGAACATAGGGTCTAATGAGAGGGTGGAACTGAATGAAATCAGTATTTGTAGGGAAATGGTGTTAGGGAAATTGAAGGGATTGAAGGCCAATAAATCCCCAGGGCCTGATAATCTACATCCTAGGGTACTTAAGGAAGTGGCCCTAGAAATAGTAGATGCATTGCTGGTCATCTTCTAAAATTCTATAGACTCTGGAACAGTTCCCATGGATTGGAAGGTAGCTAATGTTACCCCACTATTCAAAAAAGGTGGTAGAGAGAAAATGGGGAATTATAGACCGGTAAGCCTGACATCGGTAGTGGGGAAAATGCTAGAGTCCATTATAAAAGATGTAATAGCAGAGCACTTGGAAAACAGTGACAGGATCGGACAAAGTCAACATGGATTTACAAAAGGTAAATCGTGCTTGACTAATCTACTGGAATTTTTTGAGGATGTAATTGGTAGAATAGATAAGGGAGAACCAGTGGATGTGGTGTATTTGGACTTTCAGAAGGCTTTCGATAAGGTCCCACATAAGAGATTAGCGTGTAAAGTTAAAGCACAAGGGATTGGGGGCAAGGTCCTGACTTGGATAGAGAACTGGTTGGCAGACAGGAAGCAAAGAGTTGGAATAAACGGGTCTTTTTCCGAGTGGCAGACAGTGACTAGTGGGGTAACCCAGGGATCGGTGCTAGGACCCCAGCTATTCACAATATATATTAATGATCTAGACGAGGGAACTAGATGTAATATCTCCAAGTTTGCAGACGACACAAAGCTGGGTGGGCGTGTGTGCTGTGAAGAGGATGCCGAGAAACTCAGTATGATTTGGACAGGTTGGGTGATTGGGCAGAAGCATGGCAGATGCAGTATAATGTGGATAAATGCGAGGTTATCCACTTTGGTGGCAAAAACAGGAAGGCAGATTATCTGAACGGCAATAGATTGGGAAAAGGGGGAAGTGCAACGAGACCTGGGTGTCCTTGTGCACCAGTTGCTGAAGGTAAGCATGCAGGTGCAGCAGGCGGTTAAGAAGACAAATGGTATGTTGGCCTTCGTAGCGAGAGGATTAGAGTATAGGAACAAGGATGTCTTGCTGCAGTTGTACAGGGCCTTGGTGAGGCCACACCTTGAGTATTGTGTGCAGTTTTGGTCGCCTTATCTGAGGAAGGATGTTCTTGCCATGGAGGGAGTGCAGCGAAGATTCACCAGACTGATACCTGGGATGGCAGGAATGACATATGGAGAGTGTTTGGGTCGATTGGGCTTATACTCGCTGGAGTTTAGAAGAATGAGAGGGGATCTCATTGAAACTTATAAAACTCTAACAGGACTAGACAGACTAGGTGCAGGAAGGATGTTCCCGATGGTGGGGGAGTCAAGAACCAGGGGTCACAGTCTAAAGATAAGCGGTAAGCCATTTAGGACTGAGATGAGGAGGAACTTCTTCACCCAGAGAGTGGTGAACCTGTGGAATTCTCTACCACAGAAGGCAGTTGAGGCCAATTCATGAAATATATTCAAGAAGGAGTTAGATATATTTCTTAAGGCTAAAGGGATCAAGGGATATGGGGAGAAGGCAGGGACAGGGTACTGAGTTTGGATGATCAGCCATGATCTCATTGAATGGCAGAGCAGGCTGGAGGGGCCGAATGGCCGACTCCTGCTCCTATCTTCCATGTTTCTATGAAATATGGACTTTGAACACGAGAGTAGAAATTCCGATCGGTGAAGTTCATGCACAAATGCTCAACATGCTAGTACTATTTCTCCAAATGGGTTATTTTTATACGGATGGTTAACCAGTCTATTTCAAATGGGCTAACAGCCGAATATAAATAATGCAGGCTTGAATGTAGTATGAATGCATTAAGTTTACTGATAGTGAAAGCAGCAAGAGAGGAACATCATAAATGTCACAGTATTTAAAGAAATATGGTGGCGAAATTTCTGTGGTTGATCATTTTGATGAAAAAGTTGGCGAGTATGATGAAGGATCCCACTTTGTACTCATGCCAACTTATTCCACTTGAGCCTTTGAGGATGACGGCTAGTCATAATCAGGAAGAGGACATTCTGAACAATTAGTAAAGACCGTTATCCTCGCAAACCACCATTACAAAGACTGCAGATTAGAAAGCAGCAAACTGGTTGATATTAAATATATATACGCATGTTAAAAAGACCCATACACAATGCTAGCTAGAGCCTAATCATTTCAGCTCTCAGGACATCCCCCCCTCCCCCCTGCAAGAAACAGTGTTGCTCATGGGTCATTAATAAGATAGTCACTAATAAATCCAATAGGGAATTCAGGAGAAACTGTTTTTACCCAGAGAGTGGTGAGAATGTGGCACTCGCTACCACAGGGAGTGGTTGAGGTGAATAGCACAGATGGATTTAAGGGGAAGCTAGATAAATACATGAGGGGAGAAAGGAATAGAAGGATAGGTTTGGATGAAGTAGGGTGGGAGGAGGCTTGTGGAACATAGACCAGTTGGGCCGAAATGTGCTGTAAATTCTATGTACAGGAAACTTTGGTTTATCCAGAGCTTATATGTCCGGAATACTCGATCTAACGGCAAAAATCAGGAGCCGTTTTCTATAAGTTTTTTTAGTTCTCGTTGCTTTTTTTTCCCCCCAGTCAGGCACTGCAAGGTCTGTAGCTATAGCAACAGCTTCAGCTAGAGATGCTTGCAGTTGCAGCCGACTGTTTAGAAGTTACAGTGTTTGTTGTCAGATACGGAGATGAAAACCTCCGTATGCTTCAACATTAACTTTGTATGTCCGGCAGTTTTGGTAGATCGGCAACACGCCAGTCCCGTCGGTGCCGGATATCACAAAGTTTCCTGTAATGTAATTATACAGCTGGCTCATTTATGGAATACATCCATATACTGCTTGGAGTATGCATATTTTCATATTCTTACAATTTTACACAGAATTACAATAATTGAAATATGCTGAGTGTTTCCTCCTACTTCCCCATGGGCCACTTTCCTTTTGTCTCTGCTGTTAAGTACAGTACATTTAGTAATTACATCCTTTCAGTTACTGCTTTTTTGGTCATAAAGATTAATGAAATGCAAACCTACTCCATCATAGACAAGTGCTTTCCAAGAGTGTTCTAGCTTCTTGATGAACCTTTTGGGGGGAGAAAAAATAATCAGTTAAGTATTTGAAAACAGAAACTAATTGCAACTACGGTTCGCTGGTTTGAATATGCATATTAAAAAATTAATGTAGGATATTGGTCCAGAGATTTAACATTGGAGTATTGTAATGTGCAAACGTGATTAAAAAAAAACTTTATCAAAGTGAATTTGTGTGCTCAAGCTGAGCGATGAGGAATACCAAGGAATGAAACCTTCCATTTCAGGCACTCGGTGTTATTATTAAACACTTCCAGGTCAGCACAGTCAGCTACACAGTAAAGATCCCCTTTCTCTGCCCTCAACATTATTCTTAAATCTCAGGAACACTTCCCTTCCCCAGTGTAGCTGTGTGAATGTTCTTTCTGTTGGTCACATCAGGCACCCTTGCGTGTGGGGATGAAATGACCAATTTAGCACCACTTGGCAGGTTTGTGCTGAACCTGGTATGGGAAGTGGTCTACATGCTGGCCCCAGATCCCAGTTCTTGGCAACTCAACGCCATTAGTATTTTTATTTCTTATCGGCTGGTTTGTCTTTTCTGAATTTTTGTCAGCCTCGCTTCCCTGCTGGATAAATCCCATTCAGAACTCCAGCATTGGAGAGAGTCAGCAATTTGAGATAGATGTGCAAATTAAATGGAAATATTAATGGCCCAGAAATTCGGGTCTCCACGGGTGGGCCCACACGGGGCACTCACCCGTGGGCCCACACGGGGCACTCACCCGTGGGCCCACACGGGGCACTCACCCGTGGGCCCACATGGGGCACTCACCCGTAGGCCCACACGGGGTACTCACCCATAGGCTCAATGGAAGTGCCGGTTTTGTGCATGCACTGCGCATGCGCGGGAAACCGGCACTTCCGTTCCCCTGAAAGGGGTTCAGAGGTGGAACGCGTGCGCAGGAGAGGCAGCACGTGCGCATCAAACTTACGTTTTTTTTGCAGGTTTTCCCGGGAGGGTAAGTCTCCAGCAGTTACACTTTTAAAAAGCAGTCGCAAGGCCTGCTTTTTACAAGGTAAGTGGTGAATTAATTAAAATTAAAACATTTTTTCCACAGGTTTATTATTTTTAAATACTTTAAAGGAAGGTAAGTTTATTTTTAGCCCCGTTAGAAAATGTAATTCATTTTTTCAAAAATTTAAATTATTGTTTAAAATAGTTATTTCATGTAATTTATAGTTTATTTTAAAAATGTGATTAAAAAAAAAATTATTTGAAGATTTAGTGATGTTTTGGGGCTTATAGTATTTATAGGTTTGACAGGTCTTCCTGTCAAACTTCTGAATGAAGCATTCCCTGCTACCATTGGCTCTCCATGGCCCACATGATCCCAGGGGACACATCGAACTAACTGCGCCCCTGGGATACGCAAGCACTGCACGCCGGCAGTTGGAGGCGGCCCAGGATCGCAATTCCACGGGGGCCCACAGCTCAACGGCCGGCGCGGTAGGTAAGTGCAGGTCGGGGGCTTGCACCCGCGGGAAGCCCCCGACCCGAATTTCTGGGCCATTAATTTAATCATCATAGATGGTCCCCAAGGTTCTAAGTAGCCCACACTGGTGCGCATCCAAGGATGAGATTGGACACCCCTACTGTAAACCAGTAGAAACTAGAAGCATCCAGGACCTATATGGCTATGATTGGGGGGGGGGGGCGGGCAGAAATGGTCTGCACGCTGTCAGTGTGTACCAGATTCAAACACTTGTGGTCAAAGGAATGTTCTAATCCAATGTGCACCCATTTGCCAAGTGAAACCTTCATGAGAGAAATGCATTGGCCAACCCGTGGCTATGCTATAGCTGGAATCTTTACTTTCGCTGGCGTGAACAGCCAGCCTGAGACAGTGAAAATACGAACAATTTCCCACAGAACAAAAATAATTGTACTCATGCAGTCAATACCTGTAGGACTGTAGAATATCAATAATAGCCATGTAAAGTAGGAGTCTCTCTCCTTTACTATTTTTGGCTGGTATGCCACCCATTCTATAAAAAAGAAAAGAAAAATAAGTAATGTGAAAAAATAATAATAATGGCTAAAAATAATTAACAAGGGTGGAGAGAGAAATACAGGGGACAATTTTAACTTTGGCCGGTATCGAATTGGCCGCCAGATTTACACCCTACCCGATTTAACCTCAGTGACAATCGGACATGGTGTATAATGGGCGGCCAACTCAATATCGCCCAATGTTAAAGTTACTTCCCAGGAATCCTAGGATCTACAATAAATGTACCAGGAAAGCACTGAATTCCTGGTTAAATACAGTAGTCAATATTTAATTTTTGAAAATAACGAGTTGTCAAAAATGTTTCATCTAAAGGCCAGTATTTCCTTTGCGCTTGCTGGGTTACAGCTGGTGGCTGTTGTAGTTTGCTCCATCACCGCTTTTGTTCCAAATCCTAATATTAAAATCCCTCCCCCCCCCCCCCCGCCGCAGTTCCCTTCTCCATTCCGCCAACCTCTCACACTCCTCGCCTCCCATCAGACAATCCACCGCCATCTCCGCAGCTACTCCCATCCCCGTCAAACGGCATTGGCTCCCTCTCCCTGACGCACTGAATTCAAAATCCGCCCTGCCGCCCTCCATGACATTCCAGCATATGGCTCTAAAGACCACTACGAGACAGGCAGTGCCTCCCACATATTTCACACAGGAAGTCCTTTGCGCCCACTGGGTTACAGCTGACGGCTGTTTTAGTTTCCTCCGTCACTGCCATTGTTCTAAATGCTGAATGTGGTATTGCTCAAATGCTTTCTCCACTAGTTGAACAGCTGTACACCAATTCAGTCAATTTTGCCAGGTTCTACCATCCATCACCACTCACTGAACAATGGGACATGCCTGGGGAATGGAATACTTTCAACTTTTACAGATCAGCCATGATCTAATTGAATGGCAGAACAGGTGTGAGGAGCTGAATGGCCAACCCCTAATCCTATGTTCCTTTGAACCCAGTGTCAGTGTGAAACATTCCCATCTTGGGTATAACAATAACTTGTGTTATACAGTGCCTTTAAAGTAATAAATATCCCAAGGTGCTGCATATAGGAGAAAACAGATGGCAAACAGTGATGAAGACAGTGAAAAATACAGATTTTGAAGAGGCTTTTAATAGGCAGGCAGATAGAAGTAGCAAGGTGGAACGGTTTAAGGAAGGAATGTGGTGCAGTGGAGGAGATGCACAGGAGATCAGAGGGTACGATAGCATACTGGGCTAGTAATCCAGAGGCCTGGACTAATGCTCTGGAGACACGAGTTCAAATCCTATCACGGCAGCTGGGGAATTTAAATTCAGTTAAATAAAAGCTAAAAACCATCTGGTTCATTAATGTCCTTTAGGGAAGGAAATCTGCATATATGTGACTCCAGACCCACAGCACAGCAAGAGGGCAATGTGGTTGACTTTAAGTGCCCTCTGACAACTCAGTTGCAGTGATGTCCACATCCAAAGAATTTAAAAAGAGTTAGAAGACCAAAGAGCTGGAGAATATTAGAGGTATGGTGGGGTAGAGGACTTTGAATTCAATAATTTGGGAGACAGGGAGCCAGTTGGGAGTTTGTCTACTACGGATGGAACTTGGGAGGTCGATGAAGAGGACATTAAAGTAATAGGCACCGTATAACACAAGTTATTGTCTCTAGATCCATGAGGGGGATGAGACTTTAAATGGTTTCATGCAAAATCCCTTCAACCACCACAACCATCTTCCTTTATGCTTGGTATGACTCCAGCCAGTGGAGTGTTTCCCCCCCCCCGATTCCCATTGACTTCAGTATATGGATCCAAAGGTTGCTAGCCCACTGTACCTCTTTGTAAGGCTACTTTGAGAGGAGGTTATATTCTGCTGAATTATTACCTCATTTTAAATGTTATAAAAAGAGAGATTGCTTTTTACTACTGTACCATGCTTTAAAACTAACAGTTTTTGTACTTGTATTTTTCTCTCTACCAGTTGGGAGACATCTGTGCCGAACTTCCCCAGGTGTGACAGGAAGTGCCGATGATATGGTGGGTAGTGGGTAACACTCCCCAGTCACATCATCAGAAAACAATCACTTTCTGATGCCACATCCTGAGAGCTCCACACTAACTAAGTTGTCTACCTTTAGCAGTCTCCTCTTCATTCTTTAAATACAGTTCAACCCACACATGGTCTTCCAAACGAATTGGATATATACTTGAAGGAGAAAAATTGCTGGGCTATGGGGTAAGAGCAGGGGAGTGGGATTAATTGGACACTCTTTCAAAGAGCCGGCACAAGCACAATGGGCTGAATGGCCTCCTTCTGTGCTGCAAGATTATATGAACAATCTCGACATCAGATGAACCCAGCCCAGCACATTGTCCTTGCCAGGCCATATTGCAGGAAAGGCTTATTTTTGTTTCATGGTTCTGTCCTTTTGAAGGAGGGGCCAGCAGAGACTAGGGCCTTGATATTAACCCCCACCCCTCACCCCAATACTGGTGGGAGAGGGTTGGTTGGTTGGGGGCAGGGGAGGGTGGGGAAAGAAAATAAAAATTGAAAAACAGGGAATGCTTTAGTGAAATAGTTTTGCCGCGTTGGCTAAACTAAATCCAAAGGGTGAGAAAATGCATACCAAAAAAAAAAAGTAACAACCTTCTTCTTCATTCGTTTAATCTCCACTTACAAATCAATTATTCCAAAGTAATACAAGACAAACAAGTTACTGTAATGTAAAGGCTGACTTAGAACCTCCAAGGACATCTTGATTTTAATCAAAGTAAGTTTGTAAAATCATATACACTATTCCATGTAACCATCTTAACGTTAAGAATCAAGAGAAGCTCTTTGTACACTGGCCCATGACATGGACATATAATCACTCATGGGGAAAAAAAAGTTGAGGAGTAAAAGGTAATTCATCCCATCAATGCTCATCCTTCCAGCTCTATAGCTTACCCAGCCTTGCATCTAACTGCCTTTTGATTGCTCTCAATATGTTTGGAATAATCTACCAAGTAAGGCGAGTAGAATCAAATGTTTGTGTGAAGTACTTTTTAAAATCTATACATCACAAGTTTACTTTATATTCATTTTAAACTCTTGCTTGACTTATCTTTTAAGCATCATTTTGGACTCAACTTATCTATACCATTTAATACTCGATACACCTGCTTCTACTTAAACTTTCTCCTTTCTAGACTATAGACCCCAAGCTTCTCTAATCTTTCTCGTAGCCCGTCTTCTTTAGATAGGGATCATTTGTGTTTGTTTTCTACACGCTATCCAATACAATCACGTACCTATTATGCTATATACCCTTTGAAACTATCAGGAAACCATCAGGAAACTTTAGGTCCTCGATCAGCTAAAGAATAATGAGATATGTGCTACAAGTCGTCGAGCAATAGGCTTGCAATCAGTATAAATGATATGAAACAGAAGAAGCAGCTGCTTAGACTAGCCGAAGGCCTTGGCTTTATCTGTTGAGAAAGACAAGGTTCCACAAACAAAATGGTAGAGAAATCACGTGGTGCTGGTAACATTTCAGTACCATATTTTCCTGATACAAATTGGAGATATAATTGTAAGAAAGACCAATGTTGTCCTAAGACTGCCCTATCTCAATAACAAATACAAGATGAATCTTTCCAGCAGTGTACAGAGCTTGTTAATTCTGCAAGTAGAAATAGTGGAGAGTAAGAAAACTGATGCAGAACCATAGGTTGAAATGGATCGAGTACTGTGCAGAATTCAGGTCTCCATATTATAAAAAGCAAACAGAGGCACTGGAGAAGGTGCAACAAAAGATTTACAAGGGTAATACCAGAACTGAGAGGTTATAACTATCAGGAAAGGATGAACAGGCTGGGGCTCTTTTCTCTAGAGGGGTGACCAGATAGAGGTCTTTAAAATTCTGAAAAGGATTTGATAAGCTAGATACTTGTGGAGTGTCCAAAACCAGGGGCCATAACTATAAGACAGTTCCCAACAATGTTCCCTCTCATTTTTTTTTGTACTGAGCGAGACACGAACTCCTTTGAGCACGACCTGTGTTAGTGGGCAACAACTACTTTTACAACAATGACAGCAACAGCAACCACTTAAAGGCATATATACGGTAATGCCATATTGCCACCCCACCATCTCAAATCATGAGACAAGCCGACAAACTCATCATGAAATCAGTTACTTTTTCTTGGTTTATAAACCTCATTAGTGGCTTTACGTTATCTCCGATAGGTCACAGCTCTTACAAAAACGATATTATATGTGTTGCGTGTTACAATGTGCTCTGTCAGGTGTCCCATCAAAGTTAATCATAACATCTCGGGGTCATTGTCCCATTAGGATATTGGAGATTAGTTGGGACAATGGTGAAGTAGGATGAAACAGACAGGTCGGCAAAATCCCATGTGAGGTGTTAATAGCAGATTGGCCAGAATAATGGAGGTACCAAAGCTAACATCTCTTGTTCCTTTGTAAATTCAGAGAGGAAACATCAGGTTAAATTGATGAGCAGTTAAACCATCAAGGTGGCCATTATGTCAAGGTCTGGAGGTTTGGGGAGAAGGAACCTCACTTCAATATACATTCTGGGCAAAGTCTCACACATCCCATCCTACCTCAATTAGGTTAGTCAGACACTATTTGCCTTTAACAAATCCCTGCTGGCTGTCCCTTATTAATCTATCTGAACCACAGGAGCAGATTTAACATCTCATCCCAAAAACAAATAGATATTGTTGGTGGAAGGAAAACACTTGATGAACCCAATGACTTGTTTTCTTATTACACCAGACATTAGCAATAACTTTGTTTCCAACATTTGTTGGGAAGTGGCGAGAAACTAAAGCTGGAGTTAACGTGCACTCAGTGCAAAAATAAACCCATACGAGACTCATGCCTCACACCCTTAGTACCCTCAATTATCTCTTAAGTTATGCCACCATCTTTTCATTGAAGTGCACCCAAAACCACTTTCCATGGGAGCAAAAGCACTTGTGGAACTGCAGCCTAATTTAAGATTAAAAAATGCTTCCCTCCCCCCTCCCGCGTTGGTATTGTTCAGCTTTAATTAGACACTCATTCACATCAACATTTCCAGTTCAGGACCGTCTTCTTATGTTACACATCCACAGCTCACCTTTGTCTGCATTACAACGCATGGATTGAAACGTGAAACATTAAAAAAAGTTTGCCTGAAGAGGTTCACCAAGACACTCATGGTCTAGAGATCGGGATAATTTATTAAAATGTTTTTTGTTGTTGTTTTTTTTAAATATATTCCAAATATAAAATAAATAAAAATATAACTGTATTCACTTTCCTGCCTGCCGCGCACATTAAGGTCCTCAACTTCCTCCAATCAATAACCGGTTCCCGCGGTGTGTTGTTCCGGAGACTGCCTTCTTGCGCAGAGCATTCGAGGAGCAGGTCCAGGAAACTTAGCAAGGGCGAGCGCGCGCCGGCCTCAGTAACACCGGGTGTGTGTCTCAGGCCCCGAATCAGAGCCACTGGGCCCGGTGGATGTGCAGCGAGAGCCCCGGAACCATTAAATCGCTGCTCCAGCACCTCCCCCAATCCAACCTGCTGCTTCCTTCACCCATTTCCACGGAGTCTGACTCTGTTTTTCTCTTAAGAATGCATCGCGGCCCTGGGGAGCATGCACACTCTCAGGGGGGAAATCAGTGCAGTGGAGAGAGTGGTTACTGGGGCGCAGTGAACCAAGAGTCCTGCGGCCGCCATTAGTCAACGGCTGTCCGAGACAACGCTCGCCAGGTTTTAGGGCTCCGTATCTTACCAATCGCTGTTCCAATTCGGATCGGCTCGGAGGTCCCAAACGACTCTCCGTGAGGATTCCTGGGCCATTCTCTCATCGCTATGGACTTTTCCCCCCCACTCGTTGGGTATTGGGCCCCTCCCCTGCTCCAGCTCACTGAGTGACTTGTGAATTTAAGTGCACGGGACTTTATAGATCGCTGCGCAGCCGCGCACCTTACAGAAAACGTAGGTTCCCAATAAATGCAATATGGAATTTAGGAGTAACTTCTTCACGGTGAGAATGTGGAACTCACTACCACAGGGAGTGGTTGAGGCGAATAGTATAGATGCATTTAAGGGGAAGCTAGATAAGTACATGAGGAGAAAGGAATAGAAGGTTACGCTGATAGGATGAGAAGAGGAGGGGTGGGGGTGAGATGAAGAGGGGCGGGGGGAGGATAAATGCCGGTATTGACCAGTTGGGCCGAATGGCCTGTTTGTGCTGCAAATTCTATGTAGTTACAAGCTTGCAGAAAAAACAAGTTTCAAATCTTTATGGGTGCTAGTGTCGAGGACTGATCTGAAGTCATTTTAGCTCATTTCAATGCTGCGATGCCACTAAAATCCCCTAAGATGGTGGGGAACATGCAAGCACACTTCATGCACATAAAGTTATTAGAAAGGACCTACAGGCGTGTTGTGCCAGACTTTAATCAGGGTGTTGCCGTGAAATTAAGCTGAAGGCAACCCAACAAGGGGTGGCTTGATAAGATATGACAATAGCCAAAACAGGGTTTTTACTGACAAAACTTAATGCAAAAGCAACAAAATATGTCTGAAAACCAGGAATCAACTAAATAGAAATAAGAGACAAAAACTAGGCATTTCACCAGATTTAACCATGGAAGCAGCAATGATGGAGGACTTCTACAACATTTAATTGTGTTACTAACATACCAGAAGATGACAGGAAGTTAGTTGAAATGCCACTGGAGATCTTGCTTGGAATTTGCGTCAGAACAAAACCGTAATTCTGATTTTGGGTGCCAAGGATTGAGGAAATTCGAGTGCAAGTGACTTACACCCGCTTTTACGCTACGCCCAAATTTCCTCAATCTTTTGCGTTGCTTCTGTGAAACCGCCCCCAAAACCCTCCGCTGCTCATCAGCACAGCTCCCCGTGGAAAAGTGCAGTTTTCGCAAAATTCCTAAATTTACGCTAGTACTGAATGGGCTGAAAATTTCCGTCGAACATTTTAGGCGCAACAGGACCCAAGGTCATATTTCTGGCGTTGTATGGCAATTGTTTTCAGTTTTTTATTTTTATTTTTCATCACCGAGACCCAACATGTATTTTCTGTAACTTTAAGGTTATCAGAATGATTTGTATTAAAAATACTTGGCTGGTATAGGCCTCCGTAACCCAAGGGATCAACAGACAATTGTAGCACTCCGACCGAGATCAGCTCAACACAGACAAACATCAAACCAGAAACCTTTTGGTCAGTGTTTGAATAAATGTTTTCATTCTCGGGATGTGGTCATCGCTGGCCAGGCCGGCATTTATTGTCATTTCTAGTTGCCTCAAGATGATGGTGGTGGGCCACCTTCTCGTGGTTTGATACAACTGAGTGACTTGCCAGGCCACTTCACAGGGGCAGTTAAAAGTCAGAGTCAACCATATTGGTGCAAGACTGGAGTTCATATGGGCCAGATTGGGTAAGAATGGCAGCTTGCCTCCCATTTGATTTTTGCGACACTAACAGCTTCGTGGTCACTTTATTTAAAAAAAACGAAACCAGCTTTTTATTCCCAGATTAAAAAAAAAAAACAATTCAAATTCTCAAATTGCCATGGTGGGATTTGAAATCACCCTCTCTGGATCATTAGTCAAGATCACTAGATTACTAGTTGAACAACAGCCACTATGGTGCCGTACCCATTACTGTATATTCTAATGGAAAGCAAAATAGTTAAACTACAAGCCCGTGACTCAACTGCTTATGCAGTAATTAATTTAATCTTGGAGAACATTGACCAACCACACAAGAGAACATTTTGACAGAGAAAAAGATTGGTGAAGTCAAGCGTAGGTCCCTTACAGTCAGAATCAGGGGAATTTATAATGGGAAACAAGGAAATGGCAGACCAACTAAATACATACTTTGGTTCTGTCTTCACAAAGGAGGACACAAATAACCTCCCAGAGATGCCGGGGAACATAGGGCCTGATGAAAGAGAGGAACTGAAAGAAATCAGTATTTGTAGGCAAATGGTGTTAGGAAAATTGATGGGACTGAAGGCCGATAAATCCCCAGGGCCTGATGGTCTACATCCCAGGGTACTTAAGGAAGTGGCCCTAGAGATGGTAGATGCATTGCTGGTCATCTTCCAGAACGCGATAGACTCTGGAACGGTACCCATGGATTGGAGGGTAGCTAATGTTACCCCACTATTCAAAAAAGGTGGTAGAGAAAAAGCGGGGAATTATAGACCGGTAAGCCTGACATCGGTAGTGGGGAAAATGCTAGAGTCTATTATAAAAGATGTAATAGCAAAGCACTTGGAAAACAGTGACAGGATCGGACAGTCAACATGGATTTACAAAAGGTAAATTGTGCTTGACTAATCTACTGGAATTTTTTGAGGATGTAGCTGGTAAAATAGATAAGGGAGAACCAGTGGATGTGGTGTATTTGGACTTTCAGAAGGCTTTCGATAAGGTCCCACATAAGAGATTAGCGTGCAAAATTAAGGCACATGGGATTGGGGGCAAGGTATTGACTTGGATGGAGAACTGGTTGGCGGACAGAAAGCAAAGAGTTGGAATAAACGAGTCGTTTTCCGAGTGGCAGGCAGTGACTAGTGGGGTACCGCAAGGATCGGTCCTAGGACCCCAGCTGTTCACAATATATATTAATGATCTGGACGAGGGAATTGGATGTAATATCTCCAAATTTGCAGACGACACAAAGCTGGGCGGGAGGGTAAGCTGCGAGGAGGATGTCGGGAAAATCCAGTACGATTTGGACAGGTTGGGTGATTGGGCAGAAACATGGCAAATGCACTATAATGTGGATAAATGTGAGGTTATCCACTTTGGTGGCAAAAACAGGAAGGCAGATTATTATTTGAATGGCAATAGATTGGGAGAAGGGGAAGTGCAAAGAGACCTGGGTGTCCTTGTGCACCAGTCGCTGAAGGTAAGCATGCAGGTGCAGCAGGCGGTTAAGAAGGCAAATGGTATGTTGGCCTTCGTAGCAAGAGGGTTCGAGTACAGGAACAAGGATGTCTTGCTACAGTTGTACAGGGCCTTGGTGAGACCGCACCTTGAGTACTGTGTGCAGTTTTGGTCGCCTTACCTGAGGAAGGACGTTCTTGCCATGGAGGGAGTGCAGCGAAGATTCACCAGGCTGATACCTGGGATGGCAGGAATGACGTATGAGGAGAGATTGTGTCGATTGGGCTTATACTCACTGGAGTTTAGAAGATTGCAAGGGGATCTCATCGAAACCTATAAAATTCTGTCAGGTCTGGACAGACTAGATGCAGGAAGGATGTTTCTGATGGCCGGGGAGTCCAGAACCAGGGGTCATAGTCTAAGGATAAGGGGTAAGCCATTTAGGACTGAAATGAGGAGGAATTTCTTCACCCAGAGAGTGGTGAACCTGTGGAATTCTCTGCCACAGAGGGCAGTGGAGGCTAGTTCATTAAATATATTCAAGAAAGAGTTGGATATATTTCTTGAGGCTGAAGGGATCAAGCGATATGGGGAAAAGGCAGGGACAGGGTACTGAATTTGGATGATCAGCCATGATCACATTGAATGGCGGAGCAGGCTCGAAGGGCCGAATGGCCTACTCCTGCTCCTATCTTCTATGTTTCTATGACTTACGTATCATCTGTTCCAACAGATTCCCCTGATTTTGTAGCACCCTGAATGGATTCCAAGGCTGTGGAATACAAGACCTTCTGCCCTCCTGTGCGTTTCCCATCTGGGGCGGTCAGGAGGTTCTCGACCTCCTTTTCTTTTTCTTTGTTGACTAGGTCCAAGTTATGGATTCCCAACAACAGGCTGTAGTCCATGATTTTGAAACTTTCCAATACCTGATGGCATACAAATGACCAGTTATCATTGAGCTGCACAAGGTATCAATAGTAATTTCATGTTTGGTCTAATTTACTTAGTCACCCAAGTTCCAAATCACTGGGTTAGTTGCATTATTAGATTGGATCCAAACAAATGATTCAGTTCCTTAGAGGGGAATGAAAACAGAGGAACAGGAAGAAGAAAATTATAGCATTATAATATCCAGATACATTTACAACAACTTTCATTGATATCGCACCTTTAATGTAGTAAAACATCCCAAGGCGCTTCACAGGAGTGTTATCAAACAAAATTTGACACCAAGACATAAGGAGATACTAGGACAGGTGACCAAAAGCTTGGTTAAAGAGGTAGGTTTTAAGGAGTGTCGTAAAGGAGGGAGAGAGAGATAGAAAGGCGGAGAGGTTTAGGGAGGGAACTCCAGCGGTAATGAGTGAACGGGACTTGGTCGAGTTAGGATACAGGCAGCAGAGTTTTGGATGAGCTCAAGGTTCTGGAGGGTGCGCAGTGGGAGACAGGTCAGGAGAGCGTTGGAATAGTCAAGTCCAGAGGCAACAAATGAATGGACGAGGGTTTCCAGCAGCAGATGAGCTGAGGCAGGGTGAAGGTGGGCCATGTTAGAGGTGGAAGTAACATTTAGGTAGAAAATGTCCCATCATATTTGTGCCTTGGACTGATTTGATAAAAAGTTAAATCGTGCATTGAACATCTTCTTGGATTGCTTAGGAGAGTACCAGCACCACCTCCAGCAGACACAGAAGACCAGGTGTCTCCAAAGTAGTCTTCAAAAAAATGTATCCCTTTCCTTCCATCTGCTCCCTCTCATACACTTACAATAACTCTTGAACCTCACAGTCATCTTCTCTCCTTCAAGATGTTTCTCAAAACCTACCTCTTTGCTTCTGGTCACCTGTCCCAATATCTAATGTGGCTCGGTATCGAATTGTCTCCGATAACACTCCTGTGAAACTAATTGGGATGTTTTAAAATGTTAAAGGCGCTATATAAATGCAAGCTGATGCTATCTATGTCCTGCAATATGGACCTTGGCCCTTAAGATTTTTCAATAAATTTAAAAAATGTGTAAGAATTTAATGTGGAGAACCTTTGGTTAAGTGAAGGGAATATCTAATTAATTTAATTCCTGTATGACGAGTTCCTGACCTCGACTGTGCAGACTATTTTGGGGAAAGCTAATGACTAAAGTGTCCTTAGGATACAGTGTCCAACATATTCATCGAGTGCCAAGCATGCCCATTGTTAAACGAGAGCACTTTGCAACCAAGCAATCAAAAAACAACTCGCAAACACCATATCAAAAAAAAAAAATTCCCCCTTCATAGGAAAAGCACCCAATGGCATCCCTGAAAATGTTGCCAGTGTTGCTTCCTCACCATAATTAACATTGTTAAAAGTTCAGTATTTCAGTTTAAAAAAAGTCACAAAACATACATATTGTATTACCCTTTCCATTTTCCAATATCTCCCAACAACCTTCTTCTGGCTGCTTCCTCTCTGTCAGGAGGCTTGGGATAGCTTCTACTCCATTCCCAGAGTTGGGAATGTTAAGCTGGCTCTCCCTCCCAATGTTTTTGCTGCTTTGCGTCTGCTGAAATGCAGTGCCACTCACGGATGGTTTTTACCGCTACTCACATCGGTGCCAGCTTTTTTGCCCGTCTTAATTTAACCCTCTAGGCCCTGGTGTCATTCGGGTGAATCTGCGCTGCATCCCCTCCAAGGACAATATACCCTTTCTGAAGTTCGGTACCCAGAACTGAACGCAGGACTCCAGATGTGGTCTAACCAGACCTTTATACAACTGGCGTGTATTCCCTTGAGTATAGAAGATTGAGGGGTGATCTGATCAAGGTGTTTAAAATGTTAAAAGGATTTGATAGGGTAGATAAGGAGAACCTATTTCCTCTGGTGGAGAATCAAGAACAAGGGGACATAACCTTGGCACTGATTAGCATGACTGCAGATGTCTGATCTTAGCAATGCCATGTCCAGTCCTCCCCATCTCCATCAATGCTCGCGCCCCAACCTCCCCAAGCCTGGACTCTTGCTATCTCCCAGGTACTTGACATAGGTGTGTGATTGGCTTCTTGTTCCCTTCTGATTTATTGCCTAAGAGAAGCAACCAGAAAATAGAAACAGTAAATGAGAAGCAATGAAACATTACAACAGTGACTACACTTCAAAAAGTACTTCATTGGCTGTTAAGTGGTTTGGGACGTCCAGAAGTCGTGAAAGGCACAACAGAAATGGAAGTTCTTTTATAAAGAAAGGGAAAGGGGGGAAAAAGTGAAAGGCATGGGAAAGAGGAGCAAAAAGATGAAGAATGTAAAGCAGCTATGGAGAAAAGGAATGAGTGAAAGGGAAAATGATGGAGAGAGAAAAAAAAGTAGAGGGGCAAGAGGGTCATTGGAAGAGTGGAAGATTGTAATTCTTTAATTAATTTTCTCAAATAGTGGAAGGACACAGATGCAGTTAAGGCAAGTGATTTAAAAAAAGAAAGCAAAATACTGCGGATGCTGGAAATCGGAAAGTAAAACAGAAAATGCTGGAAATACTCAGCAGGTCAGGCAGCTTCTGTGGAAAGAGAAACAGGGTTAACGTTTCAGGTCATTGTTCTGACGGAAGGTCCTCGACCTGAAACGTTAAAACTGTTTCTCTCTCCACAGATGCTGCCTGACCTGCTGAGTATTTCCAGCATTTTCCGTTTGGATTTCAAAAAGAATTGCCTGTGAGCAACACAAGAAGAAATCATCTATATAATATTTAGTGAAGTAAACATCTTTGGAAAAGAATGTCAGCATCTTGCCCTAATGAGATGTTAAGAGAAGGTTCAGGAACAAGGAGAGGCAAGAGATGGATCCATATAAATTCGTGAGCAATGCCACAGTATGCACCATATTCCCCACAAGAATCACATATATAATCAGTTTAACACAATCTTTTACTTTCGTTGCATCAAGTCGAAATAAATTTAAACCGTTACCTTCCTTCATCTTTTCAGAAGGCAGGAACTATCAAGGAAATGTAAATGTTACTTTGCATTTATTTGGAATTCATCGGCAATTAAATATACTTTTCTTTCAACACCTTTTAGTTTTCTAAGCTGTATCGTTGTATTCCTCAATATGTAGA
This sequence comes from Somniosus microcephalus, assembly GCF_052327205.1. Taxonomy (NCBI): domain Eukaryota; kingdom Metazoa; phylum Chordata; class Chondrichthyes; order Squaliformes; family Somniosidae; genus Somniosus; species Somniosus microcephalus. The sequence continues at coordinate 254,299,127 of NC_140987.1, read as the reverse complement.
AGTGGCAGCCTATCACTGCTGTACCTCCTCCACCACATGGTCCTTAATGTGTAAAAGTTCAATGAAGATTGTTGTGCTAAAGTTATACTACATTTTTTTGAGATTGCTTGTTCTAGCAAAACAAAAACTAAATATTTAAAAGTGTGCGTTCCTGTCTCTTGTAGATCTTTTGTGACTGTTACCATCAACCTGAATATTCTTTTAAGCTACTTTTAAACAGGCAAGCAATTGTTTGCAGGCAGACAAGAACATAATACTAGTCTTCCCCTCTCCCCCCACTTCCAACTTCCATGACCTGAACTCTTCCCTGCTACTTTTTGCAGTGTTTCAGTTCATGGGCATTGCAGTTGACAAGCAAATCCATCATTCAGAATGGTCACAAAACATGTAATACAGGTTGAGCGTCCCAAATCCGGAGTTCCGGAATGATTGGTGGCAGGGGTCTGGAATCCGTAAAATGTTCCGGAATCCGGACACCGAGGGAGGCTTACTAAAAACGCAACCTGGGCCCAGGCATTTCCAGACTCGGCACGTGTTTCTGATGTCCGAAGTCCAGAAATATCGCAACCTGGGCTCGGGCGTTTCCGGACTTTGAACATCAGAAACACACTCCGAAGTCCGGAAAAACCCCAAAACTGGCTCGGCCTCGGTCCCGAGGTTGCCAGATTCGGGACGCTCAACCTGTACACACAGACTGATGTAGTAAAACCTGCACATTTCCCATTCAAAATTGCAAATCTATAAGCAAATCAAGGATTCTGAAGCACTGGTGTGCCCTTTCCATTGGGTGCGCGAGTGGAAGGAAAGATACACAGCAGGTTTTGCATCCCCCTCCTGCTCTGCAGGAAAATTCCAATCCGAACTGCTACGCTGAGCTCCTGTAGTAGGGTCGCTAACCCTCCAGGATTGCCCTGGAGCCTCCAAGAATTGAAGATTAATCTGCAGGACACTCCTGCGAGCAAACCGTGGAGAAAAATCATTGGGGCATTTTAAAAAATGGTGTTATTTTCCCCCATTTTCTTTGAACACTTTCATTTATTAGTTCTGAAAATCTAAGATATAAAAACAGGAAATTCTGGAAATACTCAGCAAGTCAGGCAGCATCTGTGGAGTGAGAAACAAAGTTCACGTTTAAGGTCGGTGACCCTTTGTCAGAACTCAACTCTGTTTCTCTCTCCACAGATGCGCCTGACCTGCTGTGTATTTCCAGCATTTTCTGTTCTTATTTCAGATTTCCAGCATCCGCAGCATTTTGCTTCTGAAGATATAGGTTTCGGGCGGAAAAAGTCTAACAGTCAAGAATCATCCAATTGAGGCATGAAGAGTGTTAACTTTCCAATTGCCGTGGGAAGATGGGGCACCGTGAGGATGGGCGTGTTGGCTGACTAATGGCGGGAGTGTGGAGGCAGGAGTGATGAAACTTCCAGGAATACATCCAACCAAAGTTGGTAGTGGAATTACCCTGAAGTGGAATTAAGACTACCCTGGGAGCTCACCCAATGGGGGTAGGCACTGCCGCAGCAACACAACAGGCTACTTGCCACTTAAAAGGGTAATTTGGAGGTGGTGGGGGTGGAGATGAAGCCCAAGGCCTTCTCTAAGCTCTGGGATGGCACCATCACATCTTTTAAGTTGATACAGGAAGTTAATCCAGATCAGTTGATAAACAGATTGAGGAGATTTTGTTTTTTTTGGATGGTGCCAAAGATGGTGGTGCAGGACTAGGATTGCCAACCCTCCAGTATTGCCCTGGAGTCTCCAGCAATTGAAGCCTAATCGCCAGGACACTGCTACGAGCAACACCCGGGAGATAAATCATAAGGGTACTTAAAAAAAAATTTTTTTTTTCCATTTTCTTTCGACCACTTTCATTTATTAGTTAGAAAAATCTTGACGATGGGATAAAGGTTGTTTTGACCGACATCCAATCGGCATGGCAATGCGGTGCACTGTGAGGAAGGACGAGTTGGGTGACCAATGGCGGGAGCGTGGGGGCGGAGCAGTTAATGGTGGGGGCGGGGCATGGGGCGGGGCAGTTAACGGCGCGGTCATATAATTAAACCTCCAGGAATACACGCAACCAAAGTTAGCAACCCTATACAGAGCTACCAACACAGATAGCAATTTCAAATGAACCATTAGGGAGCTAATTTTAACTGCTCTCACCGGGCGGGACAGGGCGGAAGTGGGTCAGCTGCCTGCTTCAGACCCCGCTCAATTTTCCTTTCCATGGAAATAAAACTCGGGCGGGGTGTAAAACAGGCAGCCGATATGATTCCACCCCTTTCTCGCCCTGTGGGAACAGTTAAAGTCAACCCCATTCATCTGTCAGAAATTCTGATAAATGCAGATATCCCCTCTGGACAGAATTAGGTACTTTACATAGAATGTACAGCACAGAAACAGGCCATTCGGCCCAACTGGTCTTAATGTAAAGCAATTCTTTTAACATTAGTTTTTTTGTTAAAATTCTTATATCTAATTAAGGTTGGGCATGGAGCAGAATACGAATGTTAAAATCCCCTCATGTTTTATCCAATTCATACGGTCCTCGAGATGCACATGAGCATGCTTCCGACAACAAAGGGCAACACCAGTTACTGCATCAAGTTTCTACATACCCGACAATCCCTCTGCAGTGTTTTAATCAATGCATTATATGTTTCAGCATCAAAAAAGAGGCCATCTGGCGTGTCCTGTATAAAGTCCAAGTCTTTGAATGTGGGTATATCTTTTTCTCTCTCTTTCCTCGAGGCCCTCCGCTTGTACGTCGAGCCCTTCAAATCATACTTGTGATGCATCCACACGGATCGTGGCAGTACATTGTTCATAACCACAATTCTTATGTTAGTGCCTCCCGACTGCATACAGTACAGTCCATAAAACTTTGGCAAAAGTGTCCTAGGGTTCTGGTTTAAATTCTGCAAACAGAAACATTGATTAAAATAAACCTCTACGAGCTGTGTGGCCACGCTTAAATGATCACAGGAATAGTCCCAATTCTGCGCAACAATGATCAAAGGCAATTCTAGCATTCACATGGCAGTCAATGAGAATGATATGGCTGATTTTAATTAACTGCAGCTGTGAAACTTGACATGAAATTCATTATACATTAGGTATAAATGTAACCCCAAGAACATGGCCGGTACATTAGCTTTGAACCTCGTCATGTTGACTAATTAAAGCTGCATTCCTGCCTATAGAACAGTAGTGGAGATTGGGCCCATTATAAAATGCACATTTGTACAGATTATACATTAACCATGATGTTTAGCATCACATCTCCCTTCAACAAAACCCTTTCAAGCTTTCTCTGGATTTTGTCTGGAATTGAATTTGGCTCAGCAATTCTGTACTGCCGTCGAATGCACTTCCCCTAATACTTGTTTTGGTTTACCAGGCTCAAAGACATTTCAATTCTTTTCACTGCAATCATCAATCAACTAACAAGGCTCTAATTCTGCTCTGTCTCCCAGCCAGAAAGACAGACCTGTATTGATTGAGAACCTGAACACACAAAAATCTTTAAAAAGTGCATCAAATATAATTAATTACCCAGGTGAAGAGCTATGACTTTTACATCGGGTGAATGTGGCAGCCATTTTGTGCTCAGTAAAAGATGAATGACCAATTAATAATGTTTCTGGTGGAGTTGGCAGAGGTAAGAACGTTGGCTGTGTCTCTGGGAGACACTCTCTGCTGGCCCTCAACAATTCATCACCAAGACTGCCTATTTCACCTCTAATATGTCATCCGACTCTGTCCTGCCTCAGCTCACCTGCGTCTGAAACCCTCATCCTTGCCTGTGTTACCTCTAGAAAGACTTGCATTTATATAGCACTTTTCACGACCACCGGATGTCTCAAAGCGCTTTACAGTCAATGAAGTACTTTTGAAGTGGAGTCGCTGTTGTAATGTGGGAAACGCGGCAGTCAATTTGCGCACAGCAAGGTCCCACAGACAACAATGTGATAATGACCAGATAATCTGTTTTTGTTATGTTGGTTTAATAGACTCGACTATTCCAATGCACTCCTGGCCAGCCTCCCACGTTCTATCCTCCGTAAACTTGAAGTCATCCTAATCTCTGCTGCCCGGGTCCTAACTCGCACCAAGTCCCGTTCAATCACCCGTGCTCGCTGACCTAATTGGCTCCCAGTTAAGCAACACCTCAATTTTAAAATTCTCATGCTTGTTTTCAAATCCCTCCATGACCTCACCCCTCCCTATGTCTGGAACCTCCTCCAGCCCTACAACCCTCAGATTTCTGCGCTTCTGGCCTCTTGACCATCCAGATTTTAATCGCTCCACCATTGGCGGCCGTACCTTCAGCTGCAAAGACCCCAAGCTCTGGAATTCCCTCCTTGAACCTCTTCCCCCTCTCTTTCCTCCGTTAAGACACTCCTTAAAACCTACCCATCTGCCCCAATATCTCCTTATGTGGCTCGGTGTCAAATTATGTTTGATAATCGCTCCTGTAAGCGCCTTGGGATGTTTTACTATGTTAAAGGCGTGATTATAAATACAAATTCTTGTTGTTGTTTTAAACAATCACCTAAACCACCAGACAGGCATACTCAGCTTCACATCTCAACTGAGGGACAAAGTCAGAGATTGAAATTTAGAAATCTGTGCTCCCCAATGAATTATCTAGCTGGACAGCTGAGACACACTGATCTGGAAGGCTGCAGATTCAATCCTCATTCCAAATTAGCTGGTTTCATCTGGGTTGATAGTAGGGCACTCACTTTAGTAGTGGAAAATTGGTCAAGAGTTTGAGATATTCATGGTTATCCCTCCACCCCCACTGAAAGTGCATGTGTGGGCGTTGGGCAAGGACAGAATCAAGTCGGCCATGATATCTCCATCGTTGAATAGTTTGTTGACACTGACCATCAAGACTATTAAATGAACAATAGCCACTTGGGCAAAGCACACGAGGACATTCCATCAAGGAATCAATGTCTCACAAAAGAAAATTGGCATGGAATTTTTAAAAAAGTTATACCTGTGATACCAAAATCAACATGCCCCAATTACACAATCCCAAATGTTAGTGCACAGAAAATGTCTCAGCTCTGTATCTGAAAAATGCACTTTGTAGAGGAAACTGAATGCTGGAAATACTCGGGACTGTTTTTATTTCAGATTTCCAGCATCTGCAGTATTTTGCTTTTGTATTAGTTTTTTTCTTCATTTCTACAACTTTGCAGGCACCTCAACTGTACAAAGGTCTTTATTGTGAAAAATTTAGGCTTGATTAATTTAAATTTGAATTTGGTTTTAAGCTCGAAATACAATCCATTCACTGTCCCCCATGTCCTTAATCAAAGGAAAGGGAAATTGCCTTTAACTTTCTTGAACTGTGGTCATCTCAAATGCCAGGTGAAGTCTGACAATGCTTCAGTTCTGTGGAGAGACTAGAGAAGCTGGGATTGTTCTTGAAGCAGAGGGGGTTAAGGGGAGATTTAATAGAGGCGTTGAAAATCATGCAGGGTTTTGATAGAGTCAATAAGGAGAAACTGTTTCCATTGGCAGGAAGGTCAGTAACCAGAGAACACAGATTTAAAGTAATTGGCAAAAGAACCAGAGGGGAGATGAGGAGTGATTTTTTTTGTTTTTATAAAATGCAGCGAGTTGTTGTGATCTGGAATGCTCTGCCTGAAAGGGTGGAGGAAGCAATAACTTTCAAAAGTGAATTGGATAAATACTTGAAGGGGAAAAATTTGCAGGGCTATGTTGAAAGAGCAGGGAAGCGAGACTAATTGGACAGCTCTTCGAAAGAGCCGGCACAGGCATGATGGACTGAATGGCCTCCTTCTGTGCTGCATGATTCTATGATGCTATCTGTATGCAATTTGTGAATTGAAATGCAACAGTCATAATGGGGACAATGCCATATTTTTTCATAGCAGCAACACTCACTCACTGCCAAGGCTACAGAATATAGTACAATACTGAGCAAAGTGTGAACAGTGCTCCCACATTGAATTGTCATACTAAAGAAAGCCACCACTGCAATGTACTCAGAGGGGAAATTATCAGAGTAAATCTTGTGACCTTGTACAGACAACAAAAACTTCAGCTATTTGCACACATCTCTGTGCTCTAAATCGAGTAGATGCCAAGCTACAGTTAATAGGCAATGTCCCGCTTGCTATTCACAATGGAGAACATGCACAATAGCAATTTTTGCAGTATTCTCAAAAGATACCATCATAGTGAGCTTGTGTCCCCAAACTACTTTGCAAGTTATCCTCCTTTGTGCAAAACAATCTTCACAAAGTCAGCTGCCTAGACCCCAAGCTCTAGAATTCCCTCGCTAAACCTCTCCATCTCTCCTTCTTTAAAACGCTCCTTAAATCTATCTCTTTGACCAAGTTTTTGGTCACCTATCCTAATACAGGTAGACTATCCTTTATCCGAAAACCTCGGGACCAGCCGAGTTTCGGATAAAGGAGAATTTCGGATTTCGGAAGGTGGGTCGGCAGGGGTCCGCGGGGGGGTCGGCGGGGGGTTGTGCGCACAACTTACGCTGACGCTCAGCGTAAGTCAGTCGGGATCGGCGGTTGTCGGGGCCGGCGGGGTCCGCGGGGGGGGTCGGCGGTTGTCGGGGCCGGCGGGGGGGTCGGCGGTTGTCGGGGCTGGCGGGGTCCGCGGGGGGGGGTCGGCGGTTGTCGGGGCTGGCGGTTGTCGGGGCCGGCAGGGTCGGCGGTTGTCGGGGCCGTCGGGGGGGGGGTCGGTGGTTGTCGGGGCCGGCGGTTGTCGGGGTCGGCGGGGGGGTCGGCGGGGGGTCGTGCGCACGACTTACCCTTTATCCGAACTTCCGAAACCGGAACCCTCTAAAAACCAAAGGTTTTTTCGTTCGTACGCACGACTTACGCTGAACGAAAAAACCTTCGGTTTTTAGAGGGTTTCGGTTTTCGGAAGTCCGGATAAAGGGTAGTCTACCTGTATCTCATGTGGCTCGGTGTCAAATTTTTGCCTGATGACGCTCCTGTGAAGCGCCTTGGGACGTTTCACTAGGTTAAAGGCGCTATATAAATGCAAACAGAATTGTAGAATAGTACAGCACAGAAGGAGGTCGTTCGAGTCTGGGCTGGCTCTTTCGAAGAGCAATCCAATTAATCCCACTCCCCTGCTCTTTCCCCATATCCCAGCAAATTTTCAAGTATTTATCCAATTCCCTTTTGAAAGCTACTTGTGAATCCATTTCCACCATCCTAGCAGGCAGTGCATATGCATACTTACCAACATTAAATATCATCCCATCAGCCTTAGAATATAGTTTTTTTTTTAATGTTTAGTTTTCAGTCCCCACAATTTTTTAAACCAATTTCATGATTTTAACCGATCTGTTAAAATATCCGTTCTGCTATTTCAACAGAACACTGAACTAAGGATTAATTGCACTATGTTTAGAAAGCCCTAATTAGTTCATGGCTTACCATATAATAACCTGGTAACAGCTTCTGCAAGAATTCTGCTTCTTTGTGCTGCACAGTCTTTATGATGAATTCATCGTCACTTGTGACGTAAAATAAGGACCCACTGGCACCAGGATTGGAAAGCTCGATCAGCGGTTCATTGCACAAGGAATACTGGCAAGAAGGCAAAGAGAATTTTAAATGAAGTAATTAACACGTCAAGCTTTTCTAAAACACGTGCAATGTAATTTCATACACGGAAATTTAAAAATTCTTCACAGATCTGCAATATCATTGTTGATGAATAAAATACACACCTATAATTGATCAAAAGCATAGTATTAAAAAAAAATTAGCAGCATCTTCCCTTTTAATACAAACTGATCGGAGACCATCAAGCTAGAATTAAATCACTATTCCAAATATTGTAAAGGTCACTAAGAACAGTACACATTTTCCACGTAGTATGGAGGCAAGAGCATCTTTTTAAATCCAATATACATCGAACAAGATAAAAAGTTCTGTTTACATAGACATTTGTGGTACAAATTAAAACATTAAAAACAAGGCAGGATGAATTCGAACTATATATGGTGCTACTTGGTTTGGGACTAGTACATTAGTGGCACAAGTCTGGAATGCTTATACAAGCTCAAAACAAGAGAGAGAGTTGACATATATACCGACAATTAATCACTCAAGTATTTGGGAAGAGAGTAAAAAATTACTGAACTAATGCTGATTAATGTTATCATTTCCCTTGCATCACAAATTTTGAAAGGGGGCTTTTTGTTCCCACTCAACTTGGTGCAACAGAAGGACAAAACAGAGTAGTCTGACTTGAATTGTAATTGTACCCTGTCCTGATAGTAATTCAGATTTTCATCATGGATCAGATCTTGCTGGAGCAGGGCATCTCCCGGTGTGCCCTGTGCGTTAGGCCATTTCCTGCACCCCACGGCTCAAAATTCTGTGCTGTAACTTGCTGGGAGTGCGAGGGCAACGGGCATCTGGGACCTCAAGTGAACGACGGGACGAACAGTCTATCTTCTCACCCAATGAGATTTAAGGATTGAGAAAGAAACACTGGAACAACGGAGAAGGTTATTGGGTGAATTAGAGTCAAATCAGGTACAGAAAAAAAAGGGAAAGACAAATTGGATTGAGAGAAAAGAAAGAAAAATTAAAACTAAAGATTTTAGAAATCTTTAAAAACAATTTACTACCTGCAGGAATGTGATTCAACAGTTTAAATTGTTCCCTTTCTGGGCCAGAGAGTTTGATTGGCATTGCATTAGCAATTATTACGTTGTTGAAAGGGTACTTGCGCTGTTAAGCGCTAGCCTTAACTTTCTCCAGCAAGTTTAACGGGCAATGAATGCGCAAATCCAGCAAGTTCTTAAAAATAATGGGGGCGAAGGGCGAGACTAACAGCAGAGTGGCGTAAATCGTCCAGAATTTGTGGCGATTTACAATGTATTTCTTCCTCGCCACAAGTTGCTGGACGATTTACACATTAATAATGGCAAGCGTCATTTTGTCAGCAAATTCTGGGCGGTGTGCATGAAGCAATTTTCATTTCCCGGTTTCTACTTGTGAAAATTAAGCAGCATCAGCTGAGGATGGAGTGACTGCATAGGGGAGGAAGCAGTTGATTAACTAACTATGGGCATACAGTGCCACATGCCTATTGCACAATGACCATCTCCTGCTTGAAAGGCAAAGTTATGAAGAAAAAAAAAGGCATGTGCATTCATAAGAACCTGAGATTTCCAAAGATTTTAGATCAGAATAACATCAATAGGCCCGAACAAGTCCATCCCTCTTTAATACATTAATCCCGCCTACCTGGCTTCTCACTGGATCTTCAATCCTTTCTCGTTGCAGAAACAAATCTAATTGGCCTAGAAATTCAGTATAGCCACGTTTGGGGCGCTACAGTCGGGCGGCCGCTAAAGTTTGCGCCCGGCGCAACTTCGCGCCACCTTCGCCGATATTCAGTGGCATCGCCCCAAGAGGTTGCTGCTGCGCTCAAACAGGCGAGGCACGACTATCATTAGGCGCTAAGCCGGCAGCCCGGGGCGAAACCCCCGAGGGCGGGCGCAGCGCAGGTGCAGCGAGCTGCTGATTGACGGCAGACACTCTGGCGCCGGTGAGCTCTTAAAGGGGGAGGGTGGATTTGTTTTTTTTGAAAGGCCGAGACTGGTGTATTTGTGTTTTTTGAAAGGCCGAGACTGCTCGATTTGTGTTTTTGGAAAGGCCGAGACTGCTCGATTTGTGTTTTTGGCGGGGGGGGGGGCTTCTCTCCATTAGTTTGTTATGTGGGAAGGGCACAGAGGTATCAAAGTAATAAATGTTCTTAAATCGCACTGTCCATGCTTTCTTTTGGAAGTCCTGGTTGCCCTGCTCGGCTGAGGGCTTGTGGAGCGGCTACATTCCATTCCCTGAGAGGGGGCCTAGAACCGACGTTCAATAAGCCGCCGACGGGCGGCCCTTGCACTTTCTGCCTCCCTCCTGTGCTGGTCCTCCTCCTCCTCCTCCTCCTCCTCCTCCTCTGGTGGTCCTCCAATGTCTGGTGGCAGTGGCTGAGTCCTGCGGATAGCCAGGTTGTGCAGCATGCAGCACACGACCACGAAATGGGAGACTCGCTCAGGCGAGTACTGTAGGGCTCCTCCGGAATGATCCAGACAGCGGAACCGTTGCTTCAGGGCGCCGATTGTTTGCTCAGTGAGGTTCCTGGTTGCTTGATGGCTGTCATTGTATCGCTCTTCAGCAGGGGTGCTGGGCGCACGGAGCGGGGTCATCAGCCAGGTGCACAAAGGATAGCCTTTGTCCCCGAGAAGCCATCCTCGTGGGTGAGGCTGGGCCTGGAACATGTCTGCCACAGAAGTCTGGCGCAGGATGAAGGCATTGTGGCTGCTGCCTGGAAAGCGGGCATTGACAGCTAGGATGATCTGCCTGTGGTCACACACCAACTGCACGTTGAGCGAATGGTAGCCCTTCCGGTTGCGGTAATCCTCGGCATGTTCTAGAGGTGCCCGCAAAGCCACATGCGTGCAGTCAATGGCGCCCTGCACCATGGGGAAGCCCGCTAATGCTGCAAAGCCCATTGCACGCTGTTGCTGCTTGACAAGGGCCATGGAGAAGGAGATGAACTGACGTCTCCTTCTGAAAAGGGCATTGGTCACCTGGCGGATGCAGCAATGTACGGCAAACTGGGAGATGTTGGAAATGTCCCCAGCAGCGGATTGGAAGGAGCCGGTGGCATAGAAGTTGAGAGACACCGTCACCTTCACTGCCACCGACAGAGACGTCCTGCTCCTCAGATGTGGCTGCAGATCTCCGCGAAGCAGGTGGCAGATCTCAGTGACCACCGCCCTTCGGAATCGCAGCCTCCGAACACACTGCTCATCAGACATGTTCAGATATGAGAACTGCTGGCGGTATACCCTGGGTGGGTAAGGCCTCCTTTGCCGACGCCATGACTGCCACTCTCTCACGGCGTCTCCGAGCCCTTTGAATGCAATGGAGAAGCCCAACGTTTGCACCCATTGCAGCCCCCATTATGTGTTTCCAATCAATGAGATGGCTCTGAAGTTAAAGACAAGTGCAAAGCTGTGGCCTGAAGCCACAAGTACCTGTGCGAGTGTTGAGCCAAACCAGAAAGCTCTCTACCTTTGTCTCTCTGCAAAGATCCATCTCTCACAAAGGAGTGTTGCAAAATGGCTGCCTTTTCTACTGCAGGAGGAGTGCCCTTTAATTTGCGCCCCCCGCGCCCCGCAGCGACTGGGAACCGTTCCCCTCTACCAGTCGCTAGGGGCGCCAGGCGCACAATAGGCCGGCGCCACTGAATTTCCGGTTTGGGGCGCACAAAGGGCGTTGCACGATGAAATGACGTCAGGATCTGCGCGCGCAGCTGAGCGCGCGCAAAGGCTTTGCGCCGCCGCTAAATCTTTACTGAAGTTGGGGAGAGGCGCAGATCGCGCTGCGCCCGGCCGCTAGCCGCCTAGCGCCCCACATCTCCTCCTCCTAAGGCGCTAGCGGCTGGCGCAAACAACTGAATTTCTAGGCCATTGTCTTTTGAATCTATATACGGTCTCTTTCAGTGGCCTACCCTGGAAATGTATTCACAACTCTATTGCCCTTTGGCTAAATTTCCAACTTATATTCCTTCGTGCCTCTAACATCATCATTTTTAAACTTGGTGCACTGATATTTGAACCCATCTCTGTAGTGAACAATTTAATTCCATTCATAATTTAAAAACTTCAGATAGATCATCCCAACGTCTTCTCTTTTCTAAAGAAAACACACCCAAATGCCTTAATCCGGCAACGCCTCTTTTTTAAAATTCTCATCCTTGTTTTCAAATCCCTCCATGGCCTCGCCCCTTCCCATTTCTCTAACCTCCTCCAGCCCCACAACCCTCCGAGATCTCTGTGCTCCTCCAATTCTGGCCTCTTGCGCATCCCTGATTTTAATCGCTCCACCATTGGCAGTCGTGCATTCAGCCTGGGCCCCAAGCTCTGGAATTCCCTCCTTAAACCTCTCTCATTCTTTAAGACGCTCTTTAAATGATACCTCTTTGACCAAGTTTTGGTCACCTGTCCTAATATCTGCTTATGCGGGCTCGGTGTCTGATGATCGCTCATGAAGTGCCTTGGGACATTTTACTATGTTAAAGGCGCTATATAAATCAAGTTATTGTTGGTATTGTTGCTCACCTCTGTACCCTGTCATGGCAATAATATTCCATGATTAATTGGCCAGAATTACAGTAGTCCAGCTCACAACACTCCAAATGCAGCCTGATCTTTGCCTTGTATAGCAAGCGACCAATTAAATCACTTGTTTTCCATGTAACCTTTTATAAAGTAAAATTATTGGGTTACAAAAGATGCAAAAAAAAAGAAGAAAACTCACCAAATAATCATCTGGCTTTATATGAAAGAGTTCTCGGAAATAGCGGAATGCTAGTGGAGCGTACGTCTTGAACCTGAAGTCTGGATAGCGGTGTGCGGGTGTAAGATTGCTTCCTTCACTGAAAATCATTGTAAAGAGGTAACTTAGTGATTAATAGTAATTAAAAAAAATTCACATTAAATTGAGGATTTAAAAAATAATTAATTCATGGGATGTGGGCGTCGCTGGCAAGGCCAGCATTTATTGCCCATCCCCTATTGCCCTGAGAAGGTGGTGGTGAGCCGCCTTCTTGAACCGCTGCAGTCCGTGTGCTGAAGGTACTCCCACAGTGGTGTTAGGGAGGGAGTTCCAGGATTTTAGCCCAGTGATGATGAAGGAACAGCGATATATTTTCAAGTCAGGATGGTGTGTGACTTGGAGGGGAACTTGGAGGTGGTGGTGTTCCCATGCGCCTGCTGCCCTTGTCCTAGGTGGAAGAGGTCGCGGGTTTGGGAGGTGCTGTCGAAGAAGCCTCGGCGAGTTGCTGCAGTGCATCTTGTAGATGGTACACACTGCAGACATGGTGCGCCGGTGGTGGAGGGAGTGAATGTTTAGGGAACTGTTATCCACACAGCTCCTTCGCTTCCAGTCTTTATATTGTTAGCTGTGGGTTCCAGCTAAAAATCAATGCATCTCTCCAAGATCTCAATTTCTTTGATTCTCAGAGGTTTGATATGAAGATTGAAAAGGAGATGGACCAAAGATAAAGGCACTCAACTGGGCAAGACTAGTACAAGAAGAGGTGTAGCAATCAGAAATGATAATTACGACAAGGAAATAATGCTTTAAAAAAAAAATGTAATAAAGGCACTGGGCCTGATGGCATACATCCCAGAGTGCTGAAGGAAGATGGGAAAGAAATAGTAGAAGCTCCTTGGATATGCAAGTTGTGCTAGAGGACTGGAGGGTTGCTCATACAACACTTCTGTTCAACAAGGGAGAAAGGAATAAACCAGAATGAAATAAAAACAGAAAATGCTGGAGATACTCAGGTCAGGTAGCATCTGTGGAGAAAGAAAGAGAGTTAACATTTCAGGTCGATGACCTTTCGTCAGAACTGGAAAAAAGTAGGAAATGGAACAGATTTTTAAGCAAGTGTGGGAGCTGGGAAAGAGCAGAGGGGATGAAAGAACAAAAGGAAAGGTCTGTGATAGGATAGAAGGCAGGAGAGATTGAGACATTAAGAGATATTGAGAGATATTCAAGGCAAAAGGAGATGGTAATGGGACAGGTTAAGAAACAAAAGATGGCTCTAGATGAAGTGTAAATTGCGCGGGCAGAATGAACGGCAGCTGCCATGTGGGAGAGAAGAAAAAAAGCGTGGAAAAAATATCTATGATAGGGGCCGAGGATATGATCTGAAATTGTTGAACTCTATGTTGAGTCCAGAAGGCTGTAAAGTGCCTAATCGAAAGATGAGGTGCTGTTCCTCGAGCTTACGCTGAGCTTCCGTGGAACAATGCAAGAGGCCGAGGACGGTGAGGTCTGAGTGGGAGTGGGGCGGTGAATTAAAGTGACAGGCAACCGGAAGCTCGGGGTCCCCCTTACGGACTGAATGGAGGTGTTCCGCAAAGCGGTCACCCAATCTGCGTTTGGCCTCCCCAATGTAGAGGAGACTGCATCGTGAGCAGCGAATACAGTATACTAAATTGCAAGAAGTACAAGTAAATCACTGTTTCACCTGGAAGGGGTGTTTGGGGCCCTGGACAGTGGGAAGGGGGGAGGTAAAAGGGCATGTGTTGCATCTCCTGCGCTTGCACAGGAAGGTGCCGGGCGAAGGGAAAGGGTGTTGGGGGTGATAGAGGAGTGGACCAGGGTGTCGCGGAGGGAGTGGTCCCTTCGGAATGCTGAAAGGGGAGGCGAGGGGAAGATGTGTTTGGTGGTGGGATCATGCTGGAGGTGGAGGATGATTCGTTGAATGTGGAGGTTGGTAGGGTGAAAGGTGAGGACAAGGGAACCCTATTGTGGTTCCGGGAGGGAGGGGCAGGGGTGAGGGCAGAAGTGCGGGAGACAGACTGGCCACGGAAAAGGGCTGTGTCAACCACAGTAGAGGGGAATCCTCGGTTGAGGAAAAAGGTAGACATGTCGGAAGCACTGGTATGGAAGGTGGCATCGTCAGAGCAGATGCAGCAGAGATGGAGAAACTGGGAGAATGGAATAGAGTCCTTACATGAAGCGGGGTGGGAGGAAGTGTAGTCCAGGTAGCTGTGGGAGTCAGTGGACTTGTAGTGAATGTTTGTCAATCACCTATCCCCAAAGATGGAGACGGAGAAGTCGAGGAAGGGAAGAGTCGGAGATGGACCATGTGAAGGTGAGGGAAGGGTGGAAACCAGGTTGACTATATAGACCAGTTAGCCTATCAGTGGTGGGTAAGCCTCTGGAGAACTCAATATGGGATTAAATGAATACTTGCCTAGAAAAGTGGAAGGAAAAATTGATAAAGCCATTTAAAAAAAAAGTGGTGTACAGGAAGGGGTGGCCTCACCTTAATTTTGTAAGACAAGCTTCTTCCCTTCATTTGAATAAAGTCCCTGAGCATGGAAGGCATGTGCAGGGAATCAGGCTGGGAACTGGGTTGTCTCCAAGTCAACTGGGTGAGCTGGCAATTCTTGAAGGGCTGCTGCTGCTCACCTTTATAAAAGGGAGTCACTTACACTTGTGAAGGCAACAGATTGGGAATCGTGTGCTGCGGTTAGAGTGGTGCCAACTATTTCTGCTTCTAGTAAAGGCTCAAGTTTTGCTGAAGTGAAGGAGAGTGGCTCCGTTTGGTGCCGATGGGCAGACACCTGGAAAATCTTCCGCAGCACGCGTCTGTGCAACCAATGTACTTTTAGTATTGTGTTCACTGTAGGCAAGGGCACGTGGGATTCGGAAGACTGTTCACCTAGAGGATATGCACCAACATGGACTGGTTGGGCCAAATGGCCCATCTCCAGGTTGTAATTTCTATGCAATGCAATATAACCCAATTGAGCTTAACGAGTTTGAACAAGACTTCTTCTGTGCTTATTATTAATTAGCAAAGTTAATGCAATGATTTATTGATGACATTTTCAGAACATACAAATGAATTTTGGGTCATAAGCAAGATGTATTTTCTACATCAGTAAATTTGTATCTCTATTTGCAAAATAAAATAAAGCAAATTCATAATTATTCTTCTCCATTTCCTCTTAGTACAACCACAAGATATCTTCACTGTAACACATTAGCAATTTCGGAGTTAAAGGTGGAAATGTATCGAGATAAAAGGTTTTAAGAAAATAAAACCCAACCTTGGTAGAAAGACACTTTCCACAACATAGAAATCTTGCATCAGCACATCTCGGCCTGGTTTTGAAGTGAGGTTTCCAACCGCGTACCCAATTCCAAGTTGGATAGAGCCTTGAAGTGCAGATGATGGTGTCTGAAACAAAAATAAAAATTGCATGATTTCTGTACTAGATTTGTAAGCTACTCTGTGCACAAGTCAAGGCTGTATAAAACAAGATCATTTATAAATCAGAACATATCACAAAGTCTCTGCCACAGCAAAAAAAAACAGAACACTCTGGTCACACAACTGCGATAAAGGAGGAAGCCTAGCCATAGCAATGATGCACTGGTCTTGAACATTCTACTCATTGGCCAAGAACAGAAACTTAAATGCCCCAATCACCAGTCCCTTCAAATCCCAATCTTAAAGAAAAATCATACATACACATTGACAGGGTAGATGCGGAGAGGTCGTTTCCCCTGGCTGGAGAGTCTAGAAGTAGGGGGCATAATCTCAAGATAAGGGGTCGGCCATTTAGGACTGAGATAATGAGGAATTTCTTCACTCAGAGTTGTGAATCTTTGGAATTCTCGATCCCAGAGGGCTGTGGATGCTAAATTGTTGAGTATATTCAAGACTGAGATCGATAGATTTTTGGGCACTAAGGGAATATAGAGCTCGGGCGGGAAAGTGGAGTTGAGGTCGAAGATCAGCCATGATCTCATTGAAAGACGGAGCAGGCTCGAGGAGCCGTATAGCCTACTCCTGCTCTTAATTTTTTTGTTCTTTTACAAAGCAAAAACATAAAACAAGAGCTAAATACTTTACATTCAAAATACTTACCCAAAGAGAATTAACCATCTCCTTTACAATTGTCCTTCTAATTTGGCAAAGTAACTCAGTTACTACCATATATAAGTGAACATTCATTTCAGAGTGACAGCAAATGATGACGTTGATCCTCATCATATTGATCTCTGAGCAGGCATGGCGATTCATATATTTACATGGTTGAAATTGATTTCAATGCCTGACTCCAAGTGCAAGATGAAAGTGAGTATGTTAAAAAGGTTGGTATTGAACAATTACCTTTTTGTAAATCTTCTCCCGAGAGTTGCCTTCACCACTGTGCCCATTTTGCCTAACAGCAGTATTTCGGTTTTCTGTAGTGGAAGTCATCTAGAAAACAATAATTTAACTTTTGAATTTAAAAAAAATTAAGAAAAGTACGTATATATTTATGTAAAGTTTTATTAATTTGCATATAACAGAAAAGTACGAGTAAGTTAGGAGGCCCCAGTTTCCACAGCCAGTCATGGGCTGTGAGGGCAGAACAGATTATTCCCAAAAGTTGGGCTGCCTAGTCATAGAGACTGAGAGTGGGGTGTTTGAGCCTTTATGTTTTGGGGGGGGGGGGGGGGGGGGGGGGGGAACAGTTGGGGGGCTAAAGGGTATTTGAAGTGTATTCATGGGTGCTTGCCTAACCATAGAAACTTGGACAAGCATCTGTCAAGCTCTTGGAATTAATTAACTAGTAGCTTCTAAAACAGGCAGTCAGGCCAAAGGGGTACGTTCATTTTTATGGTGCTTACCCTTCCTAGAACTGATGGGAGTGGGTACTTCCATATGTCAAAATCTGCTTGAATACTGGCCTAGGATGGGGATTGGCAGGGGGTGGGGGCGTCTGAGGTTAGGGGATATCATCCCCTTTAGGTATTTGAAGTCCAGCTCTAGCCACACAAAGGGGTATGACTCATGGACATGTATGGGGAATGCTGCATAAGGGACTTGCCCTTGGTTATGTATAAGAGTTGACCGAACTCTCTGCTCATTTGGAAGATCCTGGGGGGGTGATTTGGTAGGGTTTAGTTATAGTGTCAAGTGCCAGAGTACAGTGAGCAAGAATTCCTGTCCCGCCTAGCCATTATACATACGTCACTTGACAGGGAGTGTTGGCATTCTATTCGACCACTGGGGAGGGGCATTATAGCCAAGTCCGATTCTGTCCTCACATTTTCCAGCAGGTGTCGGTGCATAGGAACTCAGTCGTGGAAACCAAGGCCTAGTTTCCTCTTCCTAATTCAAGAGCACGGAGACCAAGAATGGAGCCTCTCTTGTCTCTAGTGGAGATTAGGTACTTTAGCACAAACTAGGAACTGAACCAGTCCTGTATGGCTCAGTTACTAAAGGCCTTTAAATGTTGGAGGAGAGGGGGAAGGGAGGACAAACAGAAATGTTCTAACAAAATAAAAATCTAGGCAGAGCCCAACAGATTAACAACTTACATTTATATAGTGCATTGAACGTAGCAAAACATCCCAAGGCGCCTAACAAGACCGATATCAATAAAAACATTTTTGACAACTAGCCACAGGAGATAGCAGGACTGATGACCAAAAGCTTGGTCAAAGAGGTAGGTTTTAATGAGCATCTTAAAGGAGGAGAGAGGTAGAGAGGCGGAGAGGTTTAGGGAGGAAATTTCAGAGCTTAGGGCCTGGGCAGCTGAAGGTACGGCCGCCAATGGTGGAGCGATTAAAATCGGGAATAACAACAGAAAATGCTGGAAAAACACAGCAGGCCAGGCAACATCCGTGGAGAGAAAAAGTGTCAACGTTTTGGGTCAAACCCTTTGTCAAGACTGGAAAAGCACAAGAAATGAAATAGATTAAAAGGCCAGGCTGGGAGAGAACAAAAAAAAGAGAAGAGACATTAAGAGGTATTCAAAACGAGACGAGATGGTGATAGGACTAGTGGAGACAAAAGACGGCTCTAGATTAGGTGTGAAATACGCTGGCAGAATGGGAGACAGCTGCCATGTGGGAGAGAGAGGAAAAAAAAGGGTGGGGGGGGGGAGGAGGGCCAAAACAAAGGTGTGGGTAAAAAAGTAAAAATGTAATGGGGGCCGAGGTTATGATCTGAAATTGTTGAACTCGATATTGAGTCCGGAAGGCTGTAAAGTGCCTAATCGGAAGATGAGGTGCTGTTCCTCGAGCTTACACTGAGCTTCTGTGGAACAATACAAGAGCCAGAGTACAGTGATTAAAATCGGGGATGTGCAAGTCGCCAGAATTGGAGGAGCGCAGAGATCTGAGGGCTGGAGGAGGTTAGAGAGATAGATTACACTGCTCTCAAACAAGAGCTTTGTAATGTAAACCAACTACATTATGGATTGTGGGTTCTGATAAAGGGTCTACAGCTGAATTATTAACCCATCTTTTCTCTTTAGATGCCAATGAATCTGCTGGATATTTCCAGCATTTTCTGTTTATATTTCCTATTGTGGGTTTTTGGGCATTTACACACAAGTATAAAATGAATCTTTGAATCTGAGGCCTTTTTCTCACACCAGTGTTAAAGCCGCTCTGGTGGTAAATTTGAGGAAATGGCAGAAGAAAGTACTTAAGATTCCTCTATTTATTACAGAGAACATAAACGAAGGTTGTGGGTTCAAGTCCCACTCCAGAGGCTTGAGCACAAAATCTAGGCTGACATTCCAGTACTGAGGGAGTGCTGCACTGTCGGAGGTGCTGTCTTTCAGATGACATGTTAAACCGAGGCCCCGTCTGCTCTCGCAGGTGGACATAAAAGATCCCATGGCACTATTTCGAAGAAGAGCAAAGGAGTTATTCCTAGTGCCCTGGCCAATATTTATCCTTCAATCAAACAAACAGATTATCTGGTCATTTTCTGTTGCTGTTTGTGGGAGCTTGCTGTGTGCAAATTGGCTGCCGCATTTCCTACATTACAACGACTACCAATGTTCCCGCTAAGCTGCACGGCTGCAGTCAACTGTGGGGTCCTGCGCAGGCCGCTCGCTGGCTTTCGTACTGTGGGTGGCGCGTAGGCGCAGAGATTTGAATGGGCCACACGTTGGGGGAGGCAGACCACGCAGGAGGCAGTGCGGCTTACGGGGGACAGCAGTGACTACACTTCAAAAGTACTTCATTGGCTGCAAAGTGCTTTGGGACGTCCTGAGGTCGTGAAAGGTGCTATATAAATGCAAGTCTTTCTTTCTTCATTCACTTTCTTTCAGTGGCTCAAATGAACGGAGATGACCCAATCTTCCCTTGCATGGCTTCTGTTGATGTCTCACTACTCAGATCAGGACGGAGCAAAATCGAGGAATGACATAGTGCAGTGCTGAGAATCACATGCACAACACCACTGTCCACTAGGGTTGCCAACCCTCCAGGATTGTCCTGGTGTCTCCAGGAATTGAAGATTGATCTCCAGGGCACTGCTGCCAACAACCTTAAGGCATTAAAACAATTGTGCTTTTTAAAAATATATATATATTTAAACACTTTGCTCATTAGATTGAAGATGGGAAAAAGGGCTGTTTGAGCAAGTTGAGAATCATCCAATTGGATAATTGCAGTATAGTTGGGAGGGAGAGGGTGTGTTCCGAATGTTCAAATACTCCCCGAAATTTCTATGTATGCTTTTTAATTGGACCAATCCTTCTTTTGAAGGAACGCGCCCTGGATCTCTTGATCGAAACAAACAGATGTTCTTCTAGGGCTGGTCAGTTCCACAATTCAACCGGTGAATGTTCACTGGGATATCGCAATGAATAGTAGCAAAGCCATCGATAGACTAACGGCACCATAACTAGTGCGCAGTCCAAGTGCCCAGAGTTTTTACCCAACAAAACTGTTCCTCCTTTTCATTTGCTTAATTGAATTAATAGCTGAACGGAAGAAATAACATTTCTATTTGAACATTATTGCGAAATTCCTATTTGAGAAATAAACCTTTTGAAGTTGTTTGGTTTGGCAAGCTCATACGCAAACACTTCCCCGTAAAACAATCCCGCTTTACGTCACTGTCTATGTGACAAGTTTCCACAAGGAGTTTCTATTATAAATGTGGACGTAGATATTTATAATGGAAAAAGTATGCAGGAAATACTTGCAAATATTAAGATTTTTTAAAATGCATTATAGATATATATTTCCTTAGTTCCAGACCCCAGAATATAAATTTTCTCCATGTGTTACCTTTCTTGACAATAGGGTTACAAGTCATCTGCAGTTTATCATGACAATGAGCTCCTTCATTTACACAATGTATAGTTCCAGCACCTGTTGATCAAAATGAAACATGTATGAGAATTGGCACAAGATCTATACACAACTTGTATTTATATAGCACCTTTAATGTAGTAAAACATCCCAAGGCGCTTCACAGGACGTTAACAAAATTTGACACCAAGCCACATAAGGAGATATTAGGACAGATGACCAAAAGCTTGGTCAAAGAGGTTGGTTTTAAGGAGCGTCTTAAAAAGGAGAGAGGGGCTGAGAAGCGGAGAGGTTTTGGGAGGGAATTCCAGAGCTTAGGACCCAGGCAGTTGAAGGCACGGCCGCCAATGGTGGAGCGATGGAAGTGGGGGATGAGCAAGAAGCCAAAATTGGAGGAGTGCAGATGTCTTGGAGGAGGCGAGGCCATGGAGGGATATAAAAATAAAGGATGTGAATTTTAAATTCAAGGTGTTGCCGGACCGGGAGCCACTGTAGGTCAGCGAGCACAAGGGGAGACGGGTGAATGGGACTTGGCGCGAGTCAGGACACAGGCAGCAGAGTTTTAGATGAGCTGAAGTTTACGGAGGGTGGAAGATGGATGGCTGGCCAGGAGAGTGTTGGAATAGTTGAGTCTGGAGGCAACAAAGGCATTGGTTTTACTGAGCAAATGGTTACCACAAATGGAAGCTCCTGCAGGAGACATTTATTTTCAGTAACTTAAACATTTCCTGATGAGTTACTCCTCCTCCTTGGCATTTTGGTTAAAAAGGTAAAAGAATTTCTAGTGAACTCAGGTCACATCTGAAAATGTCATTCATCCTCAAGAAAAGTTGCAACGTTTGAATTATGCTTGAAAGGGAAAGGGTTGA
The DNA here is from genome assembly GCF_052327205.1 of Somniosus microcephalus. Classification (NCBI taxonomy): domain Eukaryota; kingdom Metazoa; phylum Chordata; class Chondrichthyes; order Squaliformes; family Somniosidae; genus Somniosus; species Somniosus microcephalus. The sequence continues at coordinate 254,277,586 of NC_140987.1, read as the reverse complement.
AAGGCAATGAAATGGCAGTCGTCTGTATCAAAGTGTGATCACAGCATGCTGCCCCCTCTGAAGGACTTGCAATATTGCTATAATAAAATTCAAGGATACACAGGACACGTGTTGTAGTACAAACAGGAATGCAAATTACTGATCGTGTAGAGACAAAGAAATACATTTAATGTTTGTTTTGATTCCAATCTTTGCATTATTGTTCGAGCAATTAATTTTTTTTTTTTTTTTTTTTAAAAAGCAGGGTAGAAAAACATTTAGAAATCATTTTATAAAATATTCAATGTGAGCTAATCATGCTACATTTGGTAATAGGACAGAAATTGCAGAATAATTTTGATGTCTAAAATAGGACTTTCTGTAATCCTCCATGTGGAAAGGTAAAATTTATGATTTGAGTTTAGATTTCTGCAAGGGAATACAAGTCAAGAATCATATTTTTCCAAGTTTTTCAATTGCCCTGTTCAGGATAGTGAAGAATTATGATGGATAGGGAGATGTGTTACATTTTAAATCTCTATTTTTAATATCTGTATTTGAGATTTGCCTGGTCACTTATCTTACTGCGATAGTCAATTTATTTGAAACATCCAGGTAGTCACGAGTTATATCGATGGCCTTTCACATTCACTTGGGATCGATGGCCTTTCACATTCACTTGGGAGGCAGGACATTATTTATATGAAAATACATTTTGATTGCAAAGTCAAGTAGAAAAGAATCAGAGGGGGGAGATGAGAATTTTTTTACGCAGCAAGTTGTGGTGATCAGGAATGTGCTGTCTGAAAGGGCGGTGGAGGCAGATTCAATAGTAAATTTCAAAAGGAATTTGATATATACTTGAAAAAGGAAAATGTGCAGGGCTATGGGGAGAGCGCAGGGGAGTGGGACTAATTGGATAGCTCTTTCAAAGAGCTGGCACACGCGCGATGGGCCGAACGGCCTGTGCTGTATCATTCTATGAAAAATCACTGAATGCAGATGGCTTGCTTTGTCCTGAAAACAATCAAGTTAAGGTAAGGGGCTTGGTAGCATGTACAAATGGATGTGTCCAGTATTAGGTTGGGATTCAGGAAACCATCGTTGTATTTTGATCAACAATGGATACCTGTATTCCAGGTTGAACATAAAGAGTACAAGAGCATACACCAGGCAGCATGCTTCATCAAGACATAGATAGATACCTTGGACTCTATGGTGGATGGACAAAACCCTCCCGCATAAGCTTGCATTACTGATGGTGACCTAGGTTCAGTAATATTAGGAGAATTAGCAAGTGTTGCGGTTGGGTGCTATTTTTGTAACCAATTTTGTTACAAGCGCTATTAAATGAAATCGGCCGTATTGATTTTCCGCTACTGATCACTTTTAATAAAGACTGAAGTTTACTTTTAATACCATTTGCTGTTCTGAGCCCCAAGTCTGAGAGAGTCTTCATTCTTCTGCTGTCTGAAGACTAGAATCTAGAACACGAGAGGCTCATGTGATCTCAGTGGGCTAATTACAGGAATAAGGATTTCTGCAGGGAAACATTATGTCACTAGATATTGTGTGTATTGTCTCACACATTGGTTCTCTGGGAGCGAGGGTTAATTTTCACAAGAACACGCGGCATATTTGGTGAAGCCATTAAACTGCAGCAGGACGCCAAGTTGAACAAAGGGAATGTGAATAGGTCATGCTGTCATGATAAAGGGCAAAGCATACATATTGCCACAAAGTTTTTTTTTTTTTTTAAATGGCCACCGGGATGGAAACTTCTAATTAATGGAGTCATAACGGCACAGAAGGAGGCCATTCAGCCCATCGAGTCTGTGCCGGCTCTCTGTAGAGCAATCCAGTCAGCCCCATTCCCCCGCTCTATCCCCGTAGCCCTGCAAGTTTATTTCCCTCAAGTGCCTATCCAGTCTCCCCTTTAAAACTGAGTGTCTCCGCTTCCACCACTTCCATCAGCAGCGAGTTCCAGGTCCTCAACACTCGCTGCGTAAAAAAGTTTTTCCTCACATCCCCCCTGTATCTCTTGCCCAAAACCTTAAATCTGTGTCCCCTAGTCCTTGTGCCATCAACTAGCGGGAACAGCCTTTCCCCGTCCAGCCTATCCAAACCCGTCATAATCTTGTACACCTCGATTAAATCACCCCTCAACCTCCTTTGCTCTAATGAAAACAAATCCAGCTTCTTCAACCTGTCCTTGTAGTTAAGATCCCCCATCCCCGGAACCACACTGGGAAATCTCCTCTGCACCCTCTCAAGGGCCTTCACAGCCTTCCTAAAGTACGGAGACCAGAACTGGATGCAATACTCCAGTTGGGGCCTAACCAGCGCTTTATAAAGGTTCAGCATAACTTCTCTACGTTTGTACTCAATAACTCTATTTATGAAGCCCAATATCCCATATGCTTTGCTAAGCACTCTCTCAATATGCACATTAATTCCCAGGTCCCTCTGTCCCTACACACTCTTTACAAACTGTGCCATTAAGTGTATATTGCCTCTCCCTGTTCCTTCCGCCAAGATGCGTCACCTCACACTTCTCTGTACAGGTAGACTATCCTTTATCCGAACTTCCGAAAACCGAAAGTTTTTTTGTTCAGCGTAAGTCGTGCGCACGACATGACCAGAGTGGCGCACGACTTACGCTGAGCAGGGCAAAGGGTCACAGAGTTCCCTCCTGGGTAGGAGATTGCAGGCCGAGCTGGGCAGTGTGAAGGATGTACCGGGAGAGTGAACCCAACAATACAGCGGCCCGTCCGATAGCTGCAGCGGCCCATCCGATATTCTTTTCCCACCCCCCCCCGACCCGACCCGCGGCCCGTCCGATATTCTTTTCTCCCCCACCCGACCCGACCCCCGACCCGTCCGATATTCTTTTCTCCCCTCCACCCCCGACCTGAACCGCAGCCCATCCGATATTCTTTTCTACCCCCCCCCCCCGCCCCGACCCCCGACCTGATTTGAGGGCCAACTTAGTAGGAGTTGTTACGTCCGTGAATAATTGAGACACGGATAGCAGGAGTGAACAAAATAAGTCTTTACTGGTGGAAGTCAATAGTGAAACTAAAAACACAGAGGCTCACTAGCGCTTTTTTTTTTTACAGGGGTGGTCACTGCCGGTACTGCAGTCTGAGACCAGTTATTCTCTTAAAGGTACATACACAACAATTCCTCCCCTTTTAGATAAACAGTACATAACATTCATTTAACAACTAAATGGTAACTAATTACAATCACAATTACTGTTGCTAGATACATTGGTTAAGTTTAAGCAATTATAAGTTCAGTCTTTGAGGAGGCTTCCTGATTCTGTCTGGATAACACCTCTTTGGGGTATCAGGTTCTTCTGGCAATGTTGAGTCGGGATCAATGTCGTTGTTTGGTTCATCTGCTTCCAATATTACCGGTTCTGCGGTAGCTGCAATTGGAACGTCGATTTCATTACCAGGTCTATCAGATCGTGGTGTGGAGTTGACGTTTTCCAGTGACTCTAGAATCTGGTCAGCATGGCGTCTTACAATGCTCTCCCCAACGTCCACGGTATACATGAGAGGTCCTTGTCATGTACAAATCGTTCCTGGCTGCCATTTCTCAGTGCGGTAGTCCCGGGCCAAAACTGGTTGACTTATCTTAAAACTCCTGGTCGGCCTTTCATTCATATTCTGAAACTGCCTGTTCTCCACATCTCTTCTGATGTTTGGCTTAACCAAATCCAAGCGGCATCGTAGTCTTCGATTGAAGAACATCATGGCTGGAGTTTGGTTGGTAACCGCATGTGTCGCATTCCGGTAGACAAACAAGAAGTTGTCCACCTTGTGTTGTAGGGGTATATCTTCATTACACATTGCCTTGATAGCCTTCTTGAATGTTTGGACAAACCTCTCGGCCAATCCATTAGTGGCTGGATGATATGGGGCAGATGTGTAATGCTTAACACCATTGTTCTTCAAGAACCTCTGGAACTCTTCAGACACAAACTGTGGTCCATTGTCAGAGCAAATCTGTTCAGGCAGCCCATTCCTGGCGAATATGGTTCGTAAAACTGTGATAGATTTTTCCGTGGTGGTTGAGGACATTTTTATTACCTCTGGCCACTTTGAATGTGCATCCACCGCAATTAAAAACATCGATTCCATGAAGGGACCAGCAAAATCATTGTGCACCCTTTGCCATGGAGATGAGGGCCACCCCCATGGATGCAGAGGAGCTTGTGGTGGGGCGTTTTGGACCTTCTGGCATCCTGCACAGCTCTTGGTCATCTCTTCGATTTCTCTATCGATTCCCGGCCACCACACAAACGCTCTGGCTAAGTTCTTCATTTTTACCCCACCCAGATGACCCTCATGAAGCTCATTGAGCACTCTATCCGTCAACTTAGGTGGAATTACTACTCTGGATCCACACATCAAGGTTCCTCTGCACACTGACAGCTGTTCTCTTCTCGGCGAGAATGCTGGCAGCAGTGGTTCGCCATGTGCTGGCCATCCCTTCACCGTTAAATCATAGACCCGTGATAGTGTCGGGTCATTCCGTGTTTCCTTTTCTATGTTTGCATTCGTCACAGGGAGACATTCGACTATGGTCGAGTGGAATAACTCCATTGGATCCACTGCAAGGTCTTCTTCTTCCACCGTCGGCAACGGTAGACGTGACAATCCATCAGCATTTCCATGCTGTTTAGTTCCTTTGTACTCGATGTCGTATTGGTGTGCCCCTGGGAAAAGGGCCCATCTCTGCAGCCGTTGTGCTGTCATTATCGGTACGCCCTTCTGAGGGTTGAAAATGGAGACAAGAGGTTGATGATCGGTTAATAGAGTAAATTTTTGACCGTGCAGGTAGTGATTGAACTTCTTCACCCCCCACACTAGGCCGAGGGCCTCTCTGTCAATCTGGGCATAGTTACGCTCGGCAGAAGTTAACGAGCGTGACGCAAAAGCTATCGGCCTCTCTAAACCATCAAGGAATTTATGTGACAGTACCGCCCCAATGCCGTAGGGAGACGCATCACACGCCAGCCTGATTGGCAGTGCTGGGTTGTAGTGAGCCAAAACTTCCCTTGAAGTGATTAAGTCCTTACTCTTCTGAAAAGCCCGGTTACAATCATCGCTCCATTTCCATGCTACCCCCGTTCGTAGCAGGGTGTTCAGTGGGTGCAGAATTGTCGACAAATTCGGCAAAAACTTACGATAGTAATTCACCAATCCGAGGAATGACCTCAGTTGCGACACATTTTCAGGTGCTGGGGCCTTAACAACCGCTTCAATTTTGTCAGGGGACTTATGTAACCCCTCTTCATCAATCACGTGGCCACAATACGATATCTGTTTCTAAGAAAATTCGCACTTGGGGCGGTTGGCTCACAGCCCATGTTCCCGTAGTCTAGTGAGCACCTGTTCTAGGTTGTTAAGGTGTTCACTGTCATCTTCACCTGTCACAAGGATGTCGTCCAAGTAACACTGAGTCCCCGGAATCCCTTGCAGGACTTGTTCCATCGCTCTTTGCCATATCGCCGGAGCCGATGCTGCTCCAAATACCAATCGATGATACTGGTAAAGACCTTTGTGAGTGTTTATCGTGAGATACTTCCTAGAGGACTCCTCAACCTCCATCTGCAAATATGCTTGTGCTAGGTCAATTTTTGTAAAACGCTTCCCTCCAGACAGTGAGGCGAAGATGTCTTCTATCCTTGGAAGAGGATATTGTACTGTGTGAAGGACTGGGTTCACCGTCACCTTGAAATCCCCACAGATGCGAATCTTCCTTGGCTCCCCGGACTTATTGCTTAACGTTTTCTTCATGACAGGAACGATGGGTGTCGCCCACTCGCTCCAGTCGACCTTAGACAACACGCCTGCCTTCTCCAGATTCTCCAGCTCTGCCTCGACGGCTGGGCGAATTGCATATGGTACCGGTCTTGTTTGAAAAACTTGGGAACTGCATTCTCTTCTATTTTTATCGAGGCGGTTACGCCTTTAAGCGTGCCCAGTTCTTGTTGAAATACCTCTTTGGCGTTAGCGAACATTGTTGACAATCGTCCAGGAGTGACGTCTTCATCTTTTTTACCGTCCACCGTCATTGCATGAATGGAATGCCAATCTAAGTTTATCTTCCTGATCCATTCCCGTCCCAATAACCGTGGTCCACCATTTGGCAGTATGTAGAGATACAATTTCCGTATTTTCTTGCCATTGTATTCGACAGGCACCCTTATTTTTCCTCTGGGGTATACTTTTTGCCCCGTATACGTCGTCAAGACGATGGATGTCTCTCTCAAGGGTATGTGTGAAAATAGCCGCTCGTAGTCTCGTCGATTCATGACGGTTAGCGCTGATCCTGTAGCCAATTCCATTGTAACTTGGGACCCTGCTATCGTGAGGGTGACCCAAATGGTTCGGTGATCCTCTTTTGCAATTACATTGTGAAGTTTGAGACAGCTTAGTCTCCTGTTCCCGGATTCACTGTTGCTCATCTGGTCTTCGGAACTACTGTCTGTCATCTTTTGTACTTTCTTGTACGGTTCCTTAGTAGCCTTTTTGTTGTCGCTGGTCTTCTTCCCAGACCTGCAAACTCGTGCAATGTGTCCCATCTTCCCGCATTGCCTGCATATTTTGTCTTTGGACCAGCAATCCTTCTGGTCATGGTTAGTTTTGCCGCAGCGATAACATTTTGCAAATCCCCGTGTCATTTCGTGGGTGCCGTATTCCTGTGGTTTTTGTTGAATTTCTGCAGCTCCCCTGGCTGCTGCTTCATACGATACTGCCACGCTGAAAGCCTTATCTAGCGTCAGCTCTTTCTCCGAGAGTAACTTCTTCTGTGTTCCTTCACTCAGGAGTCCACAGACAAATTTGTCCCGTAGGGTATCTGCCAGTCCTGCTCCGAACTGGCAGTGCTTTGATAGCTTGCGTAGTTCCGTAAGATACTCAGCATTGCTCTCATCTTTGTGCTGAGTTCTCCTGTGAAATTTAAATCTTTCTGCTATCAACAGCGGTGCAGGGTTTAGGTGTTCCATTAGGACAGCATCAATTTCGTTAAAACTCTTCGCCTTCCGTTTGGCTGGAATAATCAGGTCCCGCAATAGGCCATACGTTCTAGCGCCCATTAAGTTTAGCAATATCGATGCCTTTTTCCCCTCCGCTATTTCGTTTGCCTCGAAATATACCTCGACTCTTTCCACATACGTGGTCCAGTCCTCTATTGTATTATCAAAAGCAGTGATACAGCCAGTCTTCGGCATCTTGCAAATCTAAAATGGCGCCTCCCGCGCTTTGCCTTCTTCCCCGATTTAACAAAATGGCGCCTCCCGCGCTTTGCCTTCTTCCCCGCTGTTGTTAGCGCTGCTTTCCACGGTTTCTTGCGCGTTTAATATTGATTTTTTCTTCTTTTATTATTTTCCCGTCGTGGAGCGGACCCTCTGGGACACTTCCATCCCTCTTCTTAGGTCCGAACACTGCCCGGCTTCGAAGCACCGGACGCGCCCTGTGTGCTCCACCCTCTCTCTCTCTCTGCTTCCCGACTTGCTGCCCGGCTCCGTTGAAAAGCCACCCGATCGAGCTCTAGCACGCCGCAGCCCAGGAAGGATCAGTGCACTACCTGCCACCAGCCCGATTAGTTGGGAAACCACAGACCGAGGAACCAAGCCTGGCTCTGGACAGTCTCTCCTGCAAGTTTTCAATCCGACGATTTGAAGGGCGGTTGCCCACGGTCGACGCCCGTTTCTCGAGTTTCTTTGGATGTTATTTATTATTTTTTTTCTTTCTTCTGGCTTCGACTTTCAATGACGTCGTCTGAGGTGCTGCCGATTTGCAGGTAAGTTCATTTCTTACTCGTCGCCAGTGTTACGTCCGTGAATAATTGAGACACGGACAGCAGGAGTGAACAAAATAAGTCTTTACTGGTGGAAGTCAATAGCGAAACTAAAAACAGAGGCTCACTAGCGCCTTTTTTTTTTTAAACAGGGGTGGTCACTGCCGGTACTGCAGTCTGAGACCAGTTATTCTCTTAAAGGTACATACACAACAGGAGTCAGCCGATATCCGGCTTTCCAGAGAACCAGGAAGGGGAATGAGACACGGAACAGTCGCAAGAGGTAGCCTGAACTTTTAAAATTTATATTAAATACAAATTTCCCAGTCTTATAATAATACCTTCTGAAATCCGAAAAATTCCGAAAACCGAAACTCAGCTGGTCCCAAGGCTTTCGGATAAGGGATAGTGTACCTGTATTAAATTCCATCTGCCACTTGTCTTCCCATTCTGCCAGCCTTTCTGTGTCCTGTTGCAGTCGATTGGTATCATCCTCACTGTTTGCCATCCCCCCCCCCCCCCCAAGTTTGGTGTCATCAGCAAATTTAGAAATTCTACTTTGTATTCCAATATCCAGGTCATTTATATATATCAAAAAAAGCAGTGGCCCCAGCACAGACCCTTGGGGAACACTACTGTCTACCATCTTCCAGTCTGAAAAACAGCCACTTATCACAACTTGCTGTTTTCTGTCCTTAAGCCAATTCCTTATCCAAGCTGCTACTGACTCACCTATTCCATGAGCCTCAATTTTGTTAACCAGCCTTCTATGTGATACTTTGTCAAACACCTTCCTAAACTCCATGTAGACAACATCCATTGCATTCCCTTCATCAATCCTCCCTGTTACTTCATCAAAAAATTCAATTAGATTAGTCAAACAGGATCTCCCTTTTACAAATCTGTGTTGGCTCTCCTTAATTAGCTTAACCCTCTCCAAGTGCCTGTTAATTTTTTCCTTGATTATTGTTTCTAAAACTTTACCCACCACCAGCCTGTAGTTACTAGGATTGTCCTTCTATCCTTTCTTGAACAATGGTGCCACATTTGCCATTTTCCAATCCTTAGGCACCTCCCCTGCTTCTAGGGAAGATTAGAAAATTATGGCAAGCCCTTCTGCTATCTCCTCCCCCAATTCCCTTCGCAACCTGGGATGCAAGACATCTGGACCAGGCGACTTATCCACTCTAAGCATACCCAGCCTTTCTAGTACATCCTGTCTATCAATTTTCACTCCTTCCATTGCTTTTACCTTTTCCACTTCTACCGATATTTTGTCAGCATCCACCTCCTTAGTAAACACCAATACAAAGTACTCTGAGTATTCTAGCCTTGCCCTGCACCTCTAAGCATATATCACCTTCTTTGTCCCTAATAGGCCCCACCCTGCCTCTTACTACCCGCTTACATGCCGGTAGAAGATTTTTCGATTCCCTTTTATGTTAACCGCCATTCTACTCTCATTCTCTTTTTGCCAATCTTATTTTCATCTTCACTTCCCCTCTCAACTTATTGAATTTGGTCTGGTTCTCCCTTTAAGAATTCACCCGACGTTCATCATACACCCTCTTTTTTTGTTTCATCATCTTCTCCATCTCCCTCATCATCCAAGGAGCCCTTGCTTTGGTTCCCTTACCCTTCCCTCTTGTTGGAATGTACCTAGCCTGTACTTGGGACATCTCCTCCTTAAAGAACACCCATTGTTCCATTACAGTTTTTCCTGTCAGTCTTTGGTTCCATTTTACCCTGGCTAGATCCTTTGGCATCCCATTGAAGTTAGCCCTATTCCAGTTGAGAAGTTCCACTCTAGATTGTTCCTTGCTACTCTCCATTGCTAATCTAAAACTTATGATACGATGATCACTCGCACTAAAGTGTTCTCCTACGGACACTTGGTCGACCTGGCCCACCTCATTCCCCAGCACCAGATCCAGCAATGCCTCCTTCCTATTTGGGCCAAGAACATACTGGTCAAGGAAATTCTCCTGAACACATTTCAGAAATTCCTCCTTGTCCTTTCCCTTTACCCTAGCATTATCCCAATCAATATTTGGGTAATTAAAGTCCCCCAATATCACCACTCTATAGCTGTTGCATATCTCTGCGATTTCCCTGCAGATTTGCTCCCTCTCACTATTTGGAGGCCTATAGAATACCCCCAATAGCGTGATTATACCCTTTCTGCTCCTCAACTCTAACCATATGGATTCTGTCCTTGTCCCCTCAAGAACATCCTCCCTTTCCAACACTACAATGTCTTCCTTAATCAGCACTGCCACCCCACCTCCCTTTTTGCCTTCCCTATCTTTTCTCAACACTTTGTACCCTTGAATATTAAGGCCTAGAAATTCAGTAGTTTGCGCCAGCCGCTAGCGCCTTAGGAGGAGAAGTGGGGTGCTAAGCGGCTAGCGCCTGGGCGCAGCACGATCTGCGCCTCTCACGAACTTCAGTTAAGATTTAGTGGCGGCGCAAAACCTTTGCGCGCGCTCAGCTGCGTGCGCAGATCCTGACGTCATTTCATGGTGCAACGCCCTTTGTGCGCCCCAAACCGGAAATTCAGTGGCGCCGGCCTATTGTGCGCCTGGCGCCCCTAGCGACTGGTAGAGGGGAACGGTTCCCAGTCGCTGCGGGGCGCTAATTAAAGGGCACTCCTCCTGCAGTATAAATGGCAGCCATTTTGCACCACTCCTCCTTTGTGAGACGGATCTTTGGAGAGAGACAAAGGTAGATGTTGTGTATGTAACCTGTTCCACCTTGAGAGCTTAAGCCTGTTCCACCTTAACAGATGTACTACTTTCTCAGGCTGCTGTAGATGTAATACCGGGGGTGAACACACCGGTATATAAGCACTGTGCAGTAATCTTGTATTCAGTATAGTCCCTACCTCCAACCAGTAAAGACCTGTTTTTATTGTTACTCATTAGTCTGTGTCTTAATTAACTAAATAATTCACAGACTTAACACTGGCAACGAGTCAGGTTCTTACCCTGCGGCAGTTATTCCATGGCGGCTTCGTCCACAGACAGGACGTTGAAGAGAGGTTTCAAACCGCACCACCCCACTGGATGCGACAGGCATTAGGACCCTGAAGCCTCCATCAGCGACTGAAAACTGGAGGACAGAAGACATCCTGCAGCTTCTTTTTCAACCTCGGTGGTGGGTAAGCCGAGCAGCGTTGGCTGCAAAGACAGGGCTGGGGGAAGTCGGAGGAACAAGGGCGATCGCGATCGGGAGATAAGGGCCATCGATCGCAATCCCTGATAAGGGCCGCACTCGGGCTGAAAGGCGCAGCGTCGGCAGACACTGAAGGCGCGAGAGCCGCGGTGAAAAGCGCGGGCCATCGATCGCGGCGGAGATAAGGGCCGCACTCGGGGCTGAAGGGAGACGGCGTCGGGGGACGGGTGAAGACCGCCAAGCGCGGGAAAACCGCCATTTTGTGGGCGGAGGACGACGGCAAGAGCGGGAAGCCGCCATCTTGGATAGCAGTAAAAAAAAAAATAATAATCTGAGAAATTGCAAATCTGAAAGTACTACAATGCCTAAACACGGGAATATTAGCAACTTTGATAGTGACATCGAAGATTGGGCCATATATGTTGAACAAGTTAAAAATTATTGTAAGGCCAATAAAATTCGTGAGGCTGATAAAGCACTAACATTATTAAATTTAATGGGTGCGAAGACATACGGGCAATTGAAACACCTGTTATCACCAGATGAACCGGCGGATAAGACGTTCGATGAGATTGTTACTGTCCTGAAAGATCATCTAAACCCCACGCCGCTGATGCTAGCGGAACGATTTAAATTTTACGACAGAAGGCAGCTACAGCATGAAAGCAATGCTGAATATTTGCTGGAATTGCGTAAATTAGCGAAATATTGCCAGTTTGGAACGGGACTGACAGATGCACTACGAGACAAATTTGTGTGTGGTTTATTTAAACAGGATACACAAAAGCGACTGCTCGAGGAGAATGAGCTGACGCTTGAGAAGGCGGTCACTATGGCAGCAGCACACGAAGCCGCAGCGAGAGGCACGGCAGTAATGCAGCTACGGTCACCGGAGCTCAGTGCACACAAATTGGGTGTGAGTTCTGGCAAATGTTATCGTTGTGGAAAGACAATGCATGATCAGAACCAGTGTTGGTTTAAAAACCAAGAATGTAGAACTTGTGGTAGGCTTGGACACATAGCTAGAGTATGCAGGTCAGGGAAGAAGACCAGCAACAAGTCACCGCAAGGAAAATATGCAAAAGTACACAAGGTGGCCGAACAGGAGTCCGATTCAGACGCTAGCAGTATTGAACTGGCTAGCTTAAGGGTACTCAACGTTGGTAAGGGTGCAGACCTCCAGACAATTTGGGTTACTCTTCAGATAGAAGGAGTCCAAGTAAAAATGGAATTGGACACTGGATCGGCATTGTCGGTCATGAATAAGAAAGATTACAGAAGGTTATTCCAACATATTCCCCTACAGGATACGGAGATTATATTGACAACCTACACGGGGCAGAGAGTGTACCCCATCGGGACAATAAAGGTTGCAGTGGCCAACAAGGGCGAAGGAAGTCAAATAATGGACTTATATGTGCTACCGGAGGGAGGTCCACCACTACTAGGCCGGGAGTGGTTTAGAAACATAAATATGGACTGGCATTCGCTAAAAGCCATAAAGAGTGAGAACTCGGTGCAGATAATCAGCCCAGACTCTAGAACTGATGATGGTAAGACCAACCCATGTGCAAAAGACAAAGTTTCAGCACAGAATTCCACTGAGCAACAACAACATAGTTTAACAGAGAATTCTGAGTCTGTCAAGTCTACTGATATGCACATTTTTGAGGGACACTGGGCTCGAACTCAACTCCATTTCAAACTACAACAGCAATTAGAACAAATGATTCGCCGTTTTGAGCAAGAGATGAATGAAATAAAAAAGTTCTTTGTTACAGAGTGGGAGAATCTGGAAAGGCAACAGAAGCAACTGATGGAGAAAATGGAGCAGGAGCACACCAACCATCTGTGCGAGGAGGCCGAACGAATCAAAGCTGATTCAGGTTCTGAAGGTGCGTGCCATAATCTGGTGTCAGAAGAGTTAACGGTCAGCCAACTCCTTCATATGCTGAGGGACAAGACTCTGAAATGGGAAAAACTTGAACAGGAGCTGCGATCTTCAAAGGAAAAGGGTTCGGAGCTCTCAAAAGTCATTGAGATGGCTGATGTGACGACACAGACTGAAACGACTGCAACAGAGCAGCCATTGGATGCCAAAAGTACGCTGACTCACGTCAATGTAGAACAACAGACCGCTGAAACAGCTGCTCGGGTAGAGGGATTGCATAGTCCGATCAATCAATCTCCAAAGGAAGTTGAAGTATTAAAATCACAAATGAGGTCACTAGTAAACGACTTGCTGAAAGCCCAGAAAAAGCTGGATGCAGAGGTACACATGAAGACGTCTCTTCAGGAAAGATGTCTGGATTTGGAACAAGAGCTGGCTAACGTCCAGCTGGGTATGGAGGAAATAGACGACCCTCTCACTGGTCTAGCTCAGGACGACACCGAATATTACCATGACCTGGTGGACGACACCGAATATTACGATGTCCTGTCCTGCCCAGCTTGTAACTTCGACTCCCAAAGTGCAGAAATCATGGAGGAGCACCAAAAGTCTACGGAACATCGGGAGAAGCTGGCTCTACGACGCAAACAGGAGGAAGAGAAGGAGGAACTGCGCATGCAGCTGGCAGCTGTGGCAGCTGACAATGGAGCCCAGAGAGTCTCCAAGAAGCAGAAAAGGAAAAGTAAAAACAGAAGATGACCCATCTGAACCATTATCACCTCTACCAGATCACACACGTGGTCCCTCCGAACGGAGCCAAATCAGTTTGGAAGTTCAAGCTGTTAAATCCATGAAAGGACTATTGAATGAGTAACATGAACCGACTACACCACAGAGATTGAATCTGTGAACTGTTTTCCGCAGAGACTGAATCTGTGATATGTTACGTTAAACATGAAGTTATATATGTATATATGTTATTACGTTATGTTAAATGGGGGGGATGACTATAAAGCTAAGAAGGGAGGAGTGTTGTGTATGTAACCTGTTCCACCTTAAGAGAGCTTAAGCCTGTTCCACCTTAAGAGATGTACTACTTTCTCAGGCTGCTGTAGACGTAATACCGGGGGTGAACACACCGGTATATAAGCACTGTGCAGTAATCTTGTATTCAGTATAGTCCCTACCTCCAACCAGTAAAGACCTGTTTTTATTGTTACTCATTAGTCTGTGTCTTAATTAACTAAATAATTCACAGACTTAACAGTAGAGAGCTTTCTGGTTTGGCTCAACACTCGCACAGGTACTTGTGGCTTCAGGTCACAGCTTTGCACTTGTCTTTAACTTCAGTCATAGCATTGATTGGAAACATATAATGGGGGCTACAATGGGTGGAAACGTTGGGCTTCTCCATTGCATTCAAAGGGCTCAGAGACGCCGTGAGAGAGTGCCAGTCATGGCCAGACGGAGAAGGGGCAACAGGCGTCGGCAAAGGAGGCCTTACCCACCCAGGGTATACCGCCAGCAGTTCTCATATCTGACGAGCAGTGTGTTCGGAGGCTGCGATTCAGAAGGGCGGTGGTCACCGAGATCTGCCACCTGCTTTGCGGAGATCTGCAGCCACAGTTGAGGAGCAGGACGTCTCTGTCGGTGGCAGTGAAGGTGACGGTGGCTCTCAACTTCTATGCCACCGGCTCCTTCCAATCCGCTGCTGGGGACATTTCCAACATCTCCCAGTTTGCGGTACATTGCTACATCCGCCAGGTGACCAATGCCCTTTTCAGAAGGAGACGTCAGTTCATCTCCTTCCCCATGACCGTTGACAAGCAGCAACAGCGTGCAATGGGCTTTGCAGCATTAGCGGGCTTCCTCATGGTGCAGGGCGCCATTGACTGCACGCATGTGGCTTTGCGGGCACCTCTAGAGAATGCCGAGGATTACCGCAACCGGAAGGGCTACCATTCGCTCAACGTGCAGTTGGTGTGTGACCACAGGCAGCTCATCCTAGCTGTCAATGCCCGTTTTCCAGGCAGCAGCCACGATGCCTTCATCCTGCGCCAGGCTTCTGTGGCAGACATGTTCAAGGCCCAGCCTCACCCACGAGGATGGCTTCTCGGGGACAAAGGCTATCCTTTGTGCACCTGGCTGATGACCCCGCTCCGTGCGCCCAGCACCCCTGCTGAAGAGCGATACAATGACAGCCATCAAGCAACCAGGAACATCATTGAGCAAACAATCGGCGCGCTGAAGCAACGGTTCCGCTGTCTGGATCGTTCCGGAGGAGCCCTACAGTACTCGCCTGAGCAAGTCTCCCATTTCGTTGTCGTGTGCTGCATGCTGCACAACCTGGCTATCCGCAGGACTCAGCCACTGCCAGCAGACATTGGAGGACCACCAGAGGAGGAGGAGGAGGACAACCAGCACAGGAGGGAGGCAGAAAGTGCAAGGGCCGCCCGTCGGCGGCTTATTGCAAGTCAGTTCTAGGCCCCCTCTCAGGGAATGGCTTGTGCCAATGGCAGAAGATGAATGTAGCCGCTCCACAAGCCCTCAGCCGAGCAGGGCAACCAGGACTTCCAAAAGAAAGCATGGACAGTGCGATTTAAGAATTTTTTTTACTATGATACCTCTGTGCCCTTCCCACATGACAAACTAATGGAGAGAAACCCCCCCCCCCCCCCAAAAACACAAATACACCAGTCTCGGCCTTTACAAGTAAAACAAATAGACCAGTCTCGGCCTTTAAATAGGAAACAAATAGACCAGTCTCGGCCTTTAAATATGAAACAAATACACCAGTCTTGGCTTTTATAAGTAAAACAAAACATTTGGCCACACCTTCTACTTTTTCCCCTGCGAGGGTGATCCGTTTCGCTTCCGTGACTGGCCCCTACCCGCCCTGCAGCTCCTCCTCAATGGGACCCCAGTGGCTGCAGCAAGGCTGGGGGAAGGCTGCTGAGGGTCAGGTGGTGAGACGGCAGATGCCCTTGGGGGTCGGCCTGGACCAGCTCTGGGCCTGGAGGGGCCGGCTGCTGACTGCTCCAACTCTGCTTGGGCGGCAGCAGTCTGTCCAATAGCTGGTGGCAGCTGCAATGGAGGAGTGACAGTGTTGGCTGCAGGAATGCTGCCAACCTGACAGATCACAGGCACTCCCTGGTCGGCTGATACATTGGCACGCGCACGGGCCAGCACTGCAGCATGCGCAGCAATCTGCTGAGGCACAGACTGCTGGGCTGCTGCGGCATAGCGAGTGCCCCGGCGATGCCTGGCCGTCCCAGCGAGTGTGGCAGCAGTTAGTGCCCGTGTGGCCCTGGTCTGTGTCTGCATGACAGCAGCCAGTGAATGCACGGCACAACTGAGCACTTGGCTAGAAGCCGCCTGTGAAGCAGCAAAGTCCTGCTGACTCCTAGCCTGTGCTGCCACGATGTCCTGCAGACTCCTGGCCTGTGCTGCACTGAATTGTTGCAGACTCCTGGCCTGTGCTGCACTGAATTGTTGCAGACTCCTAGCCTGTGCTGCCCCGAATTCCTGCACACTCCTTGCCAGTGACTCTATGGAGTCAGGCATCCTTGCCACTGCAGCCATGAGCTCAGTGTGCCTGCGCTCAGCCTGGGCACCCATTTCCGCTAGGAGCCGCACCTCCTCTGCGCTCACCGTAGCAGGACTGGAGGCCGCACTCACCCTCCGGGGAGAAGGCCGCCGAGCTTCCCCACCCCTCCCGCATTGCTGCAGCCCGCTGGTCCCCGGAGCTTCACTATCCTCCGACCCTTCCCCCCTGCTCCCCGCCAGGGAAGACGTGTCACCATCATGGCCATGGGCTGCCTCGGCTGAGGGTGTCCCTGATGGGCTGGCTTCCTCTTCCTCCTCCTCTATGTCTGACTTGGACACAGTGCCAGCTTGAGGGGCCACCTCCTCACCTGGCGAGTCACCATCTGAAAGCAGGGAGGCACAAGAGTTGCTTTAGAGTGAGGACAGGGCGGCAGCGAGGGAGGCATGAGTGCTGCTGTGCACTGCATTGGTTCGATAGTGGCAAAGGGTGCTGGTGTGAGGCGGAAGTGGAAAGGGAGAGGTCAAAAAGGTGATGACCTTACCATTGGTGCCCAGAACAGGGTCAGCATCTCCAGTGGCGACGGGGCCACTCAGCTGGCCTGCCATGATCCGCTCCACTCGCTGCTCGAGGTCGCTCAGCTGTTTCAGGTCAGGACAGCCTCCCCCGGTCTGTCGCTGCTGTCTTCTGTTATGTGCCAGCTTGGCCTGCAAGAGAAAGGACCGCCTCTAAGTACAGTGTCAAGCCCTGATCTTGCCCGCACTGCCTCCCATGTTCGATTAGCCCTGACAGTGTCAAGCCCTGATCTTGCCCGCACTGCCTCCCATGTTCGATTAGCCCGGACAGTGTCTAAAGTCCTGATTGCGCAAGTGCTTTTCATGACAGTCCCATTGCTGCTGGATGAGGGCTGGCCATTAGGGCTTTCAGACCTGTTTGGCCATAAAGTGAGGTGCATATGCAGGGATGAGGAGGATACTGGAAAGGGTACTCACCCTGACAACCCGAGTGAGGTCGTTGAATTTTTTCCGGCACTGGGTTGGTGTCCTGCCAACCACGCTGTTGGACGTGACCCAGTTTGCCACATCCCTCCATGCTTTCCGATATTCGGCGGGCAGCGGCCTCCTGCCACCCTCAGGGAAGAGAATATGGCGCCTGCGGTCCACTGCGCCAACCAGCAGCCTCAGGTCACCCTCGCCGAAGCGCTGCGCTCTCTCCCTGGCCTTCTCCATTCTCCTGGGCGTGGAGCTGTTCCAGAAGCAGTGTTCAGGCCTTGCCTTAGGGCTGCAGTGTGCAGGGCGTGGCAGCCAAGCAATTCCACCCTCCCCCTTTAAGTGCTGACCGGCGCCTGACTGTCTGCCCTCAATGAGCAACTCGTCGCACCTGCGCTGCGCCCGCCTTCGGTGTTTGCGCCCCAGATCGCCGGCTTAGCGCCTAATGATAGTCATGCATCGCCTGCTTTAACGCAGCAGCAACCTCTTGGGGCAATGCAACTGAATATCGGCGAAGGTGGCGCTAAGTTGCGCTGGGCGCAAAAGTTAGCGAACGCCATGCTGTAGCGCCCCAAACGTGGCTATACTGAATTTCTAGGCCTAAGTGCCCAGTCCTCACCGTTTTTAAGCCACGTTTCTGTTATTGCCACATCATATTGCCACATGGCTAATCGTGCTTGTAGCTCACCAACCTCAATAAACCTTAACAAATGAAAACAAATCACCGAGCCCCATCAGGGAATAAAATCCCCAAATAACTGCCCCTAACAAAAAATAAGCTAAATGTGCAGAACAAACAGAACTACAGGTTTGTGTGCTAACTGCATGCTAGTGTTCTTATAGAACCTACTTTAAAAATGTACCTTTTAGATCAGACCTGCATTCTTTGAAATTATAGAAAAAACATTACATTATGCGCTTGATAAAAATACCTAAATTTGACAATTTACTGTCTTAAAATGGTAAAGTAACAGAAGAAAATCCTACTTCAAAATCAGAGACTGTACGCCATGATAAGCCATCAAACATTCTGTGCTGTTCAGCAAGAATTAAAGTTGTAAAATAGTTGGATACTAGTTCGATGAGCTGGGGAGATCTCCCCAGGGTCCTAACCAATACTTAGCCCTCAACCCACATCACCAAACCGATCATTATTTTGAGCATTCGGTTTTCCTGTAGATTGTTCCGTCCCACAAAGTTTTATCCAGCACTAAACAACTTGTCTAAAATACTTCCTGAGCACCTTTAGTCTAATAAGAGGCAGAGTCATCCAACTATGGCGAGCAAATTGTAGGATTTATTGCTGTTGTGCAATATTAAAGGCATTTACTGATTAAGAGGCCAAGTCCCTCCAACAAATTACGGTTAAAAAGTACAAAGGTGCCTTGATGCAGTCACAGAATCATTAACAAGCTTCTAAAGGAGCAATACAAGCTGAAGTGCAACTTTACAAGAAACAGTTTTATATTAATGTCTATTTAAAAAAATTAAAACATACAAGTTGTTCAGTCCTTCTTAGTCCTCAAAAATTGGTGTTCCTTTTCTCGATCATACTACATCTGCAAATATTTTCTGTATTGACTTAAAAATCAGGACAAAATAATGCAGAGGTTTTCTTACAGGATTAGCTCTTTGTGCGTGTCAACAGCAACAGAAATTATTACTTTCGTACACCTACCATCGTCATATTTTAAGGTAAAAGTAACCCACCTACAAGTTTTAAAATAAATCGAAAGGGAAGGTGCAAGTTTCTTGCTGTCCAGCTTAATGGGAGTGTTCTACAATAGGAACTCAAGTCATTTGTGAATTGCACAACACGTTTTTCCTTCCCCTAGAGATGTAAGGGACACGGGCAAGGCCGCTTTTATTGCCCAGCCCTAATTGCGCAGAGAGGGCGATGATTGGGCTTTCTCCTTGAACTGCAGCGGTCCTGGTGCTGATGGTTCTCCCATGGTGGTGACAAGACAGTTTTGCTATCGTAGTGGTGACAAGACAGTCATTTTCAGGATTTTGACCCGGCGACAGTGAAGGAACGGCAGTTCGTGTCCAAGTCAGGATGGTGTGCGACTTAGAGGAGAACTTTGGGAGGAGACGGTGTTCCCAGGACATTGCTGCTCTTGTCCTCCTTAGCGGAGTATTCCATCCGATTCCTGACTTAAGCCCAAATATCATGGGGAGAAATTTAGGGGGCAGGAGGTTAGATACTCGTTGCAGAGTACCCAGCTTCGGCCTAGCTCTTGTAGCAACTTGTTGGAATTGGTGGTCCAGTTAAGCTTCTGATCAATGATGACCTCCAGAGCGTCGATGGTTGGGCTTTTTTAATGTTGCCGATGACCATTGTGTTGCACTAATGCTCTCTGCCATTTGTTAACCCAATCTGGATGGTTCCAAGTCCTGCTGTAGGTTGGCATGTGGCTTTTGAGTGTTTATATCCTGCACATTCCCTTGAAGACACATTTTGCACATGGGATCGGAGGTGATGTCATCTCCATGACATGGAAAGCATTACACCAAAGTGATGTTACTACATTGATAGAAGGGCAAGTATTCACTTAATGTAAGCTGTGGCTCAGTTGTAGCACTCTCGCCTCTGAGTCACAAGGTTATGGGTTCAAGTCCCACTCCAGAGACTTGAGAACAAAATCTAGGTCAACACTCCAGTGCAGTGCTCAGTGAGCTGCCATTCTACTCTCCAGTCTTTCTGGGGATGAAGCTATGTTGCTAAATCACATCTAAGAGGAGCTAAATCTTTCCACCATCTACAAGGCACAAGTCAGGAGTGTGATGGAATACTCTCCACTTGCCTGGATGAGTGCAGCTCCAACAACACTCAAGAAGCTCGACACCATCCAGGACAAAGCAGCCCGCTTGATTGGCACCCCATCCACCACCTTAAACATTCACTCCCTCCACCACTGGCGTACCATGGCTGCAGTGTGTACCATCTACAAGATGCACTGCAGCAACTCGCCAAGGCTTCTTTGGCAGCACCTCCCAAACCCGCAACCTCTTCCACCTAGAAGAACAAGGGCAGCAGGCGCATGGGAACACCACCACCTCCAAGTTCCCCTCCAAGTCACACACCAGCCTGACTTGGAAGTATATCGCCAATCCTTCATCGTCACTGGGTCAAAATCCTTGAACTCCCTACCTAACAGCACTGTGGGAGTACCTTCACCACACGGACTGCAGCGGTTCAAGGCGGTGGCTCACCACCACCTTCAAGGGCAATTAGGGATGGGCAATAAATGCTGGCCTTGCCAGCGATGTCCACATCCCATAAATGAATTTAAAAAAAAATTACATCCAAGAGGAAGAAAATCAATCACATGCCGATTTTCTGAACTGCACCATCAAAAATACCGACAGCTGCACTCTGCTCCATGACTTACATAAGAGAGATAATGGTATATGGTACTGGACTGTCAATCTGCATTCCAATCAATCAGTGTATATCAAATTGGCCAAGAGTTTTATTTTATCTTTAAAGTAGGCACGAACGCTCCAAATCCCAACATCATAATCTTAATTCCAGTGGGGGATATTTAATTACCCATCATGATATCCAACACTTCTACATTTCACATTCATTATGCATGAAGCACTTTAAAAACCAGAAAAGATTTACTACCGATAGAATTTGCAATAGGCCTAATGTTTCCAGAAGGTACAGCTTGATTCTCTCTTTTAAAGGCAAGCCTGCGAGTACCCTTAATGCAGCGAGTCCCACCTCGTTCAATTCTGTCTCCGAACTGCAGAGTGACAACAGCAATATGTTTACTGCCGTATCCATCACATTTTACAGTATACCCTACTTGGGGAAACTGGGCCTTCTCTCATTCCGTTGGAATAAGCCACTGCCATTCTCTCAGCCCAAAAGGTGTTCTTGTGGGGTTGGGGGACTGTACATTGTTTTTTTGATAGATTGTTAATGTTAAAATGTATGAATATTATACAGCTGTGATGAAATAACACTTCTGATATTTGTACTTGCACTTGTAATGTCTGGAATGTTCCACTAGGGGGAACCACTAATGCTCCTCCCTGGCCCCGCCCCTCTTCTGGTATGTTCTACCAAGGGCTCGGTCGATGATGGACTCTGTTAACTCTGCCATGATTCTTATTTAATAAAAGGCTTCAGTCTTAAGCTTTAACTTCTGATTCGGGCAGTTATTTGGCACATCAACAGCAAACAATGCAAATTACAGATCTTAATAAAAAGCATAGCATGCCTCAAGAACAACATGATGCAAATACTTTCTGATCAGTGTTCATCATTTGCTTTTGGTAAGGAGTGAAAACTACTTGTACATAGGAAACTGGCAATTAAGGGTAGACAACAAAGGGTTACTAGTGCAAATACTAATAATATAAATTGTTTACAAACACAACTTACATTTATAAAGCACCTTTAACATAGTAAAACGTCCCAAGGCACTTCACAGGCGTGATTATCAGACACAATTTGACACCAAGCCACATAAGGAGATATTAGGACAGGTTAAAGAGGTAAGTTTTAAGGAGCATCTTGGAGGAGAGAGAGGTGTAGAGAGGCAGAGAGATTTAGGGAGGGAAGTCCAGAGCTTAGGGCCTTGGCAGCTGAAGGCACGGCTGCCAACAATGGGAATGAAGGGAGTTGGGAATTTACAAGGACCAGAATTGGAGAAGTGCAGATATCTCTGAGGATTGTAGGGCTGGAGGAGGTTACAGAAATTGGGAGGGGTGCGGCCATGGAGGGATTTGAAGACAAGGATGAATTTTTTTTTAAAAATGATGAGGTATTGCCAGACTGGGAGCCAATGTAGGTCAGCAAGCACAGTGGGTGAAGAGGACTTGGTGAGAGTTAGGATACAGGCTGCAGAGTTTTGGGAGAATTAATGAAGAGACAGGTGGTGGAGACCCAGAGCTTGCTTTTAATTATTCTGACCCCATCTAATTTTCTAGCCCAGTAATCACACCATGTTCCCGACTATGTTTGAAATGCTTAATCCTGCCCTAATCTGACCCCGTGGTTATCTAT
This sequence comes from Somniosus microcephalus, assembly GCF_052327205.1. Lineage (NCBI taxonomy): Eukaryota > Metazoa > Chordata > Chondrichthyes > Squaliformes > Somniosidae > Somniosus > Somniosus microcephalus. The sequence goes on along the minus strand of NC_140987.1, from coordinate 254,255,171 downwards.
AAATATCTTCCAAAGTTCTCGCAGAGGGGTCAATAACCAGGGGGCATAGATTTAAAGTAATTGGTAGAAGAATTAGAGGGGAGTTGAGGAGAAATTTATTCACCCAGAGAGTGGTGGGGGTCTGGAACTCACTGCCTGAAAGGGTGGTAGAGGCAAAAGCCCTCATCGTATTTAAAAAGTACTTGGAGATGCACGTGAAGTGTCATAACCTACAGGGCTACGGACCAAGAGCTGGAAAGTGGGATTAGGTGGATGGGTCTTTTCGGCTGGCATGGACACGGTGGGCCAAATGGCCTCCTTCTGTGCCATAAACTTCCATGGTTTTATGATAACTGCTTACCTTTATAATGTGCATCCATTTAGATCTAATTTAGTTTATAATAGTGCTCCAAGAGAAACTGATCAAAAATAAGATAATCTTTGAAGTGTAAAGGACAATTTAAAGATTTTACAATGGCAGTGAACAAATTCACAAAATGTCTCTGTACACAAAGCCTTTGGATGGAGGCTCGTGTTTACCCTTTTGATGTATGCAAAGGTAAAGGTCATTGAAACATAGGACACGTCACTACACAGAATTTACAGCACAGAAACAGGCCATTCAGCCCAATCTTTCTATGCCAGTGTTTATAGTCCACATGAGCCTCCTCCCACCTCACTTCATCTCACCCTATCCTTCTATTCCTTTCTCCCTTGTGTTTATCTAGCTTCCCCTTAAATGCATCTATGCTATTCTCCTCAGGTAGCGAGTTCCACATTCTAACCACTCTCTGGGTAAAGAAGTTTCTCCTGAATTCCTTATTGAATTTATTAGTGACTATTGTAGGAGTCTGTGCACTCCTAACAAAAACACTGAACTAAACTGGTAGTTAACAAACTTAGTTTAATGCACTGAAAGTATTACAAAACAAAAACGCAGGAGAAACTCCAAACAGATCTGTACACTAGCTCACTCCATGAGGACTGACTGGAAACGCCCTCCAACCCTGACGTCATCAGGTTTCCCACCGTTGGGAACGTCACGTGACCCATGTGATGACGTCATCGCATCAGATCGCGATTTTATCGATCCCGCGCTGTTTAAACAGGGCAAACATTAAAAGGTAACAATAATGATTAAAGACAATTGTACAAGTTACTGTGAGAGTCTCTTTGGTGGCTTTGCCACATACGCCCCCCCAGAATTGTCTTTAATGAGGAAAGTCAATCGCCGAGGAGGTCGGACAAGCCTGTTTGACCGACTCCTAAATTCCCGGAGAGGAAAACGCTGAGCAGGTGGCGAGCTGGCAGGTAGCACGGTGCGGTTAGGCGTAGCGGCAGCCGGCCCCGGCGCGGAGGCTGCGCCAGTTCGACCAGCTGTTCGAGGTCCAGGTGCACAGGTTTGAGGTGATCAATGGAGATGTGATCAGGCTTGCCCCCGACGTCGATCACAAAACTCTTGTCCCTGGTCTGTAGAACCTGGAACGGACCTGCATAAGGAGGTGCGAGTGGGGTACGATGGCCATCTTGGCGCACAAAGACGAACTTGGCCTTTGACAGCTCCCCAGGGATGTTGGAAGGCGGCAAACCATGCTGCGAGGTCGGAACTGGGCAGAAACACCGAGCAGCGTCCCGATGGGCCTCTCGCTGACTGGCTGCAGACCACGGCCGCGTAGGGGACAGCAGGAACTTGTCCAGAACTTGAAGTGGCTGACCGTAAACCATTTCCGCGGCCGATGACTGTAGATCCTCCTTCGACGCCGTGCGCAGTCCCAGCATCACCCACGGCAGTTTATCGACCCATGCTGCATCCAGAAGGCTGGCCCTGAGCGACGCCTTCAATGAACGGTGGAACCGCTCGCACAAGCCGTTCGCTTGTGGGTGATAAGCCGTAGTGCGGTGCAGTTTAGTGCCCAATACTGAGGCCACCTCATTCCATAGTTCCGACGAAAATTGCGGCCCGCGATCCGACGAAATATCCGCAGGGACCCCAAACCGGGCTACCCATGGTGAAATGAAGGCTCGCGCGACATCCACAGAGGTGGTGGACATCAGGAGAACCACCTCCGGCCACCTCGTGGTGCGATCCACCATTGTCAGAAGGTGCGTAAAACCACGGGACGGTGGAAGTGGGCCCACTAGGTCAACGTGAATGTGGTCGAAACGCCGCTCCGGTACCTCGAAGGTGGCCAGAGGGGCCCTGATGTGCCATTGCACCTTGGCCCGTTGACAAACCACACAAGTGTTCGCCCAGTCGCAGCCATCTTTGCGTATTCCTCTCCAGACGAATTTGGAGACTAGCAGCTTCTGCGACGCCCGCACTCCAGGATGCGACAGCCCGTGTATGGCGTCGAAAACGCCTCGGCGCCAGGTGGACGGCACAATCGGACGGGGTGCACCCAACGAAACGTCGCAGAGTAGAGTGGTACCTGCCGCATGGAACGGTCTATCTCTTGGCTGGAGGCTGGCGGGGACAGAACGAAAGGCCTGAGTCTCCGGGTCGGCAGCCTGGTCGGCTGCCATTCTTGCGAAGTTGATGCCTAATTGAACAGCCTGGACGGCGGCGCGGGAGAGGCAATCAGCGACGACGTTGTCCTTGCCGGCCACGTGCCTGACGTCGGTGGTGAACTCGGAGATGTAAGTCAGCTGCCGTTGTTGCCGAGCCGACCATGGTTCAGCTGTCTAGGCCATCGCGAACGTCAAGGGTTTGTGGTCAACAAACGCAGTGAAGCGGCGCCCTTCGAGGAGGAATCGGAAGTGCTGGATGGCCAAAAACAAAGCTAACAGCTCTCTGTCGAAAGTACTGTATCGATGTTCGTGCCGTTGCAGCTGGCGGCTAAAAAATGCCAGAGGCTGCCATGCGCCATCGACCCATTGCTCCTGGACGGCCCCCACAGCGTAATCCGACGCGTCCGTCGTGAGGCCGATAATAGCTCCTGGCAGGGAATGTGCCAACATCGTCGCATTCGCGAGCGCGGTCTTCGTATCTTCAAAGGCACAACCCATTTCTTGCGACCAAACCACGGGCTCCTTTCCAGTCTTGCCCGAGGGCCTCGTAGAACGGCCGCATGAGCTGTGCGGCCCTGGGGACGAACCGGTGGTAAAAATTAACCATCCCCAGGAACTCCTGTAAGGCTTTCACGGATTGCGGCTTCAGGATCGCCGTGATCGCCTCCACCTTAGCTTGAAGCGGCGTTGCCCCTGCGGAAGTTATGCGGTGGCCGAGAAAATCGAGCTGCGCCAGGCCGAAACGACATTTGTCCGGGTTCACAATGAGGCCGTGCTGCTGAAGCCGTCGAAAAAGGGCACGGAGATGCTGGAGGTGTTCATCCTTTGTGGTGCTAGCAATCAGAATGTCATCCAAGTAGACGAACAAAAAAATCGAGGTCCCACAGAACTGAGTCCATAAGGCGCTGGAACGCCTGTGCCGCATTTTTAAGCCCAAAGGGCATGCGGAGGAATTCAGAAAGTCCAAAAGGGGTGATGACCACCGTCTTTTGGACATCCTGGGGGTGCACTGGGACCTGATGGTACCCACGGACGAGGTCGACCTTTGAGAATATTGACTTCCCCGCCAAATGCGCAGAGAAATCTTGTATGTGGGGGATGGGGTAACGGTCGGGCGTCGTTATCTCATTGAGGCGACGATAGTCGCCACAGGGCCACCATCCCCCGCCGGGCTTTGGGACGATGTGGAGCGGTGAAGACCAGGGACTACTGGACCGGCGAATAATCCCCAGCTTCTCCATTGCGGCGAACTCCACCTTCGCCGCCGCCAGCTTGCCGGGCTCCAAACGCCGCGCCCTGGCGTAGACGGGAGAGCCGGTTGTCGAAATATGATGCTCCACCCGATGCTTGGCGGTCGAAGCTGAAAAGGTGGGCTTTGTTAGCTCGGGGAAGTCCCAGAGAAGGCGGGAGAAGTAGTCGGGAGGTGGCCGTGCGCAGGAGACAGTGCGGTGCAGCCGTGCTGCGCGCACCTGAAATACCGTCGAGCGCGGCGGCGTGAACGAGGCCCAAAAGGGCCTGCGAAATTTGAGCAGTGACGAAATCCCAGGTAAAGCGCTGGCCACCGAAACAGACTTGCACCCGTCGTTTCCTGCAAGTGCGGATCGTACCCCCGTTGGCAGCTTGGAGGGGGCGACCCCGTCCGCCGGACCGAAGGTCGAGGCGGGAAGTATGCTGCACTGTGCCCCCGTGTCACACAGAAAACGATGGCCCGAGATGGAGTCAGTTAAATACATGAGATTCCCGGAGTCGCCGATCGCCATCGTGGCCGCGGGGGATGCACCGGACCCGGTGTTCTTGACTCGCGGCGGTCTGTTCGACGGTCTGGGCACGAAACCACATGGTGGTCGGCAGCAGTGGGCCTTCGGGCCGAAACGAGTGTGGTAGAACAGTAACCGGCCGGAGGCGCCGGGCCCCTCGGGGCGGGGCGTTGCGTGATGGTGCAATATTGCTGCCGGACCGCGTAAATTTTATCCGCCTCTTCGGCGAGCGCGATGCAGTCCCTGGTGTCCGATCTGGCGAGGGCTGCCTGGACGTGTTCGGGCAGCTGTGTAAGGAACAGCTCGCGGAACAGGAAACATGGGGGTTCGGACCCCAGGAGCATTCGCATGTGGCTCATTAGTTCCGAGGGTTTGGAGTCACCTAACCCTGGTAGTGTCAGTAAGCGGCGAGAGCGCTCCGCCTTGGTAAGGCCAAATATCTGCAGCAGCCGAGTCTTGACGGCTACATACCTGTCAGCATTCGGGGGGTTCTCCAGAAGGCTGATGATCCTCGACGCCGTCGAGCTATCGAGGGCGGAGACCACATACAAATATCGGGTCTGGTTCTGCACGATGTTGCGGAGTTCAAATTGCGCCTCGGCCTGCACAAACCAGGAGGCCGCCTGTTGTTCCCAGAATTGGGGGAGCTTCAAGGCCACAGCGTTGTCATCCATCACTGGCCTGCGTTCCGTGTCCACCGCGAACAACAATCGCGAGGATTCGGGGTCACCAATGTAGGAGTCTGTGCACTCCTAACAAAAACACTGAACTAAACTGGTAGTTAACAAACTTAGTTTAATGCACTGAAAGTATTACAAAACAAGAAACGCAGGAGAAACTCCAAACAGGTCTGTACACTAGCTCACTCCACGAGGACTGACTGGAAACGCCCTCCAACCCTGACATCACGTTTCCCACCGTTGGGAATGTCACGTGACCCACATGATGACGTCATCGCGTCAGATCGTGATTTTATCGATCCCGCGCTGTTTAAACAGTGCGAACATTAAAAGGTAACAATAATGATTAAAGACAATTGTACAAGTTACTGAGAGTCTCTTTGGTGGCTTTGCCACACTATCTTATATTTATGGTCCCTAGTTTTGGACTTCCCCACAAGTGGAAACATCTTCTCTAAGTCTACCCTATCAAACCCTTTCATAACTTTAAAGACCTCGATCAGGTCACCTCTCCGTCACCTCTCCGCCTTCTTTTTTAAAAAAAGAGAAAAAAGAGCCCCAGCCTGTTCAGTCTTGCAGTCATGGCAAACACATCTGAAATTATTTTAAATAAAAACATTAAGAAGGGGTTTAAGGACATAGTTGGGAAAGGTCATTTGACCAAATACCACACAATTAATACTTTTCCTTCCCTGTGAACGCTCCCACACCAATTAATCCTCATCCCTTGTACAAACAAGCTTTTGTTTGTATTTGTTAATATGCCCAATAGCCACATTCTCTTCCTTTTTGTATGTAACATGGCTAACATTAAGGCAATGTTTTAGAAATTTTACACACTGACTCACTCCTCGTGTTTACAACAAGTTGCATTTATATAGCACCTTTAAGTCCCAAGGGCTTAGTGACTGAAAACAAAATAGAACAGTATCTTGTTAAAATGAAAAAGTTGGTGTATAAAACTGTCCGGTGATGCCTGTTGTCATTAAGTCTTGTGTACACTGACTAACTAGAGAGAGTGCACTTCTATAAACAATGAACAGAGGACTAAGCTGGAACTCAAGTGTCAGCCGTGGCTCAGTAGGGAGCAAAATTTTGATAAACCGGCAACACGCCGGTCCCGTCAGTGCCGGATCAAGAGAGTTTCCTGTACATTGCAATTAAAGTGGGATTGAAGTTATCGGCCAACTTCCAGTATTCAACAAGAGGCCTTTGCCTCCATAATGGAGGTTAATCCGGGTCCTACACCACTAATTTACTAGTTGTCAAATTGATCAAGCAGAGTTGTATAAAGAAATTAAACATTGCTAATGCCAACAGCAATTCCTCCCCTTTTCATTTGACGAGTCTAAAGAGGGCTGGTGCCAGAAACATTGTTTTTGATTCATTAAAATGAACCATTAAATTTGGTCCAATTTCCAAAATGGGCTCCCCCTCCTTCTTCCCTTTAGAGGAAATTGGCATGTCTTTCAATACCTGGATAAATTCCTTGGATCATCACATTCAGTATTGCTCATCTCGACACTAAATGCCGTCTCTAGTTTAAAGCATCTTGCAACCACTACTGTGTCAAATGGTACGTTATTGATCGAGATACTGTGAATGCTTACTGAGCGCAATACAATAGGTTTCTTCAAAGGAAAACGGAAATGTGAGATGGTCACTCGTCAATAATAGCATTTATCATCGCTTAAACCAAAAATGCCCACATCAAAAACAATACAATTTTATATTAAAAGTGAAACAGCTCGTTCCATGCACTAAATGCACACAGATCTCCACCTCATCTGTTATCAGAACTGAAAATCAACTATTTTCACGGCTATGCTGAACATCTTGAAACTTATAGCAAATTTGCAGGCATGCTGCGAGGCGAGAGCTATCGATTCCAAAATTATTTCTTTTCTACTCACAAAAAAATATGAAAAGTGAATAAACTATACCTATCCCAGCCCAGTATCAGCTCAGCAGCAAGTAAACCTCTTTAGAGGCAATATCAGATTATTATGCAGGAGTTCATACCGATTCACTGTTGGGATCAACTTTGGTCATCAGACACATACTTGCAGTAGTGACAAAGGGGACCAGTCTGAAGCACACTGAAAGAGCTGGTCAGATTCAGGGGAGGTTTATGTCAGCACAGCAACATTGCAGAATGGTGAATAAGGCTGTCGGGTAAAAAGGCCATTGGGATCATAGAACCTTACAGCACAGAGAGAGGTCATTTGGCCTGTGCTGGCTCTCTGAAAGAGCTATCCAATTAGTCCCACTCACCTGCTCCTTTTCCCATAGCCCTGCATTTTTTTTCCTTTTCAAGTATATATCCAATTCTCTTTTGAAAATTAATATTGAATCTGCTTTCAGGCAGTGCGTTCCCGATCACAATAACTCGCTGCTTAAAAAAAAATCTCCTCATCGCCCCTCTGGTTCTTTTGCCAATTACCTTAAATCTGTGTCCTCTGGTTACCGACCCTCCTGCCAGTGGAAACAGTTTCTCTCTATTTACTCTCATCAAAACCCTATCAAGTGAGTGATTTCCTCATGTGTAAAACATCTTTGGAAAAGAATAATGCGTGTGCCTCACCCAAGAGAGTATTTATTGAACTTGAAATCAACTGAAAATGCTACAGAACACAAGTAACAGTTCATGAACAGGGACGGAACCGTCATATGGCTGTGTGTACACGGGTGATCTCTATCGCTTTGGAAGCATTCCATATTCAATCCAAAGTAAATAATTGTTATACAGATATGCACATTTAAAACAGCAGTTTCTAAATTTTAAATATATCTTTTAAAGCATTTTTGTTACTCAGCAGTAGGCAGAGAGAGGGGGGGAGACAACGACAGAGAGAGAGAGGAGGGGGGGGGGAGGATCACGAGAGAGAGAGAGAGAGAGAGAGAGAGAGAGGGACAACGAGAGAGAGGGGGGACAAGGAGAGAGAGAGAGAGAGAGAGAGAGAGAGAGAGAGAGAGAGAGAGAGAGAGAGAGGGGACAAGGAGAGAGAGAGAGAGAGAGAGAGAGAGAGAGAGAGAGAGAGAGAGAGAGAGAGAGGGGACAAGGAGAGAGAGAGAGAGGGGACAAGGAGAGAGAGAGAGAGGGGGGGACAAGGAGAGAGAGAGAGAGAGAGAGAGAGAGAGAGAGAGAGAGAGAGAGAGAGAGAGAGAGAGGGGGGACAAGGAGAGAGAGAGAGAGAGAGAGGGGGGACAAGGAGAGAGAGAGAGAGAGAGAGAGAGAGAGAGAGAGGGGGACAAGGAGAGAGAGAGAGGGGGGACAAGGAGAGAGAGAGAGAGAGAGAGAGAGATGTGGAATAACCTGAGTACAACACAATTGCAAGCATTACCAATCCAAGATGGCGACATCTGGAGAACACATTTTGAAAACCTCTACAAAGACATCCCAATAAACGAAACAAACCCAAGTCAACATCAGGTCACAGAAAAACTCCACACATTAGAAGCAACAATTAAAGACAACCAAAACCCTCTAGACTCCCCAATCACATGGAAAGAACTGGCCACAAAAACAAAATCTCTCCACCTAAAGAAAGCCTGTGGCCCAGACAACATCAAAAATGAAATGCTCAAGTTCAGCAATATGGAGATGCAGGGTGCGGTACTCAAATTATTCAACATCATATTACGTTCAGGCTGTTTTCCCGATATCTGGTGCCAAGGACTAATCTCCCCCATATATAAAAGTGGAAACAAATCAGACCCAAATAACTACCGCGGCATCTGTGTCAACAGTTGTCTAGGGAAGTTATTCTGCAGTATTCTAAATAGTAGATTACTTGATTTTCTTAACAAACATAATATCCTCAGAAAAACCAAATAGGCTTTCTTCCAAAACACCGCACCGCCGACCATATCTATACCCTTCACACCCTCATTGAAAAACATATACACCAAACAAAAAATGGGAAAAATATTCGCCTGTTTCATCGACTTCAAGAAAGCCTTTGACTCTATATGGCACGAAGGGCTCTATTATAAACTGCTTCAGTGTGGAATAGGGGGCAAAGTCTATGACCTTATTAAATCAATGTATCTGAAAAACAAATGCGG